>NC_060071.1:32383332-32686363 GCF_922984935.1 Meles meles | reverse complement strand
TTCTTCTTTAGCACATCTCTCCAGCTGCACCTTATGTTATATATATAAAAGAAAGCAGTTGACACTTTGGACGTTCTGCTTGGAAATTACCTTAGCTAGAAGTAACAGTTCATTGCCAGCATTTTCTGTTTTTTTGTTTTGTTTTGTTTTGTTTTTTTGACTTACCATAAGCAACAGTTTTGCTTAATTTTCTGCCCTTTTGTAATGGTCTTTTTCCCTCCAGCTTCTGGTAACAGTTTATTCCCTCTCCTTTAAGGCCTTTTCAGTAGCCTCTTCGATGCTCATCAGATTTCTGCTGTAAGATCCTTGTGGTCCTTCATGTTCATTTCTATGACCGAATCCCACAGCTGGTGTCCCTGTCTTACGTTTTTATTATGGCAGCATTCCAGTTCCCGGTGTTAGATTCTGTTCTGGAAACTATCACTGTTTAACAAATCGCCCCAAACCTAGTCTCAGAACCTGCATCACTTTTCCTAACCAAACCTGTGAAGTCACTCCTTGTTGCTTTACCGTACTTTTTGGCTACAATCAAGTTCAGTGCCAGCTTGGATTTAAGAAGAGAATCAGATTCCATATCTTTGTGGGTGAGCCACAAATTTACACCATTAGAAGAGCATGTGGGTGGGAGATATTTTTGCGGCATATTTGGAAAAAATCTGCCGCAGATGGATAAAATAAAATGCATAGAATTACAAGGGAAACCAATTATATTAAAGTTTTTGTTTTTTTGTTTTTAATTTGAGAGAGAGCAAAAGAGAGCGCAAGTGGGTAGAAGGGGCAGAGGGAGATGGAGAAGCAGACTCCCCACTGAGCATGGAGCCAGATACAGGGCTCAATCCCAGGACCCTGAAATCATGATCTGAGCCACCTAGGCACCCCTATCTTAAAGTATTATTGTATTATAGTATTATTAAAGCTAATTGTACTAATAAAGTATTATGTGTTTGTTTAACACGATACACAATAAGGTATAGTAGCAGGCCTATAGTAATTTAGTAAATGTAGTATTAGAAATTTTAGAGGTTGGAGGAAATGAAGAAATAATATATTTTCCCATCCAAGTTCATAGGTCTCCTGAGTTCTAGCCACAGACCCTCCAGTCTCTAGATGAAGAGCCCTTGGATTAATGTTATGGTGTGAAGAGAAGTCACCTTGCTGTGGCCTGGGGAGTGAATGTGGTAAGGGGAAGGCAGAGACTATGGGGAAGGACACCATAGAGTAAGTTCTGTATACTAGCATTTATTTACCTTTTTAATAAGAAGCTAAGGGTTTTGTTGCCTTTTAAATAGAGACTTAAATATGTTTATGTACGGAGAGAAAGACACTAGTGAAGAAAGTTGAATATATAAGAAAGATAAAGGCTATGTAGAAGGTTTCTGAGAAGGCAGGAGAAGGTGTGGTCTTGAGGTCAGGTAAAAGCATTAGAGAGTGAGGAGCAAGTTGAAGGAGTTAGAGATGTTTGTGGATTCTGTTATCAGGTCACATGATGTTCTGAGAAATATATTTATAGGCATGACAAATTTTAACACAGGGGAAAGGGAGGCCAAGGGAGGCCCCAGAGAACATTATAGCAGAAGTCTGGAGGAAATATGAGAACATTGAGAATAGGGTGGGGAGAAAAAAAGGTAATGAAGCATGGGCAGGAAAAAGTAACTGACAAACTTTGCCTAGTTTACAGTTTTGTTTAGTGCCTTCTTTGGACCAATCGTTCTCCTGACCATGGATACTGAGAGAGAAGTGGAATGAGAATAAAATGCAGTTATATATGTGACTTCTGCTAATATGGGGTTAACTTTTTCTAAGTACCTTGTTTAGCATATGTAATTAATACTTGTATTGCTTTTGCCACAGAGTAACATGAAGGCTGAAGAGCTTCTTTTTCATGGTTCTTTGGGGGTGATACTGAAAAGCAGCGCTTGCGTGTGCTGTTCCCATGCTTACAGCTGGATGGAAATTGGCCTCAGAGGGTCCATGGTTTTCTTTGTCATTAGCCAACAGATGCTTGCTACAGTGTTTTGCTCACTGAGTCTTTATTTAATGCAAGGGTAATGCATCTCTGTACACTAATGAGCAGAGCTCTGGAATACAGTAGCTCATTTGTGTGTAACAAATACCTGCCTTTGGCCACACATTGATCCTTTACTAAATGATTTTTCCCCCCTAAACCAAGCTATTTTCTTTCTTTTTTTTTTAAAAGATTTTATTTATTTATTTGACAGAGAGAGATCACAAGTAGAGAGGCAGGCAGAGAGAGAGGAGGAAGCAGGCTCCCTGCTGAGCAGAGAGCCCGACGCGGGACTCGATCCCAGGACCCCGAGATCATGACCTGAGCCGAAGGCAGTGGCTTAACCCACTGAGCCACCCAGGCGCCCACCAAGCTATTTTCAACACCTGGTTGGCATATCTATCTTCATGTTGCTTTGACTTTCTAGTAAGTTGAACCTGAATTTAGTATTTCTATCTTATAGGAGAAACTTTTTTTCTGTTAAAGAATTACTTCAGATCTTCTTGAAACAATAAAATTTTTAAAACTTCAGGTTGGTACTATAAATCATAAAAAACCTTAGGTTTTAGGCACAAATAATCATTTATACATGAGTATGTCATGAAATTGCTAATTCACAATATTATATATATTATTAATATAGTACCTACATACTAATATGTAAATGTATATACTCATATATGATTATATATATTTTACCACAATGAAAATATTTTGAAGTATATAAATTATATGTGATATATGTAACATATGTAATGTTGCAGATATACATGTATATAGATCTTTTTATTGTGGTAAAATGTCCAAGCTCTCTCCATAGCCCCCATCGTCCCTCAGTAGCTACCTCTTAGCTACTCTTCAGGTCTAGGGGTGCACATCTGCATGAAGACTTGTCCCGGAAATGGACTCTGTCATTTGAGCTAGGCATTCTGAGTTCCAGGTAGGTGAAAAGTGGTCTCTGTGGGTGAGACCCAGCAAGATACTTCCTCTTGACCTTTGCATCACTCATTACATAGAGAATGGTGTGGCCTCATAAGGATTAAATCTGTTGCTTTCATCTAAGGGTATTAGTGATTTTTAATAATCTTTTTTTAAAGTCCCTATTTATTTATCTCTATACCCAGTGTGGGGCTTGCATTCAGAGCTCCGAGATTAAGAGTCTCATACTCTGACTCAGCCAGCCAGGCACCCCTTAATAATCTTTCACTAGAACTACCAAACTTGATTGGTCAAACCTGTTTTCTTCCTTTTGTTCTATATATGGTCCTTTAGGGTTCTCAGATTCAATTTCAGTGTTGGGGGCAGGGGTTCCCACACACAACACCAAGCAGTTCTCAGAGTAGGATTTCTGAGAATTCAACTCAATTCTGACACCGTCGGCGCAAAGATAGCATCAGATTTCATAGGTTAAGGGTTCAGTCCTGCAAGACTGCCCTCACCCTCTAATTCAGACACCAGTCACAAGCCCCAGGCTCTTACCTGTGCTTCTTACCAACCAGGTACATATTGTAGGTTCCAGCAACCTCCTCTTTAGGTTCAATGAATTTGCTAGAACAGCTCAGAGAACACAGGAAAACACGTATTTACATTTATCACTTTATTAAAGGATATGATACAGTGTATGAATCAATGTCCAAATGAAGAGCTGCCTAAGGTGACGTCCCTGACAAAGGAGCTTCTGTCCTCATGGACCTGGGGGCCGGGCTCAACTTTCTGCCCCCCGCCCCACAACATGGAAACTCTCTGAAAAAGAGGACTAAGACAGCTATCCTCTTGGGTTTTTATGGAGGCTTCATTACATAGTCACGATTGACTAAGTCATTGGTCATTGGTTGATTCAACCTCCAGCTCCTCTCCCTTCACCGCTCTGGGATGGAGTGAGGGTGATTGAAAGTTCCAACACTCTGATTACATGGTTGGTCCTCCTGGCAAAAAATCCCTGCCCTTGGGTGGGGTCCAGAAGTCACCTTCATTAATAATACGACATCCATTTCACCTTTATGGTCTGAAGTGTTTTCAGGAACTAGGGATGAAGACAAAATATTTCTGAGAAATATATTTTGGTCATTCAGATGATACAAATCACTATAAATCATTATATCGCATATGGCCAGAAGGATTTTTCTAAAGCAAAAATCAATCACATTCCTGCTTGGAACCTTTTTTATTTATTTGAGAGAGGAAAAAAGAGGTAGATGTGGGGGTGAGGGTGGGAGAGGAGGAGCAGAGGGAGAGGACAGGCAGACTCTGCTGAATGCAGAGCCTGAGTGGGGCTTGATCTCAAGACCCTGAGATCATGACCTGAGCCAAAACCAAGAGTTGGACACTTAACCAACTGAGCCACCCAGGCATCCCTCCTGCTTGAAATGTTTCAGTGCTTCACATTTTCTTTGGGATAAAGTCTAAACTTCCTCAATTGACTCATTGAGGATCCTTTGTTCCCCATTCTGGTGATCACTTATTATTTCATCTTTACTTATTTTGGACTTTGTTGTTGCCATGCCAAACAAGTACTCTTTTCTAAATAAACAACCTTGCACAGGCTGTAGTAGATCTGTCATGCTTCCTTTTCCATACAATCTCTAATGTATCTACTAAACTCCTTATAACACTCAGTGAAAAAATTAGGTTGTCTGACAAGCCTCTTTTCACTTCCTCAGGAAGAATTAAGTCCTTTCCCTTTCTGTATTTCCATTGTGATTTGTACACATTATATAATATTTGCACATCTGTAAGCCATACCTTCTACCTCCAAAAGCAAGGGCTAACGTAATTCAGCTTGGTGTTTCCAAGTATTTCCACTCAGAGTGCCTGGCACACAATAAGTGCTCAATATATGTGTGTTGAATGAATATTGTTGTTGTTTTTAATTAATTAATTTGAGAGAGGGAGGGAGAGAGTGTGTGCTAGTGAGCAGAGGAGGGGCGGAGGGAGAGAGAGTCCTAAGCAGACTCCCTGCTGAGCATGGGGCTGAATCTCCAGACCCTGAGATCATGAAACCTAAGCCGAAATCCAAGAGGCAGGTGCTCAACCAACTGAGCCACCCAGGCACTCCAGTATATTGTAATTAGTAGAGTACTTTAAGTGTGAATTGTTCTAAACAGAAGAATATGTTTATAGTAAGCTCTTGAACGGCCAAGGTAATTGAGGAATGAAGGATTCCAGTAATTGATTATGCTATGTAATAGCAAAATACAAATTACCTTTAGATAATTTTAATACAAAAATAATGGGTTATACAGAATTTATCTGTCTTTATTATAAGATGCTTCCACTTGATCATTCTGAATTGTATGGCTCTTTTAGAGCTGTGGCCAACGAAGCTGTAAGAAATCACGTAGTGTGCTTTGTTACAAGCTGGGGGTGTTTTCCAGTTGAGTTTCTAACACACTTATTTTGCTTCCTAAAGAGTTCACAATTACCTTATTATCAAATGCAAGTTTTAAAAATGCTCAGAAAACAGGCAGCATACTTTATGGTGTGTGTCTCAGTTTAGCAGACAACTTGCTACATTTGGGCTGTGCCCTCTTCTCTATTCAGTGACAGTCCTTGCTGAGCCCAAGTGAAGTCTTATGAACCGAGCTAAGCAGTTAATTAGATGGTGTTCTCTGGCCATGACTATTTCAAGAGTGCTTGATCTCCACCCAGATTATATATTTATTCTTCTCTCATTCATGTGCAAGTAATGTGAGTGGTTGCTGCTCATTTGTGTATTAATTTAGTGGTTCTCTTCTGCTGTCACCTGCTCAACCACAGTGTTGCCAATTATTATTTGCAAGACTCAGAAATTACTTTTATGTGTGTGGACCTGCATTTTCATATCTTTGAAAGTGACTTTTGACGGAGGCCTCTTTGGAATAGAGAAAATGCTCTCACTATATTTGCATAAATGATCTGAAAACCATCATGGTGGCTGAGCTCTGACTTCCTACATTGCTGTGTCATGTTCTCTTGTTAAACCTAGAAATCTTGCTGCAAAGCTTGATCCTTTTTAAAGCAGTTGTATATTTTCTCAGCAACATCCAGAAACATGTAATGTAAATATGACTGTTACTTAGTTGCTGTATTGTTCACTTGGCTCATCTCCATATGAATCCTTTTATTTTAATCAGTTTCTCAGTCAATCTCTCCCTTTAGCTGAATAATAATGAAGTATTTGTAACATAATTATTTTATGAAAATGAATCATCTTGACTTAAGTACAAGAATGGATTGACCTAAGTGTTAACTTCAAAATCCTATATGAAAGAAAGTAAAGGATTGATGAAGTAATTTTTAAGGATGTGTTTATTAGAGTCATTAATGATAGAAACAATAGACTTCTTGATTGAGTATGGTAAAATATTCAGCAACTCACTAACCCAGCTGTTCTGTTTAAATAGTCTGTGAATAAACAATAAAAATAATCCTTGCTACCTTATATTAAGCTGGTATCAGTAGAGGTTTTAATCTGGTAATATATCAAAAGACTTGTCTTTGATGTGAGCATTTTAATGTTAAGAAGCTGACTGATTCTATTAAACACAATGCAAACATTTATGTCTTTATAGTATGACTTTAAAAAATAATTATTACATGGATTGGGGCACCTGGGTGGCTCAGTCATAATTAAGCATCTGCCTCTGGTTCAAGTCATGATCCCAGGGTTCTGGGATTCCCACGTTGGGCTCCTTGCTGGGCCTTCTGACGCTTCCCCTGCTTGCGTTTGCTCTCTCTCCCCACCTCTCTCTCTGTCTTTCTCTCTCTGTCAAATAAATAAATAAAATCTTAAAAAAATAAAAATTATTACCTGAATTAAAACATATGATTGCTTGCTAAGGCATACTTTTTTTTTTTTTTTTGCACAAGTCAAGTTATGAATGAGAAAGATTTTTATTTTTATTTTTTTAAAAGATTTAATTAATTAATTTATTTGACAGAGAGATCACAAGTAGGCAGAGAGGCAGGCAGAGAGAGAGGAGGAAATAGGCTCCCTGCTGAGCAGAGAGCCGGATGCGGGGCTCGATCCCAGGACCCTGGGCTTTAAAGCAGAGGCTTTAACCCACTGAGCCACCCAGGTGCCCCAAGAAAGATTTTTAGTCTCTATTTTAAGAGAAGCAGTATTCAGAGGCACCTGTGTGGCTCATTCAGTTATGCATCTGCCTTCAGCTCAGGTCGTGATTCCAGGGTCCTGGGATTGAGCCCTGCATCTGGCTCCCTGCTCGATAGGAGCCTGCCTCTCCCTCTCCTGCCCTCTGTACACTCCCTCTCTCTCTTTCTTTCTAATAAATAAATAAAATCTTAAAAATAAAGAGCAAGAGAACAGTATGCAGTGTTGTAGGTTTTACTTGTGGTTCATCATGAACTACAAGCTGGCTATCTTTGGTAAGCCTTGGGCTTTTTCAGCAGTCAAATTGACTATTTTATAATGAAGATCAGTTGGTTCTTCAGTGTGTCAAAGTGCTCTGTAAATGTATACCACATTTAGAAATTCAAATTTTAGCCCCTTTTCTGCCTGCTTTTTGACTTGGGGCTTGTCACTTAAATTCTCTGAGTTTTTGTTCTGTATAGGTAAAGCAGGAATTTGGCCTGTGTATTCAACTCCAGAGGTATTATTTACATTGTGGTTAGCTCTTATAATCTGTAATTTAGATTATTTGTCTTTTTTTAAAACACATACTTGCTTCTATTCCTTCTTTGATGATTACCAATAATAGTACTGGAATGCATTAACCTTCACCTATTACATTTAATCTTTCTGTTGTGAGAGTAGATGGTAGTAGCCTCATCTTACTGATCCGGAAGACTGTGGGTCAGGAAATGATAGAGGTAGGATTGTAGTCTCTGATGCCAGTGTTATTTTTTATTAAAAATTAAACATGTAGCTCATGTGGAGGCACATTGCCACGTACCTCATCTAAAACAAACTTCTGATCTCCATTGTTTTCCTATTCTCTCTCTCTCTCTCTTTTTTTAAAAAGATTTTATTTTTTTACTTGACAGAGAGAGAGATCACAAGTAGGCAGAGAGGCAGGCAGAGAGAGAGGGGGAAGCAGGCTCCCCGCCGAGCAGAGAACCTCATGTGGGGCTCAATCCCAGGACCCTGAGATCATGACCTGAGCTGAAGGCAGAGGCTTAACTCACTGAGCCACCGAGGTGCTCCTCTTTTTATTTATTTATTTTTTTTAAGGTGAATCGTTAGAGTCTTACCAAAATGCTTTTGTGGGAAAAAAAAATGCATCTATTCAATAGCAGTAGGCATAGTTTGGGAATTTTAACATTATAGTACCATTACAAAAATCTGATTAGCATTACACAACATGTACGTATAGCTGGGAATCTTTCAATGATGGAAAATATAGTATGGCTTTCAAATAGATGGTTTGTTTTCTTTTAATAGGTATATTTTATTTTTAAAATATCACTTAATGTTATACTTTTAAACCTAAAGGTTTGTTTTGTGCTTGCTAGAGAAAGAAAACAGGTGATCTCTAAGTACTTACTAATTTTTCTTTCTGTTTTTACAATCCTAATTTATTTTGTGATTCCAAGAAGATGGTTACATGTGGCAAAATTTTTAAAAATTGTTAAAAATTTCTATTCTAGGAGGGTATTGTTTTATGGTGTCTATCTTTACATTTAAATTTTAAAAAGAAATCCTTGGACTATCTGAAATGAGTGGGCCAGGCAGGGATTAGGACAAGCACATTCAGAAATATTCATTTCTGTCTAGAGTTCATTTATGAGTTCTACATTTTAACATTTCTTCTATGAGCCTCAGATGTCCCCTTGTCCAGGTGTGCCCGTCCTGAACAGCGATCTTACTTAGAACGTTGTTGCTTTGGGGGTGATTGAACAGCACTGGTTCAGCCAGCACTCTGATGCTGATCCTTCCTGATTCAGAAACCTCTGCTCTTGGACATTTCTTTAACTTGTGTTTCTCTTTTTTCTGTTGAAAGATTCTTGGTGGTCATTACTAGTCCAAGTGTGAGTTCCCATGAGTAGCTCATTGGTCACAGTTTTTATTTTATCTTTCCAAATGATGACTTTGAAATGGCTATGGCAATTTGAGGGGTCTATCTGCTGCCATTCTTAACCCTGTTCACAAAACATGAGGCACCTCGGCCTTTTTGTCTGTTCTGTGAATATACCAAGTTCATTCCAGCTTCAGGGTCTTCTTCTACTTGTCCCTCTGTGGGGAATGGTCTTCCTTCATACTGTTGCTTGACTGTATCCTCCTTGACATTTAAGTCTCAGTTTTCATGTCCCTTTTTCAACGAGGTTTCTCTTGACCACTCACTATAAATGAGCATTCTTCCAACACTCTTTATTACATGGCCATGTTTTATTTTCTTATTTGCACCTAATGACTGAATAAGAGTTATTTATTTCTCTTTTATCTTCTCTGATGAGGACAGGGACATTATTCACTCCTATATTGCTAGCACCTAAGAATAGTGTCTGCCACAGTAGGAATTCCAGTAAATACTTGTTGAATGACCAAATGAAGGCATACTTTTCTCTTAGCTATTTATAAAATTCTTTTGTTTTTTTTGGTAGTCAGGAAGGTCCAATTAATGTTTATGTACTTTTGACATTTTTGTCTTCCTTTACTGTTTTGTTCCCTAGTGAATTCTTCAGAGGAAGGGGGAGAGAGCCTTCTAGTTTTCAAATTCTTGAGATGTGACTGTTTCAATTTATCTACTGCTTGCCAGGTAGGTGTGTGAGCTGCTGCAGCCTAGTCACAAATGCAATTAACAGGTAGGAAAATTGGCTCCTAACAGCTGCTTCAGTCCCGCTTGAGTTGGCCCCTTCCCCAGGGGACGGTCTCTGTCAGCCTAGCAAAATGAAATTGCCTTCCCGTAAATATTTTTTTCTAGGATTATAGAAGAGAAACAAATCTAGGCTTATAAAATGAGTTGAAATGTGTCAACAGGATAGAACAGACTAATGACCTGCCGCAGCAATTTGAATTCTGAGGCACAGCAGCAGCGTTTATCTTCAGAAGAGTTGACATTGAAACTGTAGCTCTTTTAGTTCTATCGAAATGACTTTATTATGCCAAAAGGGTAGAGTTAATAACTTATTTATTGGTGTTGGTGAGGAAAGTGACAATTCTATAAAATATAATTTTTGACCCTCAGAGCTTTGGTTTATAGCACGGATTTTGAGTCCTTGCTCTTTCAGTTAACCCTGTGGAAAGGGGCAGGTTTTGGAAAGAATGTGACTTGATCTCCTTTCCGTTTCATTCGCCAACTGTTTAATTCATTCAGCATGCGTTGCGCTTGACAGTGATAGAAGATGTTAACCATTGCTATGTGCCATAACCAGTATATTCATTTTAAAAATAGATGTAAGTGGGTTTTATATGAATAGTATGCTAGTTCTGAGTTTTATAGTCACATATGCCTCAATGTTAGCAACATTACATTCTGCTTTTCTCCTTTTTTTTTTTTAAAATTAACATATAATGTATTATTAGCCCCAGGGGTACAGGTCTATGAATCGTCAGGCTTTCACACTTCACAGTACTCACCACAGGACATACTCTCCCCAATGTCCATAACCCCATCACTCTCTCCCTACCTCCCTACCCCCGGCAATCCTCAGTTTGTTTTGTGAGATTAAGAGTCTTTTATGGTTTGTCTCCCTCCTGATCACATCTTGTTTCATTTTTTTCCTTCCCTACCCCCCAAGCTCCCCACGTTGCCACTCAAATTCCTCATATCAGGGAGATCATAGGATAATCGTCTTTCTCTGATTGACTTATTTCGCTCAGCATGATGCTCTCTAGTTCCATCCACATCGTTGCAAAAGGCAAGATTTCATTTCTTTTGATGGCTGCATAGTATTCCATTGTGTATATATACCACCTCTTCTTTATCCATTCATCTGTTGATGGACATCTAGGTTCTTTCCATAGTTTTGGCTATTGTGGACATTGCTGCTATAAACACTTGGGTGCACGTGCCCCTTCATATCACTACATTTGTACCTTTAGGGTAAATACCCGGTAGTGTGATTGCTGGGTCATAGGGTAGCTCTATTTTCAACATTTTGAGGAACCTCCATGCTGTTTTCCAGAGTAGCTGCATCAGCTTGCATTCCCACCACCAGTGTAGGAGGAGTCCCCTTTCTCCGCATCCTGCCAGCATCTGTCATTTCCTGACTTGTTAATTTTAGCCATTCTGACTGGTGTGAGGTGGTATCTCATTGTGGTTTTAATTTGTATATCCCTGATGCCAGGTGATGTGGAGCACTTTTTCATGTGTCTGTTGGCCATCTGGATGTGTCCTTTGCAGAAATGTCTGTTCATGTCCTCTGCCCATTTCTTGATTGGATTATCTGTTCTTTGGGTGTTGAGTTTGGTAACTTCTTTATAGATTTTGGATACTAACCTTTTCTCTGATATGTTGTTTGCAAATATCTTCTCCCATTCTGTCAGTTGTCTTTTTTTTTTTTTTTTCTAGTCTTTTGGTTTTGTTGACTGTTCCCTTTGCTGTGCAAAAGCTTTTGATCTTGATGAAGTCCCAATAGTTCATTTTTGCCCTTGCTTCCCTTGCCTTCGGCGATGTTTCCAGGGAGACGTTGCTGCAGCTGAGGTCGAAGAGGTTGCTGCCTGTGTTCTCCTCAAGGATTTTGATGGATTCCATCTCACATTGAGGTCTTTCATCCATTTGGAGTGTATTTTTGTATGTGGTGTAAGGAAATGGTCCAGTTTCATTTTTCTGCATGTGGCTGTCCAATTTTCCCAACACCGTTTGTTGAAGAGACTGTCTTTTTTCCATTGGACATTCTTTCCTGTTTTGTCGAAGATTAGTTGACCATAGAGTTGAGGGTCTGTTTCTGGGCTCTCTATTCTGTTCCATTGATCTATGTGTCTGTTTTTGCACCAGTACCATACTGTCTTAATGATTACGCTTTGTAATAGAGCTTGAAGTCTGGAATTGTGATGCCACCAACTTTGGCTTTCTTTTTGAACATTCCTCTGGCTATTTGAGGTCTTTTCTTTTTCCATATAAATTTTAGGATTGTTTGTTCCATTTCTTTGAAAAAAATGGATGGTATTTTGATAAGGATTGCATTAGATGTATAGATTGCTTGGGTAGCATAGACATTTTCACAATATTTGTTCTTCCAATCCATGTGCGTGGAATATTTTTCCATTTCTTTGTGTCTTCCTCAGTTTCTTTCATGAGTACTTTATAGTTTTCTGAGTACAGATTCTTAGCCTCTTTGGTTAGGTTTATTCCTAGGTATCTTATGGTTTTAGGTGCAAGTGTAAATGGGATTGACTCCCTAATTTCTCTTTCTTCTGTCTTGCTGTTGGTGTATAGAAATGCAACTGATCTTTGCCCAAGGCGGAATTGTGCTGCCCTTGCTAGGGCCTGGGCTAAGTAATCTGCTGGGGTTCGCTCTGGGAGCTTTTGTTCCCTGAACACTTTCCATAGAGCTCTGGAGGATAGGAATGAAAATGGCGGCCTCCCAATCTCCGGCCGGAGGAGCTGAGAGCTTGGGGCCCCACTCCTCAGCGCGCCCTCGGAGAAAAGCCATCAATCATCCCCATCTCCCTAGTCTCCGGCATGCTCTGAGCTCACCCAGCCTGTGATTGGCCTGTGATCGGCCTGTAATCGAGCATTTATGTCTCTGGCACATGGCCCTGTTTGGAGTCTCCAAATCCAGCAGATTTCTTCCGTGCACTCCTGTGCTCCTCCCCCTGGAGGAGGAAGCAAGTCTCCCCGGATCTGCCACTTTTGGGGTCCCTGCTGACTGCTTAAGGTAACCCCAAGCTGAGAGCTCACTCCACAGCTCCATCTCTCTAGCCGGCTTTCTCTAATACCTGTGAGCTCTGCTACACTCAGACACCCGATCCATCTGTGATCCTGCAGGACCTGAGACCACACTGCTCCTGCGAGAGCTCCATACCCACTTAGCCTCTGGAGCAATGTCCCTCAGTGGAGCAGACATTTAAATGTTCGAATTTTGTGCTCTGCTGCTCTGCTGCTCTGCTGCTTGCCGGGAGCCGGCCCCTCCCCTCATGGTCTATCTTCCCATCCCTTCGGCTTCACTTCTCCGCAAGTCCTACCTTTCAGAAAGTGGTGATTTTCTGTTTCTAGAATTGCTGTTCTTCTCTTTGATCTCCTGTTGGGTTTGTAGGTGTTCGGAATGGTTTCATAACTATCTAACTGAACTCCTGTGACCTGATGTCATCTCAGTCTGCTACTCCTCCACTATCTTGACTCACTTTCTCCTTGTTGATAAAGTTTTTTTTTTTTTTTTTTTCAGAATTTGAGCTAATTGTGCTCCCCTTAAAAGTCACCTTCTAATCAATACTCCCTTCTGTTCATTGCTTTATAATCTCTGGCCTTTCATGAAACTAAAAGTTTGTGTCATTAAATTGTGCTTTGAATCAGAAGTTTCTTCTATGAGAGTATTAACTTAGGTTTTGGATGAATGAGCTGTGCGTTTGTTGTGCTACTGTGGTGACTTATGGTGGATCCCTAGATAGCTACAGGAGGGGGTCTGGTCACAACAGCAACCACATGACTAGCGGCTTGGGACTTCAGGCCACTCTGATCTCACAGGAGGTGGATAAGATTTGGAGATGGAGTTCAGTCATGTGATCATCCAGTGATTTAATCATTCATGCTTATTTAATGAGATCCAAATAAGAGCTCTGGATACCAAAGGGGACCTCCTAATTGGTGAATATACTGATATACTGGAAGGACGACACACACGGACTCATAGGGAGAGGCCATGGACATCCTTCATTTGGGGACCTTCCCCCTCCACTTCAGACCCTGCCCATGTGTTTCCTGTATAATAAAGCTACAATATATGTATAATGCTTTCCTGAGTTCTGTGAGTTGTCCCAGCAAATTATCAAACTCAAGAGCATAGGAATCCCTGAATTTATGGTCAGATGATTGGAAATGCTGGTGGCATGGGGACCCCTGAAGTAGAGCTGCATTTAAAATAAATGCAGTCTTGGGATGCCTGGGTGGCTCAGTTGGTTAAGCAGCTGCCTTCGGCTCAGGTCATGACCCCAGCGTCCTGGGATCGAGTCTCACATGGGGTTCCTTGCTCAGCAGGGAGCCTGCTTCTCCCTCTGCCTCTGCCTGCCACTCTGTCTGCCTGTGTTCACTCTCTCTGACAAATAAATAAATAAAATCTTAAAAAAAAATAAAATTAAATTAAAAAATAAATGCAGTCTTGTTTGAAATAATGCCCTTTGTACTTGTGGATGCTGTAGTACCTCTGGGTGGTTAGTGCTAGGATTGAACTTTGCAGTACACTTATTTAGGGTTGAAATAGAATATGTATTTGTTATAATTAATTAACCAGTATTAATACATTATTATAAAGTTCATAGTCTGCATTAAGTTTCATTCTTTATATTGTACAGTTTCATGACTTTTCACAAATTCATAATGTCATGGGTCTGTCATTACAGTTTCATACAGAATAGTTTCAGTGCTCAGTAAATCCCACATTCCACTCCACTTATTCATCCCTCCTCCTCTTGCTCCCATACTCCTGACGCTACCCTCATCTTTTCACCATCTCTATAGTTTTGTCTTTTCAGACTGCCAAATAGTTGGAATCATATACGATGTAGTCTTTTCAGACTGACTTATTTCACTTAGTGTTATGCTTTTGAGTTTCTGTCATGTCTTTATGCAGCTTGATAGTTCCTTTTTATTGCTATATAATATTCCACTGTGTGGATTTATTACAATTTATGCATTCAGCAGTTGAAGGATATCGTGATTGCTTCTGAGTTTTGGCAATTATGAATCAAGCTGCTATTAACATTCATGTGCAGATTTTTCTATGGACATTTGTTCTCAAATCATAGCCTGATTTTTGGATCATATAGTAAGACTAAATTTAGCTTTGTAAGAAGCTGACAAACTGTTTTTGCAAAGTAGCTTACCATTTTGCATTGCCACTAAAATGAATGAGAGTTCCTCTTGCCCCACATCCTTGGCAGCATTTGTGGTTGTCAATGTTTTGAATTTTAGCCATTCTAAAATGTATGTAGTGTGGTGTCTTGTTCTATTTTTTTTTTTTTTTCCCTAAGAGAGAGAGAGAGAGTGTGCATATGAGCAGGGGCTAGAGGAGCAGAGGGAGAGGAAGAGAGAGAATCTCAAGCAGACTCCATGCTTAGTGTGGAACTGAATGAGGGGCTTGATTTCATGACCCTGAGTCCATGACCTGAGCCAAAACCAAGAGTCTGATGCTTAACCGACTGAGCCACCCAGGCATCCCTCTTGTTATTCTGATTTCCGATTTGCAGTTCCCTAATGGCATTTGATGTTGAGTATCTTTTCATATGTTTATATTCTGTCCTTAAATCTTTTTTGGTTAGATGTTTGTTCAGATCTATTATCCACTTCTTTTAAAGTAATTTTAAAAAATATTTATTTGTTTGAGAGAGAGAGCCCACGTGCATGCAGGGGGAGAGGCAGAGGGAGAAGAAGGGAGCAGCTCAAGTGGATTCTGTGTAGAGCACAGAGCCCCATGCCTGGCTCCATCTCATGACCCTGAGATCTTTACCTGAACTGAAACTAGCCCTATCCACTTTTCCTCTTTTTCTTAAGTAATCTTTACATTCAACATGAGACTTGAACTCAAGACTTAGAGGTCAGGAGTCGCATGCTCCATCAGCTGAGCCAGACAGGTGCCCTTTTTGTTCAGTTTTTAATCATGTTTTTTGTTATTGTTGAGTGTGAGAATTCTTTGTATATTTGGATAACAGTGCTTTTGTTTTTGTTTTTAGAGAGAGAGGCAGGGAAAAGGGCAGAGGAGGACAGAATCTTAAGCAGGTTCTATGCCCAGTGTGGATCCTGACTCAGGGCTTGATCTCATGACCCTGAGACAATGACCTGAGTAGAATCCAAGAGTTGGTCACTTAACTGACTGAACCACAGATGACTTGTGATCTCTGTCAAATAAATAAATAAAATCTTAAAAAAATATATGCTTGATTCTTACTAAGTTTTTTTCCCTAATAGAAAAGCTTGAGGAAAACAGAAATTCTATTAGTTAATGACAGTGGCTGTTTCTAAGCACCATCTTCCACATTGGCATCTATTCTCAGATTTATTTGAAGAGGTAAATATTCACTTGGATTTATAAACTCTAGGGTTTTTTTGTTTTTGTTTTTGAGAAAGAGAGGGGGAGCACAAGTTTTCTTTCCACATACTTGGATTTTTTTCCCCCCAATGTAGCTGCTAACTAGAATACTCAAAAATCTGATCTCAGTATATTTACTTGGTTCAAATAGGTTTTCAAGCAATAATTTTCTTCCATTTTTGGGTCGATCATAATATTACCTGTGAATAACAACTTAACACTTTCTTTTTCTAATGATTATGCTCCACCATGCAGTCTTTTGGGTCCTGACTACCTTTAGTCCTGGAAGAATGCCTCCCATCTTGTTGGCCTTCTACCTGCTCTTCCTGCTTGTTCTTATTCCTCAGAAACGGAGGACATTTAGTAGGATTTACTCAGCATCTCTTCTACTTACAGCCCAGGCAGTCACCTCTTTCATGGGAGAATTTAGAGGTTGGCTCTCTGTGCCACCATCAATTCAGTTTCTTTCATAATGTTGTTAGCAGAAATGCCCCCAAATTTGAAAAGTCCAGAAGAATATACTTTCATATTTCTCATTAATTTTGAGTCAGCAATGTTTTCTATTATTTATTTGAAAATGTATATGCTCTCTTCTGAAATCCCTACTATTTGTACATTTTATCTTCTGACTTTTCCTCCATTTGTCTTATTTTCCAATCATTTTTAAGATTTTTTATTTATTCATTTGACAGAGAGAGAGATCACAAGTAGGCAGAGAGGCAGGCAGAGAGAGAGGAAGGGAAGCAGGCTCCCTGTGGAGCAGAGAGCCCGATGCGGGGCTCGATCCCAGGACCCTGAGATCATGACCTGAGCCGAAGGCAGCGGCTTAATCCACTGAGCCACCCAGGCGCCCCTCCAATCATTTTTATTTCCCCAACTTTTGCCTTTATACTCTGGAAAATATTTCACAAGTTTGTCTTTCTCAGTGTCTAATTTGTTACTCACTGCATCCATAGCAGATTTTAATTTGGTAACTATATTTTCCATCCCTTACAATCCTATTAGATTGCTCTCTTCTTGTAACTGATATTCAGCTTTCACGGCTTTTAATGACTGAATCTTTTTTGGAACACAAACCTCACTAGATTGCTAATTGGGAGATTAAGCGATCTGGGGAGAGTAGATAGGCACCTTCCAGGGAGGTACTAGCAGCAAACTCTAGGTCTCTGAACACTATTTGTACTAAGTACAAATACTTCTGGTCTAAGAGGCAAGAGAGAAATTTAAATATTGTGACTTGTGAGACCACTCATCAAGATGTTGCCCCTCCAAGTTAATATATTTTTTGAAGTTATTGGGTATATTTTATTTTTATTATTTATTTTTTTAAGTAATCTCCACAACATGGATATAGAGATCAAGAATTGCATGCTCTACTGATTGAGCCGGCCAGATGTCCTGTCCCTCCCAGGTTAGGAGTTCTCCTACGTTGGAGAACTGCCTACCAAAAATTATCCTGAGTGTTTTGGCATATGAGCAGCTCTAGTTTCTAACACATATCCAAGTTTCTTCCCACCTATTTATTTAGCTACTGGTCTTTTCAACTGGAATTGAGTAAAGATTAGGAAATGTGTTTTGTCTGCTATTTTGTCTAACACTATTATCTGTATTCTTGTCATTATACATTACACTGCCTCTTACTATATTTAATTAATTCATACTTCTAGGTAGTATTTCCGCTTTACCAACTCAAAGGGACTTATAACATGTCATCCCAATCATTAGGATGCAAACACCACACTAACAACATTGCTCCCTAGGGAATCTTTTACCAAGGCAAGTAGTATGATGGACTGGTGGGATCCTGAATGGTCACAGTTTATAGACCAGGTACCTATAAGTCTTGGTTTTATTTTATGTTATTTTTAATCTATTGTGTTTTTTTTTTTTTTTTTCTAAGAGAGAGAGAGAGAGACAGAGCATGCGCTCAGTGGGGAGGAGCAGAGGGAGAGGGAGAAACAGAATCTTTAGAAGGCTCCACACCCAGCACAGTGCCAGATGGGGGGCTCAATCTCATGACCCAAGACAAAATCAAATGTTGGACGCTTAAGCAACTGAGCCACCCAGGCACCCCATAAGTCTTAATTTTAGAAAGAAAGGTAGACAGAATAACAGTGACCCAAGGAGGGCTGCTATGACCAGAACCAACTTCTCACAGAAGAAGCAAAGAGATCACCCCTAAAAGATAACCGCAAAGTACTGTACACTTTTGTCGCACAACCAAAGAGCTTCAGAAGCAAAGATTCTCATTCACATTTGTATTACAAGAACCATGCTAGGGGGGGCGCCTGGGTGGCTCAGTGGATTAAGCCACTGCCTTTGGCTCAGGTCATGATCTCAGGGTTCTGGGATCGAGCCCCGCATCTGGGCTCTCTGCTCAGCAGGGAGCCTGCTTCCCCCCTCTCTCTCTGCCTGCCTCTCTGCCTACTTGTGATCTCTCTCTCTGTCAAATAAATCAATAAAATCTTTAAAAAAAAAAAAAAAGAACCATGCTAGGCACAAAGAATCTAATATTCACAGCTTGCTGAGCTAAACAGACTGAGTTATTTGGCAATGAGGGCTCACCCCTATATTCTCTCATAAAAAAAAACTCCCTTTACAGGGACCGCTATCAGGAACCAAGGCAGCTTTTCCATTCATGAGTACCTTTTCAGTAGAGGGCTGATAGTAAACTAGTTTGGTTTTACCTTATTCATAGTTTATCAGTCAATGTTCATGTCCATCAAAGCAACTCTTCAGGCCAGTTTGGTTGTCAAGTTGCTTACGTGGAAAATGGTCTGAGTCCTCCCGTACAGCTCTAAGAAGTATAACCTGGTGATTCTACAGAACAATTTGGCAATACTTAGTAAACTTTATAATGGACTCCCAACAACCCACCAGTAGCAATCTTCAGCATATATCTCCATTAAATAAAATAAAGATTATTATTGCAGCATTGTTTATAGTACATAAATGCCACTAGGGGAGTGGATAAGTAAGATGCATATGTAGTATGCACGGATAAGAGTATGCACATTATAGAAAACTCTACAGCTGTTAGAAGTAATGAACCAGAATTCCATACAGCAACAAAGATAGATCATTTAAATATAGGGCTGAATTTAAAAAGATAAAATAAAATGAGATGTACAGCCAAATGCTATTTATGAAAATTAAAAACTTATGCACAGAAAACACTACATATCTTCCAAAGATACATGAATATCTGGAGACATATACTAACTAGATTGGAGTGGATGTTTATGGGAGGAAGCAAAATGAGTAGCGATAGGTAGATAGAAAGATAAAGACAACAAAATAAGCAGTCAAGAGATGGGTCTAGCCCTCAGGATGCCAGCAGTGAGAAGCATGATTCTATACTCCTGAAGTATGGGAAATAGGTAGGGGAATACAGGACATTCAAATAAAATCAAATGGGACAAGATAATACAGTCATGAGAGCTCTACTTTAGAAAAAACAAAAAACGAAACTGTTCTACATATGCTAAGACAAAAGTAGTATCACTAACTTTTTAAGAAGCCAGAAGTATTTCACTTAAGAGAAAAAAAATTCAGTAAATATTGATTTTTAAAAATCAAGGAATGTGGGTGCATGGGTGACTCAGTCAGTTAAGGCCTGCCTTCGGCCCAGGTCATGATCCCAGAGTCCTGGGATTAAGCCCGGCATCAGGCTCCCTTCTTAGCGGGGAGGATGCTTCTCCCTCTCCCTCTCCCTCTCCCTCCTGCTCCACCTCCTTGTGTTCTCTCTATCAAATAAATAAATAAAATCTCTAAAAATAAAAAATAAAAAATTAATAAAATAAAAAAATCAAGAAAGAATAATCGCTGAGATTATAACCAATAACCTAAAGTAAGTACATAAAACCTAACTCAGAATTTGACTATTTGTCTGAAATTAATAGGTCTATAACATTCTGAGGTTAATCTGTTTATATCATCTGTAATATAAAGACCCTGAATGTAAAATCCTGAATGTAAAATCCTGAACAGAAAATACACTATACTCTGACACAGAAAATCTATACTCATCTAACTCAATTTTTAATCTATTCCCTTATCTTAGAGATCATGTTGCAAAACATTTGCTACGGACCAATTCCTGAATAAGATGGTACCTAAAACCATGGCATCACATAAAAAATGAAACTATAGAAAATTTAGTAGAAAAAAGTCATTTTTCAGTGCCCCTTTATTAGTACAGCACCAATATGAACACAGTTTTAATAGAAGAGGGGTGAGGAGACAAAATCTGGAACACATTTCATCCTTGAAGAGGACACAAGGGGAGAAACCATTTTAGCATCTCATGCAAGAGTTGAATTGGAAGAGCGGGGGCTTGAAAGTCACTTCTCTTGGCATATTAGGCTGTTCTCATTAAATTACAACCGAATCTGCCAATGATGCTTTACAACATAATAGATTTTTCAAGATGTCAATAGAAAAATAATCTGGATTGGAAATGTCATTATACAGCTTTCTGGAACCTATAATAAATGATCTTGGGGGAAAAGGGAGGTCATTATTTTTCAAATGTGCACAAACAGTAGAAATTCAAATTACTGTTTTGTTTTTTGTTTTTTTATTTTTGTTTTTCACTACAGAACTCAAGCTATACACCAGTTAAAGGTTATAAAATGAGCAATAATAATCAAATCCACAGCGACAGGTTAGTGTACACAATTAACACAGCAGGCAGTGGAAGTACCTTCTCTAAAGATGGCAGTCTTGTATGGTACAGACTTAATTTAGGCCATAAAAAATTCTACAAAGAGTTGACAGTTTTTGCTTATACTGGGTGAAACTGGCTGATAGATCAGCATAAATAATTAGGTTCAACTCTCCTTCCCCCTACAGGAATATAGTCACTTTCCTCAAGCTAGGAGAGGAAGCTACACCTTTACCTCCAGCCTAAATCGTAGAGGTCTTCTTTTTTTTTTTTTTTTTTTTTTTTAGATTTTTTTATTTTTTTTTATTTATTTGACAGAGAGAGATCACAAGTAGATAGAGAGGCAGGCAGAGAGAGAGAGAGAGAGAGGGAAGCAGGCTCCCCGCTGAGCAGAGAGCCCGATGCGGGACTCGATCCCAGGACCCCGAGATCATGACCCGAGCCGAAGGCAGCGGCTTAACCCACTGAGCCACCCAGGCGCCCCCCGTAGAGGTCTTCTGATTAAACCTACAAATGGTGATGTTCTCTTCAGAAACTGGTGGTTATCGTAAAGGAAACCCACAATTAAAAAGAGCCCTCAGAAAGATATCTATACAAGGTAGGCTCACCGAATAGCAACACAGTTTAAATAATTAAGTTTTTCTGGTTTCTGTTGAACCCTTAACAGGGCAGCTGCGAAACACCCTACCAATGATCTAATACACCTGTGTGTGCATTCTAAAAAACCCCCACAAACACTCACCGAAAAATTTTCTTAAAACAAAACATAGCACCTTACATATTAATTTAGTAAGACTGGTAAAAAACATGCCACATTATAAATATTAAAGATACAATATTCCAGCATTGAAAAATTTAACCCTCAGGTCAGAACTAAATTTATCTGTGCTAATATGGCAAACCAAGATAAAATTAGAACTTATAACAAATTCTTTAACATTATACACCTCTCAATTAACATATTCTTTTCTATAGTAAAAAAAAATCCTCTAAATCATAAAATCAATGCTGTTTTGAAATAAACAAGTTGATAAAGTATATGTACTATATATAATGTTAATGTGACATTTTAAAAACTTGAAAAGCTATCCCAATTATACACAGTATTATATGATATAATATTATATGATATAATGTATATGATATACATATACATTATGATTATATGATGATATGATTATATGATGATATGATGATATGATGATATAATCATATGATATATGATTATATGATATAATATTATATGATATAATGTATACATTATTGTATATATATTTACATGGTACGCTATGTAAATAATATGTAACAGTACCATATGATCATAAATATTTAATAAACTATAAAAACATTGCATGGATTTGAAAAATACCAAATTGATAGAATTGATTACTTCCTAGAAGACAGATGAGATTAGGAGGAATTTACAGGGGTCTTTACTTGATTTAAAATTTAATGTAGATTTACATGGTAAAATGTTAATGTTTTATAAGGCCATTTGCTAGGTACTTTATATATGGGTCATTATACTAGTTTTCATATCACACTGTATGTGTGAAATATTTTCAAATTTTTAAAAAATTTGAAATTTACACAAAATTAACTCAAAAGGGATCAAAAACTTAAATGTAAAACACAAAACTGCAAAATTCTAGAAGATAACACTAAAAACAAACAAACAAAAAAAACTAGGTGACCTTGGGTTGGTGACAAGTTTTTAGATAAACACCAAAAGCTTGACTCAAGAAATAAAGGAACTTCGTTAAAATTAAAAACTTCCACTCTACAAAAGACATGGTTAATGGAAAGACAAGCTACATAGTGGGGAAAAATATTTGCAAAAGACATATCTGGTAAAGCACTGTTGGGACGTAGGCAAAGAGGCAGGCAGAGAGAGGAAGGAAAGCAGGCTCCTTGCTGAGCAGAGAGCCTAATGCGGGGCTGGATCCCAGGACCCTGGGATCATGACCTGAGCCAAAGGCAGAGGCTTTAACCCACTGAGCCACTCAGGCGCCCCAGAATCAAACACATTTTTAAAAAAGATTTTATTTGAGAAAGAGAGAGAGAGCATGAGCCAGGGGTGGGGGTGGCAGGGAGGGGCAGAGGGACAAGGAAAAGCAGACTCTTTGCCAAGCAAGGAGCCTGACATCTTGCTGGATCCCAGGACCCTGAGATCATGACCTGAGCCAAAGGCAGACTCTTAACTAACTGAGCCACCCAGTCTTACTTTTTAGGGTCAGGAAACATAATCAGCTCTTGTGTTTTGATAAAAAGACCCAAATACTCTTTATTGGTGAGGAGAAATATGGTCTTATATCACTAGGTGTAGAATAAATTGATACAACCATTCTTTAGGACAGTTTAGAAGGGGGAAGAAAGGATTCGTGATCTATGTACCTTCTGATACAACAATCTTAAAATAATCATACTAAAGAAACTATCAGAGCTGTGCAGAAAAATATGTATTCTAGGGTATTTGGTGTGTAGAGAAGGATACTTATGATACTAGAAATTCAGAAACAGCCTAAATATTTAAAATAGAAAATTGATTGAATTTATTATAGTATATATCTATAATGGAATACTGTTCAAAAATTAGGAATGCTTTAACAGATAGTAGTAAATCATAAAAGCTGAATATACACTTTAGGCACACTCTAGTCCTAGTTACTTATGTAGTTATTCAGTCATTCACTCACAAATACTTAGTGACAACCCAGGCATTGTTCTAGAACCTAGAGATAGAGCACTGAATGGGGAAAATATAAAATTAAAATGACCATTTCTTTGCCTACAGAAAGGCAGAACAATAAATAAATAATTTTTCAATTAGTGATGAATGCTTTGGAGAAGAGTATGACAGGATAAGGTAGATAGGGAGTACCAAGGGAAGAGAAGGAGGAACTTTGCAATTTTATATGAAGTGGGTCAGAGGAGTCTGAAAAACGAAATTTGAAAAAAAAAAAAAAAAAAAAAAAAAAAAGCTAAGAAGAAGCAATGTTTATATCTGGTGGAAAGTATTTGTGGTGGAGGGAATTGTAAGTGAGAAGACTTGAAGTGGAGATGTGTGTGTATTCCAGCACAGCCATGAAGGTTAGTGCAGTTGATACAGATAAATCAATGGAGAAAGTGTGTGGGAAATAAGGTAAGGAGAAGGAGGTTGGTGGTGAAAATGGAGGGCCATTACTGTGGTCAAATGGCCCATTGGCTTTGAGATGGGCTCTGTTGGGCCACTGTTGGGCTCTGATAAGAGGAATGAAATATGACTGGCATTTAAAAGAATTGTTTTGCTGTTTTGTGTAGGATAGAGTGGAGAGGATCAGGAATGGAGCACGGAGATCAGAGGCTATTATAATAACCCTCTCAAGACATAATGGTAGCTTGGACCAGTGATGAGAAGTGGTTTGACTCTGAATTTATAGCACATAGCCACAAACTCTTATTTGAAGAAATAATTGAATATATGTATCAACATGTAAATAGTTATCTCTGGTGGGATTGCTGATGATTTGTATTTTCTTTGTATGCCTCTGGGTTTTCCAAATTTTCTGTAACTATTACTTTTAAAATAAGAAAAAATATAAAACTGACTTCTGCTTAAAAACTGTGTTTTCCCCCCTGATTTCAAAGTATATGCATTAAAGGATTGAAGAATTATGTTTCTTTCCTTTTAGTGTTAGGCATTCCCTCTGTCTAGTAATTCAGATGGCGAGTAGGCCCAACCTTTAAATTAGATCTAAGATGTTAACTTACTAGTGAAATTGATTGAGGAAGGAAATTCAAGGTAGAGAGAATTATATTCAACATTTTCCCTATCATTCTTGTGAGATAAACTTTAGAAACCTGTTTTATTACATCATTGTTAAAGTTAATGCCCAAGATTACATTTTTACTTCTGTGTTCTGCTGTTCTTACTTCATTACTGATGCAGGATAACTCAGTGACAAAAAAAACTGCAGTGTAGACCAGTAGAATGGCTATGCCTCAGTCATCTTTACTATTGAATGTGAGCTGTATTGCTGATTTCCTGAAAATCATTTGTACGAATGATTTCTTACCTTTCTGATTTTCTTGATTATACCAATTCAGTCTAACGAGGTGAGAGTTGTAGTGGTCCAGAGTGTGCCAGCTGGCAGAGAGGGGAAAAAAGAAAGTCAGGCTAGAGTCTGGATTTGGCTATAGATAATCTGGGTGATTGAATTTTTAAATGATAAATCAACAAAATTCTCATTATCTGGAAGCATAACTTGAGTTTTGTATTAGTTGGAAATAGTAGCCCTTGCATTGGCAGTGTTTAGTTTTCTAACATTACCTAAAAATGGAAATTTGGGCTTTTTGTTTTGAGAGTACCTTCCCAGGTAATATTAGGAGCACATTGGCTAAGGTAAAATTTTATTTTGGTTTACAGTTTGGTTTGAAATCATGCTTTACGGGTAAATTGCAAATCCATAGGCACACTCATTTTGAGATACTATCAGTTTCAGAAACAGCAAAATTACATTGTGGCTCTACTTTAGTCAATTAATAAAAATAAATGTGATTTCTTTCTTATTTTATAGAAAAATAGAAATATTTTCTCTTACATGTTACATTCTGAAGTTTACCACATGAGAGTAGTTTTTGTAGTCTAAAAAGTTATCTGTACGTTCTGTATCTTTCTATACCAACTGAGCAACTTGTGTGGTAAATACCTGTTGTTATGTACAACTTGGTTTTTTGTTTGTTTGTTTGCCTAATTGGAATGTAGATATTTAGTTTTTTGGGTTGTTTTTTTTTTAAGATTTTATTTATTTATTTGACAGAGATCACTAGTAGGCAGAGAGGCAGGCAGAGGGGGAGGGGAAGCAGGCTCCCAGCTGAGCAGAGAGCCCAAAGCAGGGCTCGATCCCAGGACCCTGAGATCATGACCTGAGCCAAAGGCAGAGGCAGCCACCCAGGCTCCCCTATTTAGTTGTTTTCTGATGATCTAAAGCTAGTGTTGCTTCCTGAATACTTAGGTGGAAATAATTCTGTTGCTTCAAAAACAACTGTCTTGCCTATAGTGTTTATGGTTTCAGAACTTCTTAATTACTTCTGTATGAATTGTATATGTCACTGGAAAGAAAAGAGCCTGCTACTCAGACCCAGGTTGAGTCCCATCTCTGCCACTGAGTAGTTAGCTGAATGAATAACTGTCAGAGCCTCAATTTGCTCATCTATAAGACTACCTATATTATTGACTTGCTGTGTTGTGCCTCTAGTATTATGCCTACTGTATGGTAGGCAGCCAGTAAGTATTACTTACTCTATTTCTTTTATTTTGTACTTTTCAAAAATTTATAAAAGATTTATTTATTTATTTGAAAGAGCGTGCACAGGGACACACACGCACAAGGCAGGGGAGGGGCTGGCGGAGAGGGAGGGAGTCTCAAGCAGACTCCTGCCCAAGGCTCAAAGCCATGACCTTGAGATCATGACCTGAGCCAAAATCAATCAAATGCTTAACTGAGTAAGCCACCCAGGTGCCCCTATTTTATATTTTAAATTTAGCTTGTGTCCTGAACAGAACCCTTGGTG
Organism: Meles meles; assembly: GCF_922984935.1. Classification (NCBI taxonomy): domain Eukaryota; kingdom Metazoa; phylum Chordata; class Mammalia; order Carnivora; family Mustelidae; genus Meles; species Meles meles. The sequence goes on along the minus strand of NC_060071.1, from coordinate 32,660,018 downwards.
ATTTTGTTATAGTATAATTTTATACAGAGCACTCTTGAAGGCAGTAGGAAAAGAATATCAGTTACTAAATTTGGTCTACATGATGTTAGATCTTTAACGCAGGTCTCATCTTTTTTATTCTTTTTAAAGATGTGTATGGTACAGTGTTACACTATATTGAAAACATATAATTGTGCCAGATACCTTGCAAGATCCCTGTGCTAGAAGCTTTGTATATATTGTCTCTCATCCCCATAACTGTAGATATACTTTTTTTGTTGTTGAAAAAAAAAAAAAAAAGAAGATGCTATCTGGGGATGATATCTGGAAGGCTTTTAAAAAAATGTGTATGTAATAATGGGCGTGTCATTTTGGATTAAAATCCATATGTGGTATATTGTAAAGTGACCTTCTGCCATATTGTTAAAGAATGAAGTTTCTGTTATCAGACCGGAGTCATCTCCACTGGGACTAAAGAGTAGTGGTCTTCAGGAAGCTACAAGGGTGTTGAACTATTGCCGTTAACTGTGATATTAATCATCGGTGATGTCAGTATGGACTATTATTGCTGGAGGGTTTTTTCTTTTTCTCCTATCCCTCCACCCCCCGCTTCACATTCCTTCTTCCATTACGTGCTTATCAATTAATTCTTAAATCTTCCAAGTGTGAGTACCTTTCTTAATTATAGTCTTTGGCTTTTATAATGACATGCAAGTTTTTTTCCCTTAAAACAGAATCTTTACAATGGTTCTGATTATATCAAAAGGAAAATCTGGCATGTGTTTGGATTTTTTTCTTCAGTTGATATATGTTTTAGTTTATCAGGGTTCACATTAAAGAAACGAACAGTAATCTGTACTTACTATTTCTTTTCTGTTAAATAGGAATATTTCATTATGGTCTTAGTGTATTTTGTTATTATTGACATGATGTTCCACAATATTTAAAGTTGGTTAGTTGTCACATATATTTATATATGTTTTTTATTTTTTTATTTTTATTTTTTTTTTTAAAGATTTTATTTATTTATTTGACAGAGAGAGAGATCACAAGTAGGCAGAGAGGCAGACAGAGAGAGAGGAGGAAGCAGGCTCCCTGCGGAGCAGAGAGCCCGATGCGGGGCTCGATCCCAGGACCCTGAGATCACGACCTGAGCCGAAGGCAGCGGCCTAATCCACTGAGCCACCCAGGCGCCCCTATATATGTTTTTTAAAAGGGAACTGGTTTCCTAATTATCTGCCTCTTATTTATGAGGAATATGAGTGCTAAAGAAATGCAGACAGGTGTCTAGAGTACATTAAAGCCTAGGTTGAGTTTTTAATCTTGTTGGCATAGGAATTTACAGTGATTCATTGGGTTGTTTCTTTATTTAACTGGTTTCATTTTAAACATATCCTTGCCCCAATAATGATTTACTTTAGAACAGTATTCTGTTGAGTACAGGGACTGATTTAACTTAACATTCAAATATCTGATTCTGTAGTTATTAAAAATCAATATAAACAACACCATTGTGTTGGTAGTCATTTGGGGACACTTTTTAGTATGAAAATATTTGGGGGCACCTAAGTGGCTCAGTCAGTTAAGTGTCCAACACTTGATGTCCAACACTTGATCTCAGCTCAGGTCTTGATCTCAGGGTCATGAGTTCACGCCTCCCGTCCACCCAGTTGGGCTCCACGCTGGGTGTGTGGCCTACTTACCAAAAAAAAAAAAAAATATATATATATATAATAAATCTTTGGGGGCACCTGGATGGCTCAGTCAGTTGGGTGCCTGCTTTTGTCTTGGGTCGTGATCCCAGAGTGCTGGGATCGAGCCCCCCATCGGGCTTCCTGTTTGGCAGGAGGCCTGCTTCTCCCTCTCCCTTTGTCTGCCGCTCCCTCTGCTTGTGCTCTCTCTTGCTCTCTCTCTCTCTGTCAAATAAATAAAATCTTAAAAAAAACTTTGGTTATTATTTCTAAAATGCTGTTTGTTTTTGATCTTTTCAGAATATAATTTGTCTGATAATACTGTTAATTATCGGGGAAAGCAAAGAGCTCCATGAGATGTGTTTGGATTTTCTTCTCATATTCTGAAGATTGGGATTATTTTGCCTGACTGAACATAATTTTTGAGACTTTTCAAAATATAATACACAGAATAATTTTTTTTCTCTCTGCCTCTACCGCATGAGCTCATTTGTCACTGGTAATTTTTTTATTATTTTTTTTTTTATGCATCCCACATGTCAAGCTGCTTCCTACACAGAATAATATCAAGACTATAAACCTGATTGATTCTGTGTTTTGGGATAAATGAGGTACTCTTAGATACAGACTCATCTCAGTCTCATACGGCGTAGGCCTTCCAGTATTGCTAGGATATTGGATGGAGCAGCCAAGAATGACTTTTTTCCTCCTACGTTACCAACCAGGAAGTTTCTGTGGTGAGAGAAATATTCCCTGCATTTAGAAAATGCTGTCATCATATGGAAAGTATAACTGGAAATAAGGAGAGAGGCAGTCTCAAAACAGCGCTCGAGCCATAGATTTCATATATACCAGGAGAAAATGTAGTTTAATTTTCATTTTGATGAGCTAGGTATGACTTTATTTTGAAATGGTTCTGGCATTTCTTTTACAACTGGAGATATTTTGTGTCCTTTCTTCCCTTTCTCTTAATTTAAAATTTCTGTGTCTACCCCTCTATGTAAAAGATTGCCAAGACCCAGAATAGTGTGGTTTTGATGAGAGTAGTTGAAAGTGTTTGTTATTGATGTTTTAAGAATCCCTTTATCAAAAATAATTGGCCACTAATGATGGGGTTCATTATGTCATTCTTTAAAATCCAAAGATGAATCTGGGTGGAGAATGAAGGGCAGGGAAGCAAGAAGGGGACGTTAAGTGCTCAACATAGATGGCGGAATGGCAGAGCAAGTGGGAGATTTTATCTCTTATAGTCTATGGGGAATATTGAGATCTTATTTCTCTTACAGTTCTTAGAACACTTAATAGACAAATTCAAACTATATGCTAAATTTCTAAACTACAGAAGTTATCTTTAGTCTCTGGTTACAGTTTACTTTTTTTAAAATTAAAATTAGTACCAATTTTGTGTTATATTTGTACTATTATTTTTATTGTAACTTTTTATCTTAATCTGTTCTTCAAAACAAATTTAACAAAATTTATGTTGATTATATTTCAGGATGAACCAAATTCATATCAAAGGATCTTAGGAATGAGGGGGAGAGACATAAAAAAGCAGTGAGTAAGACACAGCTGGATTTTCAGATCCTGGTTAGAAAAATCAGCTTTTGACTGAAAGCTGAGAAAATTTTATGTTTATTCTTGAAGAAAAGTAAATTCAAAGACCTCACAAATATCTTTTTAAAGTCTGCTCCAAAATTGAAAGTTAGCACTTCCTCTTAGGAACTTAATTTGCCTGGAAAATGTAGACATTTTAAGGCGGTTAACTGCTTCTGGCTCCTCAGTGACCTTATCACTGCTCATTTATCTTCTATGTATGAAAGTACTCAGCATCTCAACTCCACCTATTTCTCCATGGTCACACTAAGGCAACCGTTTCTGAATATATTCTAGACTATTTTTTGGCTTTGATTTTGGTGTTTTTCTTTTTTCTTTCCAGATTTCACTCTACATGGGATTTAAGAACTGAATTCAATTTGACACATCACTCTTCCACACCAAATTGCCTTACAAACACTTGTGGGACAAATATTTCAAGATTTTTCTACCTGGGTTATGGGTAAAATACTAGAAATTACTTTTAGCCAGTATGAAGAGTATACTGTGGCTTGATTTAATAATATATTTACTCAGCAAACATTTATTGAGCCCATATTCCATAACCAGGTCCTGGGAGTACAGAGATAAATAAGATGTGATTCCTGCCTCTGAGGGGTAGCTCATTGTTTGCCTCTAAAGTCTTAAACTGGGGTACAAAGAAATAAGAGGCTGAACTAGCTGGTCCAGATAAGGTCATTTAACTCCTGGATTTGAAAAATAATGAACTGTAGAGACAAAGCGCAAATTGTTGGGTGTTATGTTCTATTTGTCTAGAAAAGCTTGAAAAATAAAATTCAAGTAAACAGTAGAGTTGTTTTTCTCCTGAGGGCTTTATGGTGATTATTAAATGTTTTAATAAACATTTCCCCAGGGACTACTATGTGCAAGCCTCATGCTCAACACTAGGGATATGAATGTACGAGATTAAGTATTTCATTCTCTAGGAAGACCATGAGAGAGAGAGCTATATGAGTAATTACCATGTGACAGGGGTAGACATTTTATTACCAAATTTTGTTCCAACTGATACCTTTTGGTTGCAATGACACGAGGGAATAAAGAGAGACTAAGGCCAGGAAGCCAGAAGTCACCAGATGACTGAGGGAAGCACCAATTCCTGTTTAGGAGAATCTTTCAAAAGCTCTTCTTATTTTTTAGATCATATATCAGGAATTTCAATGATAAATACCAAGAGAAAAATCAAAATACATCATAAAGCATGAAAATATTTTTGTTACAAAGAGGCATTTTGGTTATCATAACAAAACCTTGTACCTTGGTGCTGTCTTATAGTTGACCCTCTAAAGAGATTTTCCATTGGGAGCAACTTCCCATTTTGCAAATAAAGTAAATAAGGAAAGAGTAAAGGACCCGCTATAGTGATACCACCAACCATGGCAGTCTGTTTGCTCTACTCTAATTGGCTACATCTATAAATTTGGTTGGAAGGTCACTAACATTAGGACTAATAGCCTTGTGGGATAGAACTGTTATTTGAGATGGCTCAATGATGCACAGAATTAGGAAACAGCACTTCTATAGGAGATATATATTAGCTGTTTTTATTTTGTTTTTTGGCTAGTTGAAGAGGTTGGTATTATCCTTTCATATTCCTTAAACGTCTTTTAAAAAGATGAAACACTTAAAGAATCTTTTGTGTCTGTGCTTTAGTTCTGTTTATGAGCTGCCGTGCTCTTTTCAGTTGGTATCATGATCTACTCCTAGAATCCTGTGCATCCAACAAAAGCTTCCTTTTTGGCAGTTACACCCAGTTTGGGTTCCTTTTACTTTCTGTTACTTATAAACTTTCAAAATTGGTTATTAACTTTTTGGTTATTTCAGTTATTTTAATTTACTTTTTTTTACTTTTTTACTTTTTTTAAATTTATTTTAATTTATTTTAGTTATTTTAATTACTAAGTATACACCTATTTTTCCTATTTGAGATTTTCTTTGTTATACTACTTTTGAAATTAAAGGTGTTTGTAGAGTACTCAAGAGATTCAAAGCCTTGGATTTTATAAGTAGTACTTGGGTATGCTTTTTGTTTTTAACTATATTTAAGGCATGTTATTGCTCACTTCCATGTGCTAGAATTTCACCTATTATAGACCAAGAGTTATTTCTCACTGTTTCCGTAAGAATAGTTTAAAAGGTGAGTCTAATTTATTTTGAGTGATATTTGTCATTAGATCAGAGTGGCTATTAAATTTCAAAGCATTCTCATAGTGATTATGATTATTGCTACAGCTGGAGGCAGTGTTCTGTGGAACCTATTAGGGTATTAGTCTTCTTGGTTCTAGTGCAAGGTTTGGCAAGCTTTACTTTTGAATTAAAGTTTATAGTTTTGCCATCATCAGAGAGTTTATAGAGTATCAACTGCATTGTTGATAGAGACTGATTGGTAGTAGCTGCCTGGAGAACCTGTTGACAATTAGGAGGCTTGTGGGAGACATTTGTAAAGGAGTGTTGCAATCTAATAGTGTCTGACATGATCATAAACTGGGAAGGGATAGAGTGAGATTTGTGTTACCTGTGCCATGTGTTTGCCAAATCCATAAAGGGGCCTTAGGATTAGTATTTAGTCCCACGTGTAAGTTAATATGAGAGTCATCCTCATCCTATCCCTTGTCAGGAAATCATCCCATCTTTTTCAGATACCTCCAGTGGGGAGCCGACTGCCTGCCTGAGATCCCATTCTGTTGTAGGACAGCTCTGTTAGAAATTTCCCCCTGTAGTGTCCTCTTCAGTTACTACTCCGTATTGAAAGTTCATGAAAACCTAGTATAAAGGGTTTCTGACAAGGGTAGATGATGAGGTGGTTTTTTTTGTTTTTGTTTGTTGGTTGGTTGGTATCATTTATCATTTACCAACTCTTTTTGCCCATTTCAAAAAACTTTTAATTTCAAAATAGTTAAATACTCACAGGAAATTGCCAAAATAGTACACAGGTTTGCTGTGTACCCTTCTCCCAGTTATCCCCCATGGTAACATCTTACGGAACTGTACTATAATAGCAAAACCAGGAACTTGGTATTGATACAATCCGCAAACCTTAATCAGGTCTCAACAGTGTGTGTGTGTGTGTGTGTAGTTCTTTGTAATTTTATCATTTATATAGATTTGGCTAACTGTCACCATACTCAAGATACGAAACTGTTCCACACCCACAAAGAGCTCCCTCGTATCACCACTTTATACTCACTCCCAGTCCTCTCCCCTGTTGCTAATTCCTGGTAACCACTAAGCTGCTATCCATCTCTGAAATTTTGGTTTTTTGAGAACTTTATATAAATGGAATAATATAGTGTGGCCTTGGAGGCTGGAGTTTTTTCACTAAGGATAGTTCCTTTGTGATCTATCCAAGTTGGTTACATGTATCAATAGTTATTCTGTTTTTTAAATCATTACTAATGTCTTTTCTAGGGGCCACAATAAATATTTGTCTAACTATATGAACAACATTTAAAATATTATTAAAGTGGTTAATTTACATTTACAGAGCTCTTAAATTTCAATTCACCTGTTACCCAGTATATAAGAAATCTCATCTTTGACTATTTGTTGCTTGAACTGTTAGGGTTAATAAGGAGTCCAAGAGTATTAGGAGAGCCCTTTCTTCTGTCTGTTTCTAACCAGCCCTGGGGTCTCATACTACTCATTCACCCTTTTTGTTACTTCTTTTTGTGTCCAAGGGCTGTCCACCTGAAAGGATGATTATGTGGATGAAATGAGACATAAAAGTCAAAATAAAAATTTTTCTATACCATGTCATGCCAAAATTAATTTGTAAGGTAAATTGTTAACCTGTGGTTGTGTCTGGTGTAATGAGACTGACGATTGGAGTTTTTTTTTTTTTTTAAACTTGTCTTTATTTTCCAACTTTCCTATAATGCATACATATTTTATCTTTGTTTTTCTACTTATAAAAATAATACATAATCATTAAAAATTGAATCTTCATAAAAATACATACACTAGAAAGTGAAAGCCTGCAGAAATTCCTCACCTAAAGTTAATTATTATGAACTGTTTGTTGTATGTTTTGTTTTTCTGTTCATGGAAGAAGATTTTGTTATTAGTACTAAAATAAAACCAGAGATTTGCTGTGCACATTGTTTTACATCTCTTTGACTAGGGTTTCTTGAATATTTTTTCCTGTCTGTATGGGTGACTTTATTAGCTGTGTGGTTATTTTGGTGTGTACATGTACTATTCATTCATTTACTCAGTTACTTCTCATTGAATGCCTGCTGTGTTCAAGGCACCATGCTGGGGAAACTGTGATGAATAATACAGGAAGCTTACATTTTAGAGGGAAGATAGACATTAATAATGATTAATTTCTTAAATGATTATTTGGTTATAAATGTGATATTGACCAGGAGAAGGAGTATCAAGAGCTATGCAAGTGCCTGTTTGGGTACTAGGCTTAGTCTGGGAACCAAGGAGGAGCTCCCAGACAAAGTGACTTCTGAGCTGAACTCTATGGTTATGTATGAATTAGGAAATGACTGGTGAAAGAGTAGTGTATCGATGAAAATATATTCATCTAGATATTTCAGTATGTGGCTGGAAGGCCATATAGTAAAAATGGCAACCATCTTTTTTTTGGTGGTGCCATTTTTTTTTTATTCTGTATTCTGTACAGAATATTCTGTATTCTGATTTGTCTACAGTGAATGTGTATTTATCATTTAGCTAAAATAAAAAGAAAAACCAGAAGTGTTGAATGACCATATTGTACACCTGGAACTAATAATATAACACTGTATGTTAACTAACTGGGATTAAAAGCTTTAAACAACAATTGGTGCATTAAAAAAAAAGAAAAAACAAATATGTTTGATGTATGAATACAGATGCTCATAGAGGAAAGCAAAACTGATAAAAGATCTCTCAATGTATCAATACTGTGGTGGCATTATAGGTAGCTACTGTATTTCTAACAGTTTTTAAGAGAAGTATTAGCTTTACAGAAAAATTGAGAAGATGGCACAGAGTTACTATACATTCTCCCTGCCACATGCAGAATTTTCCCTCTTCATATCTTACAATAATTTGGTACATTTGTTATAACTAATAAACCAATACTGATAGGTTATTATTAACTTCCCATTGTTTATCCAAGTTTCCTTAGCTTTTACTTAATATCTTTCCACGATCTTATCCAGGATACCACATGGCATATAGTTTTCATTTCTCTTTATGTTCCTTTTACCTGTGACACTTTCTTATATTTTCTTTACTTTTGATGTCTTTGACAGTTTTGAAATCTACTGGTGTGTTGTAGGCTACTGGTGTGTTGTGTGTCTTGTGGGCTTTATATGATATTTATCTCGTGATTATACTGCAGTGTGGGTTTTGGGGAGAAAGCTGAGGTAAAATGCCAATCTCATTGCATCATATCAAGGGTACCTACTATCAACATGAATTATCACTGTTGATATTTATTAACCTTGATTACCTGGCTGGCGTAGTTAGAGTTTCCCAGGTTTCTCCTGCCTTGTGGAGTTACTTTACCCGCCTCTGTTTCATATACTGCTCTTTAGGAGGAAGTCTCTGTGTAGAGTCCATACTTAAAAGGTCAGAGTTATGCTTCACTTCCTTGAGGGCAGAATATTTACATAAGTTATTAGGAATTCTTCTGCATAGGAGGTTTGTCTTTTTTCCTCATTTTATTTATGTATTTAATCATGAGTGTGACCTCATGGAGATTTATTTTATCCTTTGGGGTTTTAACCTGATACTATATTTTATTGTTCAAGTTATTCCAGCTTTAGCCATTAGGAGTTCTTTCACTTGCCTCTTTGCCCCTTAGACATACTCCATCAACAAGGTTTTGTGTTTGTGGTTTTTTTTGTAAGTATTTCCTTATTTTCAGGCAGTACAGGTTGCTCTAGAACCCCTGTGTGTTTCCTGACACAGACCTACAATCAGCCATTTTCCAAGGAGCCTTGCTTCCTTCTATTGGAGAATAGTATTAGGAACCAAGATCTTCGTGCAATTGCATTTTTCTCTTGCTTTTTTTTTTTTTTTCTAGTACTGGTTCTCCCTCACCCACCTCCTGCCTTTCCCCTTAAGATTTCTGGTAGACCAAATATGAATTCCAACATGGCAAATTTAGATAAACCCATTAAATACCCATTTCCAATCACCTTCTCCCTCCTTTCCTTCGTCCTTAGACCTCTTTCAGCCAGGGTTGACCCTGTGACACATTGCTGGGTAGAGGGATATTTAATACAAATCTCCTGGAAAGGGCTTTCTTTCCAAAACCAAGTGAAGACCTGAAGGGATGTATTTTTGGGCCCTTCATCCTCACGGGAGAATGGAATTGATATTCAATTTAATTCAGTTCAGCATGAATATGAAAGCAAATGATAGGGAATGCACAGTAGAGAGAAAGAAGGGACCTTATTCCTTGATGTCACTGCTGACATATATGGTTAAACCATTGCTGGTTTGCCCAGCTCTGGACATTTTTTGCCTAAAATAAAATAAACTTTTGTATGTTAACTATCATTACTTGGTTTTTTGGTAATTGCTGCAACGGAGCATACAGTCAGTTTAGTTGATTTAGATATCAACTTGGTTGGCACAGTTACTGTTAATTTACTTAAGAGATATTTGTTGAGGGTGCCTGGGTGGCTCAGTTGATGAAGTGACTGCCTTTGCTTAGGTCATGATTCTGGAGTCCCAGGATCAAATCCTGCATCAGGCTCTCTTCTCAGCAGGGAATCTGCTTCTCCCTCTGACCCTCCCCCCTCTCATGTTCTCTCTCTCTTTCTCATTCTGTCTCTCTCTCAAATAGATAAATAAAATCTTTAAAAAAGAAATATTTGTTGAGGACCTACTGGGTGTAAAGCTTCATAATACTGAGCAAAAAGAGAGAGGAATTCTTGATATCATCCAGTTCCCACTGGACCCAGGTTTAATAATTTTATGCAGAATAAGATAATTACATGGGTAACTATGATTAGAAACAATATCTTCATATTTTGTCATTTGGTTGGTCACAATACCTGTCACTTTAATTTATCTTACTGTATTCTCTGTGTCTGCAAATGGTTTGGCAATTTAGCTGTTCCAGGGTAGAAACCTAAGTATGGTCCTCATCCCCTTCTTTTCTCTAACTCTTCTCATCCATTTGTTTTTCATTTGGTAGTCTGTTTTCTTACCTTATAAATTTTTTGGTCCTTTGGTTCTTTAATTCCTTTGCTTCTCCACTAGTTCTGACCCTTAGACTCTTGTCTCATATACAACGTTACAGCCCTTCATGCCTTGTTCAAAAGGCAGATGAAATCTTATTTCTCTCTTCAGTAAAATTGTGTGCTGGCATTGCACTGTCTCGAGTATAAAGTTCAAATTTTTTTCTCTTAAAAGCCCTGTAGGCAGTGTCCCCACACACAAACCACTCTGCAGAAGACACCCCTGACTTCATTCCAAACATCTAATTCTATCTTTAGTTTTCTGTGTTCTTATTTATCTCAGCACATTTCTTCAACCAGAGAGTCTTGCTGCTCCCAGTGCCTTTTAAAGCTTTAAGATAGAGCTGTTTTTCAGGAGACCTTCCCTAATTCTCACACTGTCCCTCTCAGAGATCTCTGTATTCAACCTCTGTTAACACATAAACTGGCTGTTGGGGTGCCTAGGTGGCTCAGTCTGTTAAGGGGTCCTGGGATCAAGCCCTGTGTCAAACTCCCTGCTCAGTGGGGAGTCTTCTTGTCCCTCTTTCTCTTCCTCTGCCCCTCCCCTGATTGTGCTCTCATGTTCTCTCTCTCTCTCACTCTCTCTCTAAAAAAAAAAAAAAAAAAACTCTTAAAAAAAATAAACTGGCTGTCATATTTTGTTCACCTTTAAAATAAAACAGCAAGTTAGATAACTTACCAGCCAAATGGCTTTATTCAGGAATAGCGGAAGAATTGCAATTTGTGACATGCAAGCTACGACAAACCATAGACAAGTCCGGAGGTCCAAGGAGAGGAATGTTTCACTATAGAGAAAAGGAGGAATTTGGGAGGGACTGCTTTGAAGGAAAGTCTGTTTGAGGAAGGTGAAAGTTCAGGACGGTAACAGTTTCTTGTTGGCTGAGTTGTGGTTATTTTCTTACTGGCTGAGCTTGTTGGTGGGCCAGGAGAAAATTTTCCTCCTTCTTGCTGAAGTGGCAAAGTAGGCTTCTTCCTGTTCAGAATACAAGGTATGTCTCTTCCTGTTGGGTTATAATTGGTGACAAGTAATAGGGCTGGAGAGCTTTCCCTTCTGGCCTCTAGACTCAGTTTTAAATGAAGTTTCCCTTATTCACTTTCACAGTTTGAAATACCTCTTGAATGCATGTTCTAGACTATCATTATTATAACCTATTGAAATGGTCTCTCTGCTTCTGCTTTGGTAACTTGTAAAATACATGCTTTACCCAGTATCCGGTGATCTTTTCAAACTCCAGATCTGATCATTATGTCACTGTGTTTAAAAATCCTTCTCAGGTTTACTGATGATCTTAGCCTAAAAATTAAATCCTAACGTGGCCTGTAATGTATGTCATACGTTAGTTCCTGTATATCACTTTTCTTGTCTCTCTTCGTTTCTTTTAGTTCTTTAAATGTGCTCTACTTCCTCTTAGCTTAGGGCCTTTGCACATGTTTCTCCTATCTGAAACATTTATCATTTAAATACCTTCAACTCTCAGCATTTACTCAGGATATCCTCACCCAGATCTACAGCAGATTTCTTTGTTGTATGTTTCACTTGCTCTGTCTTTCGCATAAACTTGTAGAGCTAAACAAGGTGGAGAGCATATAGTTGCATTTAATTTTCCAAAAATGATTATGGCTCCTGTCTTTAAAAGTAGATTTTCTGTATCCACCCCTCTGGAAACCTTCATTCCTTGTATACAAACTGCTCATTTCACTCATTCCATTAGATTCCTGTCCTGTCTGGATTTCATGATAAATTCCTTAAATACAGGTCTTGTCAGCACCCTACATTCTTTTGTTCAAAATCTTTTTTTACAGCCCAGTGATTTTTTCCTCTCCCAATTTTTTAGTTTTGTTTGTTTTGTTTGTCAATTTTTGGTAAGAAACCCACAGAGAAAATTAACAATCATTTGCTTTGTTCCAGAAAGTTTTGAGTAGTATAAGCTGCACTGAAATGGGTATTCTGACTGCACCAGGAGCATAAGGGATTTTCAAAGCACTGACTCAGGGTCAGCATTCTGTTCCTCACTCCCCTAACCCTCAGACCCAAAATCTCACAGTTAGAACTTTGTATGATTTCACGAACTGCTGACAAATGTCTAGATGTCATTCTGACTTTAAACATACACCACAGGGACGCCTGGATGGCTCAGTGGGTTAAAGCCTCTGCCTTTGGCTCAGGTCATGATCCCAGGGTCCTGGGATCGAGCCCCACATCGGGCTCTCTGCTCCACAGGGCTCCTGCTTCCTCCTCTCTCTCTGCCTAGTTGTGATTTCTCTCTGTCAAATAAATAAAAAATATTAAAAAAAAATTCTTAAACATACACCACAAAGTCATAGACCCAGGAGACTCAAGAGTGAGAAGAGGCTTTAGAGGTTATTTACTTTTAGTCCAGCCACCTCTCTGTTCAAGGTCATTTGGTTCCCGAGTGTTCCTTATCACCCACATACAAGAGTTGTCTTTTATACAGTGAACGCAAACCGTCTTCGCTACAATGTTCATCTACCAGTTTTAATTTTTGGCACTGTTTGTGGAATGACTGTGTATATTTGAAGACAGCTATCATGTCTGTTCTAAGTAGCTTTTCTCCAGGAAGAACTGCTCCAGATCCTGATGTATCATGGCTTGAAGTTCTTTTAACATCTTATGTAAATTTATAAAAATTTGCTTTTTGAGGGGCGCCTGGGTGGCTCAGTGGGTTAAGCCACTGCCTTCGGCTCAGGTCATGATCTCAGGGTCCTGGGATCGAGTCCTGCATCGGGCTCTCTGCTCAGCAGGGAGCCTGCTTCTCTCTCTGCCGGACTCTCTGTCTACTTGTGATCTCTCTCTGTCAAATAAATAAATAAATAAAAATCTAAAAAAAAAAAAAATTAAAAAAAATTTGCTTTTTGAGTGTTTTCGATTATTTACCACTCTGTCCCCTTTCTACTAGTGTAAACGATACAAATGATTGCAAATAAAACAAGTTGATAAGCTTTATAGCAACTGAAAAATATGCAAGAATAAATTAGTTGAGAGAACGTGTGAAATACAATTTGGTGTTTATCTTACAGACCAGAAAAAGCTATTTATTCAGACTTTTTTTGGTGGATTAAATAGTGGGTGGAGACAGAGGACATTTGGGTGATAGAAACTGGTATAGGGGATGATTTATCTGATGAATGACCACTTTCTTTGCTTTATTATACCATTACATTTGCATATCATCATTTTCAATCTGTGATCAACTGTTCAATTTCATAAATGCAGTGTATCTAGTTGGCATTTTCCCACTCAGAACATGTAGACTGCTGTTTTTCTGGATCTGTAAAGGTGTTTTTTCCCTTGCTGAAAAACACACATTCTACCATGAATTATAACATGAAGCCTTACATTGTCTTTCCTCCTATCTATGCAAAAGTATGGATTTACCACTGGCTGCCTGAACTAGGGGTTAAAAGTAATGATGACAGCTGAACTTCCTATGAACTGCCAAGCCCTGAGATAATTTGTCAGGGATTTCTAAGGTTTTCTCTTTTAACTTTTTCTTTATCTTACTCTGGGATGAAACCCACATAAATGAGAGAAGACACATTCATCTTTGATAATGATATAGAAACTTGTACCTTTCTGTTCTTTTGCCACTCCAGTGCTGAACTATTAATATCATATGAAAATTATAAAATGACTTTATAATTATTTCCAAATAAAATTGAAAAGAAGCATTGTCTTCCTATTACCTGATATTTGTGGTTTTACCTGTATTCCTGAACTCCAGCTTTTCAAATGTAAGTGATATCTTTCCAAATGACAGCTTTTTCAGGTGTGGGGGGGTTCGTTTTGATTTTTTTAAATTTCTTATTTTTTTATAAACATATAATGTATTTTTATCCCCAGGGGTACAGGTCTGTGAATCACCAGGTTTACACATGTCACAGCACTCACCATAGCACATACCCTCCCCAATGTCCATAACCCCCCTCCCCCTCTCCCAACCCCCCTTTCCCCCAGCAACCCTCAGTTTGTTTTGTGAAATTAAGAGTCACTTATGGTTTGTCTCCCTCCCAATCCCATCTTGTTTCATTTATTCTTCTCCTATCCCCTAACCCCCCATGTTGCATCTCCATGTCCTCATATCAGGGAGATCATATGATAGTTGTCTTTCTCCGATTGACTTATTTCACTAAGCATGATACCCTCTAGTTCCATCCACGTCGTCGCAAATGGCAAGATTTCATTTCTTTTGATGGCTGCATAGTATCCCATTGTGTATATATACCACATCTTCTTTATCCATTCATCTGTTGATGGACATCTAGGTTCTTTCCATAGTTTGGCTATTGTAGACATTGCTGCTATTAAACATTCGGGTGTACGTGCCCCTTCGGATCACTACGTTTGTATCTTTAGGGTAAATACCCAGCAGTGCAATTGCTGGGTCATAGGGTAGTTCTATTTTCAACATTTTGAGGAACCTCCATGCTGTTTTCCAGAGTGGTTGCACCAGCTTGCATTCCCACCAACAGTGGAGGAGGGTTCCCCTTTCTCCGCATCCTCGCCAGCATCTGTCATTTCCTGACTTGTTCATTTTAGCCATTCTGACTGGTGTGAGGTGATATCTCATTGTCGTTTTGATTTGTATTTTCTTGATGCCGAGTGATGTGGAGCACTTTTTCATGTGTCTGTTGGCCATCTGGATGTCTTTGCAGAAATGTCTGTTTATGTCCTCTGCCCATTTCTTTTTTTTTATTTTTTATTTTTATTATTATTTTTTTAAATGTTTATTCGACAGAGAGAGATCACAAGTATCCTCTGCCCATTTCTTGATTGGATTATTTGTTCTTTGGGTGTTGAGTTTGCTAAGTTCCTTATAGATTTTGGACACTAGCCCTTTATCTGATATGTCATTTGCAAATATCTTCTCCCATTCTGTCAATTGTCTTTTGGTTTTGTTAACTGTTTCCTTTGCAAAAGCTTTTGATCTTGATGAAGTCCCAATAGTTCATTTTTGCCCTTGCTTCCCTTGCCTTTGCCGACGTTCCTAGGAAGATGTTGCTGCGGCTGAGGTCGAAGAGGTTGCTGCCTGTGTTCTCCTCAAGGATTTTGATGGGTTCCTTTCTCACATTGAGGTCCTTCATCCATTTTGAGTCTATTTTCATGAATGAAAGAGGAGAGATTTTTTTTTTTTTTTAAGATTTTATTTTTAGGGGATGCCTGGGTGGCTCAGTCGGTTTACCATCTGCCTTTGGCTCAGGTCATGATCCCAGGGTCTTAGGATGGAGCCCCGCTTTGCTCTCCCTACTTTGCAGGAAATCTGCTTCTCCTCCTCTCATTCACCCTGTTTGTGTTCCCACTCACACTTTCTGTCAAATAAAGAAATAAAATCCGTTAAAAAAGAATTTTATTTTGGGGCACCTGGGTGGTTCAGTGGGTTAAAGCCTCTGCCCTCAGCTCAGGTCATGATCTCAGGGTCCTGGGATCGAGCCCCACATTGGGCTCTCTGCTCCGCGGGGAGCCTGCTTCCTCCTCTCTCTCTGCCTGCCTCTCTGCCTAGTTGTGATTTCTCTCTGTCAAATAAATAAAATATTAAAAAAAAAAGAATTTTATTTTTAAGTGATCTCTATACCCAACATGGGGCTCGAACTTACAACCCTGAGATTAAGAGTCTCATACTCTACCCACTGAGCCGGCCAGATGCCTCTTGATATTTTTTTTTTTTTTTAATAGTAAAACTCGTACATGATGTCATCTTGTTGACTCAGCTTTGAACAGAAGTTTAGTGTTAATAACATCTTCTCCAATAATTTAGCTTTTTTTCTTCCTTTCTCATTCTAATATTTGTTGAAAGGTGTAGGACCAGAAAAGGTCCTTGTGTAACATAAACAAGCATTTAATTAAGGGGTAATGTGTATGGTTCTGGAGTATGTGAAGTGAAACAGAGGTGCTTAATCAGCCTCAAAAGCTATTTACTGCTTCGTAAACTTCAGTGCTCAGTGTCATAAATATTATTACTGTTCTAGGACTCCAGAAAAGCAATGCAATATCAAAAGTGATTTTTTCTGTAGTTAGAGTATGGAAGATTGTCTTCTTAATAGAATTTTGTATTGAAGCTAATAGTTGGGAGAAGTATACATACCTGAAATTTTTAACTGAGGTGTTATCAGAAGGGACTTAAGTAACAAATGAGGGATATGTTGAAATGAAGCAAGGAAGGAAAGGCATTATCACTATTAAGGCTGAAGTTATACTGAGGAATAAGTTACATAATATTGCCATGTATTTATTGAGCACCTCCTGTGGGGCATGGAGTGATAGATGCTTTACATACATTATCTTTATTCATTATAGCCCTGTAAACTCAATTGGTTCTATTTTTAGAATGAGGACACAGAAACTCAGTGAGTTTGTCACACAGTTGTATCAGGTTACACTTTTACTCCTCCATTACTTCAAACTACTTATCAGAAACCTTACATTTAAATAATAATTTTTATATTAATTCTGCTGAATACCTGCTAGTGTACCTGAAAAGTTAATGCTATGTTAATTCTTAAGTCTTTAACCTTTTATTTTTTCCATATTCAGCATTTATTAAGCAGCTAGTATATTCCTTTTTTAAAGATTTTATTTATTTATTTGAAGAGAGAGAGATCTCAAGTAGGCAGAACAGCAGGCAGAGATAGAGAGAGAAGCAGGTTCCCCACTGAGTGGAGAGCCTGATGTGGGGCTCGATCCCAAGACCCTGAGATCATGACCTGAGCTGAAGGCAGAGGCTTAACAACTGAGCCAACCAGGCACCCCTAGTATATTCCTAATATTAAGTATTATGAGAGCTGTAACCATATATGAAGACATTATCTGTAAACCCAGAGTTTAAAAACTGATAAATATTCCAGCCTTGTATACACACAATTTTAAAGAGAGCTCAAGCAGAAGAAGGTTTTTTCCCCCCAATATTTTGTGATTGTTGGCCAGACCCCTTCCAAATTGTCCCCCTTCTGTTTCGATAGGGAAGTACACATAAAAGCTAAAATTCAATCCAAATGATGTCTGTATGATCTAGTTTATGTGGACAAATAAGGAAGGAGTTCATAGTCTGATCGAAATTCTTTGATAGAAAGGAAATCCTGTGTCGTGCGAACTTAGAAGAGGTAGTTAGCATAAGAACTTCTGAAGCAGGAAAGGTTTTACAGAAAAATTGTTATTGGATCAAGAAAAAAAATTTAAGCTGGTCTATACAGAATCGAAGAGAAAGTTTTTGTTAGGATTATAACATTTTACTAACCTAAATGTTTATATCTATCACTTGCTTATACTGTTACTTCCTTTGTGAGCTGTTATTCTGTAGATCTTTTCTTCCAGTAATGTTTTCAAAAAATCCTACATTCTATGTGAAAATGTAAGCAGTAGGAGTTAAAAAAAGTTCAAATAGTTGATGTTTGTTTAAGAAAAGTTGCTGATCATCACATCCACTGCTCTTGTTTCGCTTGCAAAGAAGCCAAAGCCCAGATAAACTGTATAGTGCTTGTTATCAGATACTTATAAGCCCCAGACCTGGGAATTGGCTTGGATTATAGCCATGGTTTTGTCCTGAAACTAAAACTCTAGTTGAAGACTGCGTGAGGTTGGTGATAGTTTAATAATATAAAATAATTTATATTTCCCTGTACTGTTTTTCTTCATTGGCTTTGGGAGAGAAGTGGTTGAAGAAATGAAGAAATATAGAAGACAATTTATTTAGGTAAAAAATAGGGAACCTTTACTTCAGAAAGTTGAGCTTTTTAAAGTGGAGTCACTTAATTTCTGAAGATGTTTATGTACATGCCATCTTTTTAATGTATACTATAATGTGAAGATGGCAAATTTAATAAAAAGCCCGAGTGTGTGAGGTAATAGTGGCAATAGAATTTGTAAGCTCAGATTTATTCATACATTCTTTTTTAACTGGCCTTTTAACTGAAGTGAAATTGATGGGGAAAGCATGAAGTTATGGAGAGTTTGGAATAGGGATGCCTTTGGGTTGACTGTGATTATCATAATGTATTTCAACCTTGAAACTGAGCCCTGGATGACAGAGGAAGGCAGCTTAGACATAAGAAAATGCCAGAGAGACAAAATAACCTTCAGCTAGTCTATAAAAGAATAAAAGAATGATTAAGCAGTTCCAAATGTAAATGCCATATTCTATCACACAGCCATTTCCAGGGATTGTAAATGACCATAACTGTTCTTTTTCTGGATCTAGAAAGGCACTTCAATTCTGAATGGCATAAGAAAATATTTGGAGCCTGCTGCCAGCCTTCTTCTAGTTGCTTTACCCGGGAGATAGTGTGTGCAAAAGCCAAATTGTTTCTGAAGGACAATGTAAATGATAAAGAGCAAAGGATAAAAGGTATCCTCAGTATTTCTGTAGTTAAGTCCAATTGAGGGTTTAGAATTTGAGGTCTTACTGATTACATCACTTACTCCTTTAAACTCTTACTGACTCTTCCTTCACTTTTCTTCAAATACTCAAAAAGAGAAAATGGCTAAATGAGAATGTACATGATAACTGCCATTATAATTTATATATGTTATATATATTAGAATTATATTAGTCATATATACTAATATTTCCTAGTGAGAACAACCTATAACATATATAAAATGAAGGTGTTAAATTATTTCTAAGTCCCTTTTTTGTAAAATTCTTACCCAAACACTCATCTATTGCACTAAGTTTTACCCATTTCCATTGAATTATACCCTATCAATCAGATTAATTTCCAGAAGACCCTACATTAAATATCTACTCCTTTGTCATTTAGTGGGTCTACATTAAATATACAATTGAGTACAAATTTTGTTTTTTTCCTACCTATCTTTATAAATCTCCCCCCGGCTTATACTTGTTTAGTGATTTCGAATTTGCATGTAATTTTTCCATGTATTGTCATTTCATCATTATAATAACCCTGTATAGTGATAACTGCGGGAAGTACTATACACATGTACAAATAAGTACTAAGTCCTAAGTACAAATAAGTACTAAGGTTAGGTGATTTGTATGAACAGTTTTCTCAAACTTTTTAGTCTCAGGAAATCCCATTTAAAAAGCATCCTTGAAAATGAAATGCTAAGGTATATATCTGAGAAAATATATACAGATCTAGAGGTGGAAAACTATAAAACACTGATTTAAAAAAAATCAAAGATCTATATAAGTGGGGAGATAATCTCTTGTGGATTAGAATACTTAATATTGTTAAGATATCAGTTGTTTCCATTTTTCCATTTTAATCTATAGACTCAACCCAGTCCCAGTCAAAATCCCAGTAAGCTATTTTATAGATATCCCATCATACTAATTCTTAAGTTTATATGGAAAACAAAAGACCTAAGAAGCCCAACACAATACAGAAAATGAACAAAGTTGGACTACTTACACTACCTGATTTCAAGACTCATTATAAGGCTACAGTAATTAAGACAGTGTTATTGGCAAAAGAATAGACACATAAATTAACAGGACAGAATAGAGAGTCCAAAATAAATCCACACAAATCTAGTCAACGATCTTTGACAAGAGAGCAAAGGCAATTCAATGGACAAAGGATAGATAGTCTTTTCAATAACTAGTGCTGGAACATATGTAATAAGTGAACCTAGGCACAGACCTCATGATTTAAGCAATAGGTAATGCAAAATAATCATAAACCAGATGTTAACATGAAAAACTATAATACTTATTGAGAAGACATAGGAGAAAATTGATATGACTTGTGGGTTTGGCAATGAGTTCTAAAATACATTAGTAAGAGAATGTCTAGGTGGCTCAGTCAGTTAAGTGTCCAGCTGTTGATTTTGGCTCAGGTGATGATCTTAGGACTGTGAGATTGAGCCCCATATGAGGCTTCATGCTGGGTGTGGAGCCCGCTTAAGATTCTCTCTCCTCTTCTCCCTTGGCCCCTCCCCCTCTTTAAAAATAAAAAGTAAAAATAAATAAATAAAACAAAATACATTAGTAATGTGATCCAGGGAAGAAAAGAAATGCATAAGTGGGGCATAGTTAAAATTGAAAACTTCTGCGCCATGCAAGACACTGTTAAGAGACTGAAAAGACAAGCCACAGACTGGGAGAAAATACTTGCAAAACACATCTGATAAAGGAATTGTATCCAAAATATGAAGAGAACTCTTAAATCTCGATAAACAAATCAACTCAGTTGAAAAAATAAACAAAAGCTTTGAAGAGACATTTCATCAAAGAAGATGTATAGGTGGCAAATAAGTATATAAAAGATATTCAACATCATAGATCATGAGGGAATTTCAAATTAAAATAATAAGATACCTTTACATACCTGTTAGAATGGCTAAAATTTAAAACAAATTCTGACAAGGATGTGGAGCAACATTATTTTTCATTCTTTGCTGGTGAGAATGCAAAATGTTACAACTACCTTGGAAAACAGCTTGATATTTCTTAAAAAACTAAGTGTAGTTTCACCATATGAATCAGCAAATGCACTCCCAAGTATTTATGCAACTAATTTGAAAACTCATATCTACCAAACCTGCACACAAATGTTTATAATAACTTTGTTCCTTATCCGCCCCCAAACCAAAAGCAGCCAAGATATCCTTTGGTAGGTGAATGAATAAACTTTAGTACATCCAGTGCTCGCTTCGGCAGCACATAAACTTTAGTACATCCATAAATGGAATATTATTTGGTGATGAAAAGAGCTATCAAACTGTAAAGACATAGATGAATCTTTAATGCATACTGTTGAGTTAAAGAAGTCTGTCTGAAAATGCTACATTCTGTACAAGTCCCGTTATATGACATTCTGGAAAAGGCAAAAATAAGGTTCAGTGAAAGGATTAGTAGTTGCCAAGAGCTGAGGGGAGCAGTGAGTTGGGGAGAGGGTTGATGAGGTGAAACACAGGGGCTTTTTTAGGGTAGTGAATGTATTTTGTATAATACTGCAGTGGTGAATATAGGACATTAAGTATTTGTTAAAACCTGTGGAACCTTATAGCAGAAAGAGTGGATATTAATGTATACAAATTTTTAAAACTTCATTTAGATGATCAGGGATCCCTGGGTGGAGTGTAAAATGTGACAAAAGAATGTAAATGTATTGCAGATATATGAAACAATGTCACTGAAAGGGATGGAGGAATAAGGTGCTGATCTAAGTAACTTTGGAAATCAGTGCAATCTGTAAGACTAAAAGGGAAAAGGAACATATATGTAAACACTGTACTCTCGTACAGAGGGTTCATGGGGTTCAGGGTAACAATTTTGAAACTACTGTACATTTTCTACTATTGTAATGGAGTTATAAGTAAACAGGGAGAAGCAGCTAGCATGATCTATGTGCTAATGGATTAGATTTGGAGACATTAATTAATATGAATGCATGTTTAGCTTAATATAGATATGGATGATTATATATAGAAATGTTCATAGATATGTGTGTATATACACATTTACACAGGTTAGTAAACACAGTTATATTGCTCTTTAGCTGAGAGGGCCTAGAAGCAATGAATCCTAGTAACAATGACCATACATTGTGCCCAGAATTTGATTTTTAATACCATTATCCAGAAGGAGGAATGAGAGCTTCTTAGAGAAGTGACTGATTCTTGTGCTGGGCAGGAAGTATACAAGGTGAGCCTGGATCATCTTGTAGTGCCCAAAACTAAGAAAGTACGTAACACACACACACACACACACACACACACACACACACACACACGCAATAACAGGAGTGCAACAAAGGGACAGAAGGGCCAACCGAAAGATCTCCCAATGTTCAAAGCTGGAACCCACTGAGAAGCAGAATAAATAAAGTAGTGTTGGGTTAAAACCCAAAATATAAAGAAATATCCATTTGTCTTTGCTGATATAAACAAATGATTGATGTTGATTCCAAAGGAGAATAGGCAAATCTCCCATGCAGAAAAATTTCGAATAATTTATTTAGATACTCCATCCTCAAGGAAGTATAACTCTCCACCTCTTAAGTTGAACTCTTGATAGTGACTTTTCTTTAGAGAGTTCAATATCATGGAGAAATGTGACAAACTCTGCCTCATGCCAGATTATCAAGATCAACATGAGTAGTGATTAGTCATGGTGATAGTCTGTCCCCTTGATATGATAGGATAAAACAATACTTTACCTGAGTGGTTCTCCTCCCTCAAACACATTATCCCAGTCTAATCATGAGAAATCAGATCACACTTCCATAAACTATCTGACCAGTAATCCTTAAAACTGTCAAGATCATTGTAGTAGATTGGATGGTGATGTTTTCCCTAGGCACCCCCACCCTGTGCCCACCCAAATATACCCATATGCTAACCTCCAGAACCTGTGAATGTGACCTTATTTGGAAAAAAGAGTCTTTGAAGATATACTTAAATTAAGAATCTTAAGAGGAGATCATCCTCGATTATCTTGGTAGACTCTAAATCCAATGACATATCCCTTATAAAACACAGGAGGTACAGATACAGAGAAGACAGAGGCAGAGATTGGAGTGATATAGCCATAAGCCAAGAAATGCCTATGGCCATCAGAAGCTGGAAGAGAAAAGGAATGGTTCTCCCTGAGAGCCTTCAGAGAATGTGGCCCTTCGGAGATCTTGATTTTAGGGTTTGACTCCTAAAACTGAAAGAGAATAAATTTCTTGTGTCTTTCTTAATTCCAGTATAGTTAAAATACAGTGTTATATTAGTTTCAGGCGTCGATTACAGTGATTCTGTTTTCTGTGTTACTCTGTGCTCATGGCAGTAAGTAGTCTTCATCCCCTTCACCTATTTCACCCCTCCTCTCCCTTACCCCTCACCCCACCACTTTGGTAACTGTCAGTTTGTTCTCTATAGTTAAGCTTTTCTTTTTTAGTCTCTTTTTTTGTTTTGTTCATCTGTTTTATTTCTTAAATTCCGCATGAGTGAAATCATATAGTATTTGTCTTTGACTGACTTATTTCACTTTATATTCTCTAGCTCTGTCCATGTTGTTGCAGATGGCAAGATCTCATTCTTTTTATGGCTGAGTAATACTCCATTGTACATATTTATCACATCTTCTTTATCCATTCATCTATGGATGGATACTTGGGTTCCTTCCATATTTGGCTATTGTAAATAATGCTGCAATAAATATAGGTATGCATATAAATTTTTGAATTAGTGTTTTCATTTTCTTTGGATAGATACCCAGTAGTGGAATTACTGGATCATATGGTAAATTTCTGGGTTTTTGTTTTTTAAGGCATTAAGTTTGTGTAATTTATTACAACAGCCACAGGAAATTAATATAGTCATCAAAGAGAAGGAAGTTCTGAGAAACTGTCACAAACAAGAATAGCTTAGCAATACATAGCTACTAAATGTATTTATGATATTTTGGATGGGATCCTCAAACAAATTGAGCATTGGAGCAAAACTGAGGATATCTGAATAAAGGATGGACTTTAGTTAAAAATAATGTATTTGTATTGGTTCACTAATTGTAGCAAATGATGACCAAAGGAAAGAGGAAAAAAAATTGTGACAAATGTATCATACTAATATAAGATGTTAATAAGGAAAACTGGGTGTGGGACACATGGGAACTCTTTGAACTATCTTCACAGCTTGTCTGCACATCTAAAACTGTTACAAAATAAAAGATGTAGTAAAAAAGAAAGAAAAGGAAAAGGAACATTTTCTGGGAATAAAATGAGCCAGAGTATTCCACCTTCAGAACAAGGATTTCCTTACTTTTGCGACTATGTGCTGGGGGAAGTTTGTCTATTTTACAGGTCTCCTCAGTTCCTTGAACTGTGTGTAATCAGCCTTGCCATTCAAGCAAATAAGCTGTGGGGGAAACAGACCTATTCAGCTACAGAGGAAATCAGGGCAAGTCACACCTTTGAAACAAAGTGGCACTTTGGCTTTCTTATTGCTTTCTTTCCTTCCTGAATAATTCAGTCCAGAAGTCATGGGATGGGACCCAGGAAAGTAGGTGTCTGTATTAGGACTCCTTGGAGAAATGGCTGATTCTAGGGCTGGGGCAGAGAAAAAATAGGACAAAATGTGCTGAACATATCTTCCTGTACCAGAAAGTAAGGAATTGCTCAAAGAGGAGTTATATCTAAAGGATACAGGAGCGACCCTGAAGGAGCACTCACTGGCTAACTTTTGAACAGTTTGAGCATCATATAATACTCATTATCAAATTATAGTGACATAATAAATTAATGGAGAGAAGAAAAGGAAGAACAGAATTAGGAAAACCACAATTTGGGAACCAGTGTTGTATAATCAGTTATCCATGAAATATTGGTAGATGCTAAAACTAATGGATGAAATTTTAATGAGTAATGGGCTGTTTGTGTAATCTCAAAGCATCTTCTCCCAAAATATCTATTATTGACTAAGGAAGAAAGAAGGAACTTCACAGTGGTAAACGTGACAGATACTAACCCCACTCAGGTGATGATAGCTAATGTTAATAGTAATGGAACAAAGTAAAGTAAAATCATGTACTACTGACAGGTGGCAGTATGAGGACCAGGAGATCATTTCTAGGATTCTTCTACCAAAATCTGTTAACATAAATCTAATCTTGAGGAAACATCAGAGAATTCTAAATTGAGAGACTTTCTAGAAAATACCTAGCCTATAACTTTAAAAACTTTTAAAGATCATGAAAGTCAAGGAAAAACTCAAGGACTAACTCTTCCAGAGTAAGAGACTAAAAGAAATGTGACAATTAAATGTAACCCATGATACCAAATCTGATCTTTTGCTACAAAAGACAGTGGGATAGATGAAACTTGAATAGGGCATAGAGATTACAGGATATCATTGTTGACTTGTTGATTTTGATGATTGTATCATGGTTGTTTGGGAAAATATCCTTATGAAAGGAATTACAAACCTGAGTTTTCAGGGATGATCAGGCACGATATCAACAACTTACCCTCAAATGGTTTGGAAAAAAAGATTTATACTATTCTTGAACTTTTCTGTAAGTTTGAAATGATTTTTTAAATTATCTTTAAACATTTAAAATAAAGGCCAATATGGAAGTGAGAGGATGAGAGGAAGAATTTCTTTAAGATAGCTCTGATCAGGGGCACCTGGGTGGCTCACTGGGTTAAGCTGCTGCCTTCAGCTCAGGTCATGATCTCGGGGTCCTGGGATCGAGCCCCACATCGGGCTCTCTGCTCAGCGGGGAGCCTGCTTCCTCCTCTCTCTCTGCCTGCCTCTCTGCTTACTCGTGATCTCTCTCTGTCAAAATAAATCTTAAAAAAAAAAAAAAAGATAGCTCTGATCAACTAAAGATCCCCAGACTTTGAGGAAAATTGAGTGCGTTAAAGGGAAATACTAAGATCAAGTTACTAATTCTAGGAGAAAAAGTTTGTGGAGTTTTTTTGTAATGAAAAAATCTTGTAAGTACTCTTGGAAACTTCATATTGAATGAGTTTTGGTATTTAATGTTTTTCCTTGGCTTGCTTCTTTGCAAGGGTGGGGGTGGGTGTTTAGCTCCCTTCTGGGTCCTTCAGGGGAAGGAAGGGAATAGAAGTGCCAACTATTACCACTTGGTACGGTCTTGTCCTCCCTAGGTGCTGCTGGGAATGGTTGAAGTTTAGTTCCCTGTGGGCCCTGCTAACACCAGAGAAGCACATAGGAGGGACAATATTTTAGAGGTGCTGAAAGAACATTGAGGAGAAACTATCAATGATGAGGAAAAGAGAGGGATTTAAAGATAGAATTTATAGACTACAGCTCTACCATTCTGCTATCCTAAACTGTGGTCCTTGACATCTTAAGGCATGTAGTCACAATATGCTTTTTGAATTAAGAGTTTTAAAAAAGGATAAGTTTAAAGGACCATTTAACTCATTATATTCCACCCAGCAATCAGTGTTTAAGGAAGAAATGTGATAAGGGGCAGTTACTGGGTCTTCTCAAAGTTGGAATTAAATATACCAAAGAACAGAAGCTGTAGGACTTTTCTTTCTTAATAATAAATATGGTCAAAGAGAGATATATGGTTGTGACTGACCTGAAATAACAGTGTTTTTTATTTTAAAAAAATGCTGAAAATGACTGTTCTCTCCTGTGTTGCTAGTTACATATGTGAGCACTTCTAAACCAACAACATATCTTTGGTCTGCATTAGACTAGTTTAAAACTGAAGGTAGAATCTCTGACAATTATGGTATAGTTGTTAAACTCTTTTAAAATGGCTGAGTTTTCTTCATCTAAAAGTTGAAAACCTAAAACATAACAATAAAAACAACAACTACTTCTTTGAAAATCATGTGATTAAGAGGACTTGAAAAATTTTAAGTACAGTGCTTATGTTCTTTGGATGATGGAAGAATTGATTGAAGTACCTGAAATACATTAGTTTCAATAAATATTTGCTGTGAAATGAATGTTGAATAATCTTAAAAGATTGGAAAATATTGGCATTAATTTCCCATTGAGCGAGAAGTAAATGTCTTGCCTATATTGTTCAATTCTTGTTCTCAATAGAGAATTTGGGATGTGATGTAAATGAAAGGTACCATGTTAATCTTGAATTGAAATCACACAGTGAGGAGGAAACCTGATCATTAAATAGCAAAATCAATTTCATTTTCTTTGCTGCAGTTTAAAAAATGTAGATACACTGCATAGCAGTAGTGATCATTGCCCACTTTTGGGGACTTCTGAAATCTCTTACCATTTGAAAAACTCTATTACTAAATCCATTGTGCTCCCTATGGCTGGGGGCAAATGGAGAGTGATTGCCTCGTATACTTCATAGGAGAAATCCTTCTCAGCTTATAGATTTTTTTTTTTTAAATATTATTAGATCCCGTGGCTGCCAGAAAAATAGAAAATTCTGCCTATTTATAGCAGAATTTCCTCCTTTGCAACCAATTTTCTTTTTATTCAAGCTATCTTCCCCAATTCTACTGAAAGCTAGTATTATAAGAAGATTGGTACATCTGAGCTTCTAAGATCTGCAGTCTCTGCTTTTGGCTCGTCCAGGTGCACAAATATCTTGGTTATAGGAAATGACAGTCACGGCATGTACTGATTTCCTAAAGGATCTGAAATATAGTAAAGTAGGACATTGAGCAATGTGAAGAAGAACATGCCAGAGAAGTTTTTGTTTTCCATGGGAAAGACTTCTTTACCTAAAAGGTCAGTCATTAAAGTACCCAAAGGAAAAGAGACAGCAAGTACTCTCCTGCTAAATTTTCTGCTAGGATTCTTTATGATTTTCAGTTAGATGACCTACTTAAATATCCTGCAGATGCCCCAGTTTGTGATGAGGATATTGGTAAGCAAAAGTTGTGCAAAATCTCTGAGGAAATCTATATAATCTGTCATGAATTTTGTTTTTATTTAAAGGTATAGGTGAGAGAAAGGGGTAACTTTTAATAGTTGAAATGTTAATAAATCAGCAACTATGGGGTTTTAAAATATTTGAATTGAAGGACCATTTTTTCTTCAATAATGTAAATTCAGTCCATTTGTTTTCCTTACAGATATTAATGATCTGAAATCTATCACAGGAAAAGTAAGGGCCAGGAGTACCAGCACACCTTGTTACATTGTGCTTTGCTTTATTGTACTTTGCAGAAAACTACTTTTTTGTTTGTTTGTTTGTTTACAAATTGAAAGTTTGTGCTAACCCTGAATCAATGAGGCAAGTCTCTTGGCACCATTTTTCCAACAGCATTTGCTCACTTCATGTCTCTGTGTCCCATTCTGTTTCTTCTTGCAATATTTCAAACTTTTTCTTTATTATATTTCTTAATGGTGACCTGCGATTGGTGATTACAACTTGTTGAAGCCTCAGATGATGGTTAGCCTTTTCTAGCAATAAAGCATTTTTTGTTTTTGGACATAATGCTATTGCACACTTAATAGACTAGTATAGCATAAATATAACTTTTTTATGCACTGGGAAACCGAGTCACTTGACTCACTTTATTTTGATGTTTATTGCAGTGGTGGTCTGAAACCAAGCCCACATTATTTCCGAAGTTGTCTGTAATTGAAGTTTGGGGTATACTTATTTTGTTAATGCTGTTGGTTATAGTGATATCCACAAATATTTATCCATTATAATTTACAAAGCATGGATCCTTAGAGTCCAGTGAATTTTGTAGTTTGAAAAGCAGTATCATTGGGACTTTTGAGGTAAAAACCTAGTCCATTTCTTTTTTTTTTTTTTTAAGCCTATCCTCAGATTTCATGTGTCTACAGACTTTTTTATTTAAAAAAAATTTAATTTAAAACTTTTTGAGAGAGATTGTGAGTGCGGGGAGTGGTAGAGGGAGGGGGTGGGAGAGAATCTCACGCAGGCTCCTCGCAGTCTCATGACCCTGAGATCACTGTCTGAGCCGCAGTCAGGAGCTGGAAGCCTAACCGAGTGAGCTGTGCACAAACCCCAAATTCATTTTTTTTTTAAACAAGGAGTTTATCTTTCAAGACATTTTAAGTTGACTTGAAGGGAAAACTATTTAGGATTCATTTCTTTTCGAGTAATTTATCCCTGTTGAAAGACAAATTGCCCCACAGGTAATAGGTGTACACAAAAAAGTTATAAAATCGTTCTTGATTTTACCATGATAAATGAAAAACATTAAAATTCTCCAGTAGAATAAGGAATGCAAGGATTTTTATGCTTTTCTTTTTTGTTAAACAGTGAGAGCAAAAATAACTTATTGGAATATAAAAATGAGAACTAAATGAGCATGCCACCAATGGAGAAAGAGGGTATTTTCCCAGAACCAGTATTTTTCCCAGCCCATCTCCATCTAATGTTCGTCAAAACATACCACTGGCCATTTAGTTTTTAAAAATGCTGTATAAGGGGCACCTGAGTAGCTTAGTCAGTTAAGCGACTGCCTTCAGTTCAGGTCATGATCCTGGGATCCTAGGATCAAGCTCCACACTAGGCACCCTGCTCAGCAGGGAGTCTGCTTGTCTCTCTCCCTCTACTCCTTTTTCCCAGCTCTTGCTCTCTCTTTCTCTCAAATAAACAAACAAAATCTTTAAAAAAATGCAATATGCTTGTGCACATACACAGTTACTTTATGTACGATAAAGAAATGGGGAAAACAAGAGAATAGAGAAAACTATACTGTAGTCATCAAGATGTGGTGGAACCAAATTCTGGCTTTCTCACTGAGAGTACCTTCTTGATCTGGAGGAACAGAGTTCTGGGGTCAAGCAGCAGATTCCCTTTTTAGTAAACACTTCCTGTCTGCTGCCGGAACACATCCGTTGTATTCATCCTCCACTTCCAGCTGCGCAGGTGTGTCTGTTTCATTGATTGGCTGCCCATCAGTTGGCAGACTGATCTGCCCCATTGGCAAACCCTGTCTTCACACTGGGCTTTCATTAGTTGACTAAGCGGTATATGCCTCTTGGTCTTACACGGCATCACAGGACCATCCTGCCCCACCACCTTCAAATAAATAGGATCATTGTTCTCAGTCTTGACTCCTTCCTTGGGCTTTTTGATGGCCACGGTGAGCACCAGAGTCTCCCCAGTTGCTGCTTCACAAAAGGGGTACCAGGTCCCCACCAAGAGAGCACACAGTCTGCACCAGGAGTAGCAAAAGAGGGAGGCGGCTGCCAAGTAGAATCTGTCTACAGATTCTAAAGAGCTTAGAGACATCTTATTACTCTAAAAGAATCGCCCATGACAAGTATTTTCACCTGCTTGACCAGGACTGTGTGACAAGGGGACTGAATTCTTCCAAGGAGATCGAGTTGTTATGTCAGCTGAAGTGACACAGGCTTTAGGGAAGAGGCAGTTGCAGGTGTTAGTAACACATTACTTAACTCTAAGGCTTATAGAAATTTATAAAAACATACATTTTTAAATTGGCAGCTTGGAATGAGTTTGAAATTAGAATATTTTACTTTGTTACCATTTGAAGCTGTGAAAATGTTGATTTTAAGTAGCTACTGTGGAATGTGTGCTTTTTTTTTCAGCAAATGGCATTAGTACTTGCCCATAGCATCTATCAAGTCAGCGGCTCCAGGAGCAGCCACGCTATGTGTGTATCCTGAGACCTAACTTCAGCAAACGGAACTCATACTGAACTCTTCCAAATTCAGTTTGATATCCTAACAGGGAGTGACAGTGGAACATTGTCTGGATCTTTCAGATCTGCGGGTTGTTTTTTTTTTTTTTTTTTCCAGTTGATTACTCCTGATTTAGTCCAATTTTGGTCACTTTAGACCAAGTTGGAAATTATATCTTTGATGTCAGAATATGATAGTAATTGATATCCCCAGGGGGCATTTGCTATGCTATAGTACCTGGTGCTTTGGGCCAAAGTTCAAAGTGTGCTTCTGTGTGTATATATAGGTGTATGTGTGTGAAACCCTCCCTCCCTTTTGCTCTCTCCCCCTATCTACCTTCCTTCCTTTCTTATTTCCTTCCCCCCTTCCTTCTTTATAATATTTCCCCCTTAATCATGACATGTAGATTCTTCTCTTACTCCGTGGTGGCCCATTTTTTCCATCCATTATGCCTCAACGTTTTCTCATTCTTTTTATTGTGGTAAATGGATTAAATTAAATTAATTTTAATTTAAAATTAAATTTTAAAATTTAATTTAAATTAAATTTTAATTTTAATTTTAAATTAAATTTTAAATTTAAATTAATTTTAAATTAAATTAAATTTTAAATTTAATTTTAATTTTAATTTATTTAAAATTAAAATTAAATTTAAAAATAAATTAATTTTAATTTAAAATTAAATTAAATTTTACCATTTTAACCATTTTAGGTATATGGTTGACATTATATACATTTATAATGTGGAACCATCAGCACCATCCATCTCTGTAACTCTTTTCATCTTATAATACTGCTCTATGCTTAATCAACAATAACTCCTTATAGGAGTGATGACAATACTGACTCCATCATTGGCCCTTCGTCTTGTTTATGTCCTCTCTGTGACCTCTCTTGGGGCTACATGTTCCAGGCCCCTTGGAGATTAGGATATATGCCTTAGAAATGCCCACCAGGGTTGGAATGTGGGGAGGATTGCTTTGGCTTTGACTCTCTGTAAATCTGTTAAAATAACATAGTCTTTCCTCTTCCTGATGCACAGATAACATCATGAGATGTGTCAATTAGGTGAATGCAAAGCCTCTGAAATGCACGTGAACCTTATGAGCTCCCTACAGTGCCTCCTATGTCTCCTTGCTCTATAAAACCTGTAGCTAAGGGCCAGACTTTTTGGGAAATAACTGTGTAGGTCTGGATCGTCATTTTCTTGATCCTCCCCGTCATTTTGTTAACCTGAGTAAAACTCTGTAAAATATATGGCATTGCCTACTTTGTTTTTTGGTTTCAAAATGCCTTTTAATTTTGGAGGATACTTTGTATAGTCCCTTGACCTTCTAATATTCCCCATTCTCCTTTGCCCCCAGCCCTGTGGCATCCACCATTCTACTTTCTGTCTTTATGATTCTGACTACTTTAAGTACTACTTAAAGTACCTTATATATGGGATCATTGTCTTTGTGTGACTAGTTCATTTCCCTTAGGCTAATGTTTTCAAGGTTTGTCTATGTTGGCAGCATATGGCAGAATTTCTTTCCTTTTTGACGCTGAATAATATTCCATTGTATTCATTCGTCTGTCAATGGACACTTGAGTGGCTTTTGTATTTTAGCATTGGTTTAGTAGTGCTGCTTGCCTTCACTTCTCTTGGGTATAGACTCAGAAGTAAATTGCTGGGTAATATGGTAACTATTTTTAATTTTTGAGGAATCACCATTATGTTTTCTGTAGCAACAGTTACCGTTTTAAATTAGTACTAGTAGTGTACAAGTTTTCCAATTTCTCCACAGCCTCACCAGAACTTGTTATTGTCTTTCTGCCCTGCCCTCCCTCCCTGCCTGCCCTGCCCTGCCCTGCCCTGCACTGCCCTTCCCTTCCCCTTTCCCTGCCCTCCCTTCCCTTCCTTTCCCTTCCCTCTTTGTCTTGTACTAGCCATTCTATTGGATGTGAAGTTGTATCTCATTATACTTTTGATTTGCATATATGTGAAATATATGTGAGGGTTTATTTCTGGGCTTTTTGTCTCTTTTGTAGTGTCTTTGTCTGACTTTGACATGAAGATGATGCTGACCTCATAGAGTGAATTAAGAAATGTTTTCTCCTCTTCAGTGTTTTAGGAAAGTTTGAGAAGGACTGCTTTAGTTCTTTAAATGTTTGGCAGAGTTCACTAGGGAAACCATGAGGTCCTTTGTTTGGAGATTTTTTTTTTTTTTTAA
Organism: Meles meles; assembly: GCF_922984935.1. Taxonomy (NCBI): domain Eukaryota; kingdom Metazoa; phylum Chordata; class Mammalia; order Carnivora; family Mustelidae; genus Meles; species Meles meles. The sequence continues at coordinate 32,627,269 of NC_060071.1, read as the reverse complement.
AGATTTTATTTATTTATTTGACAGAGAGAAATCACAAGAGAGGCAGGCAGAGAGAGAGGAAGGGAAGCAGGCTCTCCGCTGAGCAGAGAGCCCAATGTGGGACTCGATCCCAGGATCCTGAGATCATGACCTGAGCTGAAGGCAGCGGCTTAACCCACTGAGCCACCCAGGCGCCCTGTTTGGAGATTTTTGATTGCTGATTTAATCTCCTTACTAGCTATAGGTCTATTCAGATCTATGTTTTCATGATTTATTCTTTGTAGGTTTTGTGTTTCTAGGAACTTGTCCATTTCCTCTAGGTTATCCTGTTTGGTAATTATAGCTATTCACAGAACCCTTTTTAAAAAATTTATTTATTTATTTATTTATTTGAGAGAGAGTGTGCAAGTATGCATGTTTAGACTGGGGGGAGGGAGAGAGAGGGATAGGCAGTCTCTGCCCTAAGCAGAGAGCCCACCTGAAATCACAACCTGGGCTGAAACCAAGAGTCCAACACTCACCTGACTGAGCCATGCAGGTGCCCCAAACTCTTTTATAATAATTTTTATTTCTTTAGAATTGGTAGTAATGACTACATTTTAATTTTAGTGAATGATTTTAATAATTTGAGACTTTTCTCTTTTTTTCTTAGTCTATCTAAGCTAAAGATTTGTCATTTTGTTGATCTTTTCAAGGAACAAACTTCTGGTTTCATTGATTTTCCTCTATGGTTTTTCTGTTCTGTATTTCCTTCATCTCTGTTCTAATCTTTATTATTTCCTTCCTTCTGCTATCTTGGGTTTAGTTCTTTTTCTAGTTGCTTAATTTGTAAGCTTAGGTTGCTGATTTGAGCTTTTTCTTTTTTCTTTTTTTTAAAGGCAAGCATTTATAGCTATGTATTTTCCCCTTAGCACTGCTTTCCCTGCCTCCCGTCAGTCTTGGCATGTTGTATTTCCATTTTCATTCATGTCTAAGTATTTTCTAATGTCTCTTGTGAGTTCTTTTTTTAATCCATTGGTTGCTGAAGAGTGTGTAGTGTAATTTCCACAAATTTGTGAATTTTCCAGTTTTACTTCTGTTCTTGGTTTCTAACTTTATCCTGTTGTGGCTGGAAAGGATATTTTGTGTGATATTTATCTTTCTAAATCTGTTGAGTCTTAATTTGTGGCTGAACATATGGTCTGTCCTGGAAAATGTCTTACATGCATCTGTGAAGAATATATACTCTGTGTTGGGTAGAGGGTTCTGTATATCTCTTTTGGGTCTAGTTGGTTTATGATGTTTAGTCCTTTATTTCTTATCTTCTATCTGGTTGCTTTATCCTTATTGTGAGTGGGATATTGAAGCCTCTAACTATTATTGTACAATTCTTTATATCTCCCTTTAATTTTTTTTTAAGATTTTAATTTATTTATTTGAGAGAGAGAGCACATGAGCGGGGGGGGGGGGGTGCAGAGGGAGAGGGAGAAGTAGACTCCCCACTGAGCAGGGAGCCAGCCCCTGGGCTGGATCCCAGGACCTTGAGATCATGACCTGAGCCACTGAGGTGCCCCCTGCCTTCAATTTTGTCAGTTTTTGCTTCATATGTTTTGGTGGTCTGTCAGTAGATGTGTAAATGTGCAGAACTGTTGTATCTTCTGCTGTATTGAATCATTTATTAACATATAATATCCTCTCTAGTTTTTAATGAGACAAAATCATGAATGTTTTAAAAAGCAATAAATCTTTAAGTTAATATACTTCCTTCTCCATCTGAAAAGTTAAATATTTAAAATAGCTCCTCATTGTAATTATATCACTTACAAATTTTATTTTTACATACATTAACAAATAATTTATTGTTTATTGCAGATATGCCAAATTCTTTGTAGGAAGAATATTCACTGTTGAAGTTTTAGCTGATAAAACAATGTATGCAGATAAAACAGGAAGAGAAACATTGTTTCTCCTCATTTAAAAACAAAAATTGATGTATTTGAAAGTAGGTGGATACAGCTATAAAGCATAAGCTTATTCTTACTATTCTTTTTTTTTTTTTTAAGATTTTTTTATTTATTTGACAGACAGAGATCACAAGTAGGAAGAGAGGAAAACAGAGCGGGGCGGGGGGTAGGGAAGCAGGCTCCCCACTGAGCAGAGAGGCAGATGTGGAGCTCAATCCCCAGGACCCCCCCCCCCCCCCCGCCGAGATCATGACCCAAGCCTAAGGCAGAGGCTTAACCCCCTGAGCCACCCAGGCACCCTCATTCTTACTATTCTAACATTTTGGTTTCTTATGAAATGGATATTCCTTCTGTAGAAATAATTGTAAGAAAAGTCTGATCCCCTGTTGAAATTTTTTCGGTTTTGCTTATGACCTACTGATGCTTTATACAGTATTCTGCTGGAATTTACTGAACTACAGTCTTGATGCTGTTTTTTGTATTAAGATAAGTCAGTTTTCAGTATTAATAATTCCGTGGTAACCTACATGGAGAATAGTTTCTGCTTAAATGAATTAGGAAACGGTAAATCTTTAATAATAAGGTTAAAGTATTTGAATGTTTGGGAAGTGAGAATTAATTAAACATACTTGACAGAAGACCATGTTTTTCTTCAAAGCAGCTATTGTCTTCAAATCCAATAAAGGTGAAGATGCATGAATTCTTAATATAATATTCTGTAGAGATTCTCTTGCTTTAGAACTGTCATTTTTCTCTTCCTTAGTATTGGCTAGTTTTTTGTTACATATACATAGTGCTTATTATAACATTCTTATAGGTTAGGAAATATACAACTTAATAAAAATTTAGAAAACAGGCCACTGAAGTTATCATTAATCAGAAATATTTCTGACTCCCAGTGTTGCCTGTATGTATGAGCCATAAGGTCACCCTGAAGAGTACTCTTTATAAGCTCAATGAAGTTTATTAAAGTCAGAGGAAAATTAATATTCAGTGCTTCTACTCTTATTTCTCACTTGATTTAACTTAGAAGTGCTTTAGGACCTTGGCCTACTTTTGTACTATTCATTTATTGGTAGTAATTATTAATTGATGAATTGGGATTTGATGTTAACTATTCTGTATTAACCAATTTGTTTATCATATCCTACTTTTCAGTTTGTGGATATTACATAATTGCATCAAGACACTTATTTTATAAAGCATTTTTTCTCTGGTGAGGTATAAATATAAGGTCTGGTTAGTTTACTTCCGTGTAGCCAGAATGAACCAGGGCCAAATCTAGGAACTCATCTAACCACATTCAGCATCCATGTTTAATTCATATTATTGATGGTGGTGTGCAGTATATATCTTTATGCATACTACATAGGAACTGTAAGTTTTCTCTCAAGACTTAATAGAACCATTGCATTTATAATGCATGTGTGTATACTGTTTTATACATTTCACTGTGCTTTCATATTGTTTACATTTCCCTTATCCTCAGAACAACCCTAGGAGATAAATACACATTATCTTTAAGTCAGTTGAGTTTCATCAAGATTGTTTTGCTTGGACAAAAATTCAGGTCTCTTGACTTTTTGTTAATCATCTGCCTGGTTGCCTACAGAGAGAACAGTAAAACATCTCATGATAGTACATGTCAAACTACTGTAATACTAGTATTTTTTATTTGCACAGCATTGACAATTTTCAGAGCACTTTTAGAAAGAAAGTTAGCAGAGTTCTTATGTTATTATGCATACTATAATTTTCCTTTATTAGATTCATATATTCATTAGATACAGAGTACCTCTATATGCTAGGTACTAGATTGCTTGCTAAAGTACAAAAATAGTCTCTGCATTCAAAGCAGGGGGATCAGGCCATCAGGGCACTGTTAAGAGCTTATGGACCATGTATTACAAACTAAATTTGCTGAGGGCACCGAAGAAACGCTTTTGATAGTAACTTGCGCTATCCTTCTTTCTGCCTTGAATGTAGAGATAATGCTTCTATCTACTGCAAGTGGCTTTGAAGACAAATCAACACGCTAAATGCAGCAAAAAGAGAAGGACTTGGTCTTTGATGACCTTCTCGAGCCTCTGTGATGACCCTAGACTGGGAACTCTGGACTTCTTGTGTGGAGAAAAAAAGTTGATGCCATATTTGTTTAAGTCACACATAAGTCCAATTTTCAATTACTTATAGTCAAATATTTTCTCTCTTTCTGTCTTTGTTCTTGACTTTTTAAACTTTGTTTTAATGGAAATTGAGCATACTCACTAAAATAGACTGTAGTTTAATGAATCTGCATTACCCAGCTGCAGGAGCAATCGGTATTTGGCCAACCTTATACATTCTTGTACTTCCTTAATAATTAGAACTCAAGGAATTTTAGAATAGGAGTATATGAAAATATTATGAAAGTTTAGGGAATATAGTGACTAACATGGCCTGAAGTAGAGGTAAAGGCCCATCAGGAAAGTCCATATAAAGCAGGTGACATAAGAAGAGGCTTTGCGGGCAAATAAGTAATGAAAGAAAGAGCATTGCTAGTGGAATTTCTGACATATATAAAGGGTCTTTAAAGGGCAGGATATATTCAAAGAATGGGAAATAGATTACTGTGGCTATAGAGTTTATCAGAGATGAGTGACAGTAGATAAATAAAGAAGGACAATTTGGTGCCAAATCATAATGAAGCATTATATACCACTAACCAAGAAATTTGGAGCTCATCACATAGGTATCAGGAAGTGAAAGTATAATTGGGTCTTGGAAAACTAACAGTGACAGTAAAATAGCCTGTGAGTTTTGGAGTAGAGAATGGAGAAAGAAGATGGTAAAACTGTGCTAGTGGTCCAAACAATAGAAAGGCATTTAATGATGACTGCAGTGGGCTTGGTCAGGGGAGAGATAAACTTTAAGAGATACTTCAGAGGATGAATCAATATGATCTGGTGCCTGGGTAAGATGTGGAGAAAGGAGTCAGAGTCATAGTGACTTAAGTAGTGATGTAGCAGAAGGCAGGTTTGGGGTAAGCACAGAAATGAGCCTGGTGTGTTAAGTTTGAAGTGCACATAGTACATTCAGGTAGAGGTATCCAGTTTGCCAAGTGGAAATACAGAAATGGACCTCGGAGAGTCTCATACTAGAGTCCCACAACTTGTCTTTCCTCTCAGATGTGTCATATGCATACACACACACAAACATACAGTCATAATACACACATATACTCAGGGATATATACACACATAGTTGATCTTCATTCTTCATTGCTTTCATTTCTGCAAATTCACTTACTTGCTACAATTTATTTGCAACCCCCAAATCAATAATTTTGGTGCTTCCATGGTCATTTGTAGATGTACTCAGAGTGGTGAAAAAATGAGTTGCCTGGGGTGCCTGGCTGATTCAGTAGGTATAGCATGTGACTCTTGATCTTGGGGTTGTGAGGTCAAGCCCCACATTGGATGTAAGGATTAATTTTAAAAAATGAGTTGCCTGGGGCGCCTGGGTGGCTCAGTGGGTTAAAGCCTCTGTCTTCGGCTCAGGTCATGATCCCAGGGTCCTGGGATCGAGCCCCACATTGGGCTCTCTGCTCGGCGGGGAGCCTGCCTCCCCCTCTTTCTGCGCCTGCCTCTCTGCCTAATGTGATTTCTGTCTGTCAAATAAATAAATAAAATCTTTAAAAAAATAAAAAAATAAATGAGTTGCCTGTTTTGCACATTCTCAGCTGAGGTTGAACAAGGTGACATTTGCCTTCTTATTTTAACTCTCATACTATAAATTATTGTCCTTTTCTCCATTTCCTTAGTGCCACATTTTTCATATTTTTTGCCTTTTTGGGTTGTTTAACATGTTCTCCAAAGTGCAGAAGAGCTGTGTAGTGTTCCTAAATATAACATAGTTCTGATATGCCTTATGGCAACATTATGTGTGTTAGATAAACTTTGTTCAGTCATGAATAACACTATTGAGTTAGATTTTAATGAGTGAACAATATTTATTAAATAACATGTTTTTAAGTGAAAAACACATAAAACAAAATTTATGTATTGATCATTTGGTGAAAATGTTATAATCAGAGGCTCACCCTGTTATTTCCCATTTCCTAGAAACAGTAGAAATACAGTATTCACTGATGCAGCATTTATGAAAACTTTATAGAACATAACTATCACAATAGTAAGAATTGACTGTGTATGAACATAAAATCTGCTACTCTTTTATTAACAGTTCTTACATTTGTACCGTGCAGACTTTGGCCCCAATTTATGGTTAAGATTATCATCACAAGAAATATATAACTCTCTCTTCTTGTTGAAAGATAAATATATATCAGACAAAAACAGTTGATTCTGTATTCCTTCCCTATGTCAGCAGGTTTTTCATAAAATGGAATTTTAAAGACATTCAGATGACATTGGCTGACAGTATCTAAATGACCATCTATAGCACACTTGAGCATAACGTGGTTGTCAACATCATATTCTTGGGCTGCCAGTTTCTTTTATAGCTTGGTGTTACTCTCTTTAGCAAGCTTGTAACATTTTCAGTCCCTCTTCTCTTAGAGAAATTTATTTTACAATGGTGTTTATGTGTGAGGGGGTTTCATAATCGAACACGAGTGTTTGTGCGTTCATATCTGTCAATTTGCTTGAAGACAACAGCTCAAAAGAATTTTTCCACCTTTCATTCACGAACGTTGGTTCATATCAGTAGGGATATTTTAACATGACAGGTATTATGTGAGAGTGAGAATTATCCATATCTTCTGACATAACATCAGTGTTAGGTTGAAAATTAACATTCAGTGTTGTATCTCACTTTTTATTGTCTGCAAACCTGAAAGCAGGGAATTGGCATTTACAGAGTCAAGGACAAGAAGACATACAACTCCATGCAAATGACTTTTATGCTCCAAAGTGCTTCTGTGCTTTGTCAGCATATATGTTTTCTAATCACCTTTTTTTTGATATAGAAGATATGCCCTGGGTGGTTATTATCTTATACAGCTATATAGTTAAATATATAAAATAAAAATGGTACAGAATTCCACTTAGAGATGCTTCAGTTTGGGGTAGCTGATTTACTTGTGCTTCTCAAGCTTCTAACTTGATTTCCTTTTGACTAATTATGTGGTCCTCCAACTAATGTATTAGAGTGAATGTCCTCTGTCTTTACTGCAAGCAGTAGATTTTGTCATTAAGTGTAGTTCAGAGATGACAAAATTTTTTCCTCTTTTTATTCTTGGTAGATGACCTTAATCTTCACTCTACATATGGGAATATCTCATAGATTTCTTCTTTGTCTGCATTATGACTAGTGTATTTAAGTTTCAGGATTGATATTCTTTAATTATTCTGCATTCAGAGAACAAAATATTTATTTATAGCTTAATTCCTGTTGACTTGAATATTAAGCTTCCTATATTTTAGTTTCTTCTTCTGACTTGGAATAATCTAATGTTCTAATAATAAAGGTTAATATTTAGTAAGGTTGACTAGCTCTTGACCTACCTGAAAGAGTCTATGTTAACTTATTCCAATTCAGCAAACTGTCATGCAGCATAAAGATATATGATAATTTCAGGATTTTATGTAAAGTTCTTCAGTACATGTGAATTAAGTAGGAGTACTTTCTTAAACCTATAGATTGCAAGGGATTAACTAAAAGATGAAGATTTCTTTCTAAACTAATATCCCTCTAATGGAAGTGTAAGGAATAACTGTAAATGGTAAGTATACCATATAGTTTCAGAGAAAATTATTTGAAAAGTCTGGTGATTTATTGTTGGTGGTTCCTAAACCTCTTTATAAGGATGGCAACATTTATGAGTTTATATTTGCTGTTGACTATCCCTCCAGTCTTACTATACACATTTCTCCTCCAAATGTGTTCATGTCCATCTCTCTTTCACTCAAATGCTTTTGTTTCCTCTCTTCCACCAATCTGTAAATAAATACTCCTCAATTCTTTAGATCAAAACTTTATTTTCTCTAGAGAAACACTAAAATCCAACTAGTTTCTCTTCTCACTGGCTTTATTTTTATGAATTAATTGCTGCTGTGTCATTACTTCGCTTAATTTTTATTTTTGTTCAGTGTAACAAATGTCTCCTGTGTGCTTGTTGTAATGATGTGTGAGCTTGGTGGGGTAGGGAAGTATACTCCGGGCAGGCTTCCAAGAGGAAGTGATTCTGGACCTGAATCTTGAAGAGCAAGTAGGAATTTCCTATTCGTGCAAAGGGTAAGGATATATTGGCAAAGAGAACAGTGTGAGAACACATGGGATTCATATGGCTGTGGTGTGATAAAGGGGGAGATATGAAATGAAGCTGAGGAGATAGGCATGAGCCAGGTAATTGAGTACTTTAAATGTCGTCCTGTCCATTTTTTCTGTGGGTGAGCTTTGACTTCATTCTATGGAGAATAGCCGTGGAAGGGTCTGACATATGATGGTGCATGCTGTGACAAGATTTTCATTTTAGAGTGATCATTATAAATGATTCTGGGCCAGGATAAGAGTGGGCCACTTGGTATATGTGCTGCCGAAGCGAGCACAAGAGTGGGCCACTTGGATTACTGAATTGGCCATATTGGGAGATAATGACCTGGATTTGAGTACTTTTGATAGGAACAGAATTGAGAGAGTAGACTTGGAAAGCGTTTAGAGTAGAAATCAATGAGGTTTTAAGATGACTGGTGAACTGTGATTACTGTTAGACTTTTGGTGTGTCTAAGTGGCTGCTGCATTGTTAACCAGAGCAGGGAATTGAAAGAGTGGATGGATTTTAGGAAGAGATGGAAAGCTCACTTTTGAACATGTTGAGTTTTTACCTATGGTATATTCAGGTGGGAATATCTAAAAACAACAGGATGTTGGAGTCTGAGGCTGAGGTGAAAGGTCAGAATTAGGGGTTATCATGTGAGGGGTCCTCCTAGTCCAGGTGGGAGCCCAGAGTATGTATGCAAAAAAGCTGAACCCTAAGAGGAAAAGGAAAAAGAGAAACCCGAGACAGAAATGAAGAGAAAATTCTGTCTTTACCTAATTCCTCTGGAAAGGACAATTTTATCTTTTCTACATCCTCAATCATTACCTTTAAATAGTATATTATGTAAAAGATACTCGGTAAATGTTTGCCACTTATTTTGTTCAACTAGAAAGCATCTCATTTACTTAGAGACTTGTTTCATATTTTATCCGATTCCATGACTTGATAAGAAAAATTTTTAAGTATTAATTTTAAGAAATTTTAATTCCAATATAGTTAACATACAGTGTTATGTTCGTTTCAGGTATACATTATAGTGATTCAGTTCTCTTCATTACTCAGTGATTATCATGATAACTGTACTCTTAATTCCCCTTACCTATTTCACCCATCCCCCCCTCACCTCCCCTCTGGTTACCACCAGTTTGTTCTCTGTCTAGTTAACAGTCTGTTTTTTGGTTTGTCTCTTTTTCTCTCTGCTCATTTTTAAAAAATTTTTTTATTTCTTATTTTTTTATAAACATATAATGTATTTTTATCCCCAGGGATACAGGTCTGTGAATCGCCAGGTTTACACACTTCACAGCACTCAACATAGCATACACCCTCCCCAATGTCCATAACCCCCCTCCCCCTCTCCCAACCCCACCTCCCCCCAGCAACCCTCAGTTTGTTTTGTGAGATTAAGAGTCACTTATGGTTTGTCTCCCTCCCAATCCCATCTTGTTTCATTTATTCTTCTCCTATCCCCCAACCCCCCATGTTGCATCTCCGTGTCCTCATATCAGGGAGATCATATGATAGTTGTCTTTCTCCGATTGACTTATTTCACTAAGCATGATACCCTCTAGTTCCATCCACGTCGTCGCAAATGGCAAGATTTCATTTCTTTTGATGGCTGCATAGTATTCCATTGTGTATATATACGACATCTGCTTTATCCATTCATCTGTTGATGGACATCTAGGTTCTTTCCATAGTTTGGCTATTGTAGACATTGCTGCCATAAACATTCGGGTGCATGTGCCCCTTCGGATCACTACGTTTGTATCTTTAGGGTAAATACCCAGCAGTGCAATTGCTGGGTCATAGGGTAGTTCTATTTTCAACATTTTGAGGAACCTCCATGCTGTTTTCCAGAGTGGTTGCACCAGCTTGCATTCCCACCAACAGTGGAGGAGGGTTCCCCTTTCTCCACATCCTCGCCAGCATCTGTCATTTCCTGACTTGTTAATTTTAGCCATTCTGCCTGGTGTGAGGTGATATCTCATGGTGGTTTTGATTTGTATTTCCCTGATGCCAAGTGATGTGGAGCACTTTTTCATGTGTCTGTTGGCCATCTGGATGTCTTCTTTGCAGAAGTGTCTGTTCATGTCCTCTGCCCATTTCTTGATTGGATTATTTGTTCTTTGGGTGTTGAGTTTGCTAAGTTCCTTATAGATTTTGGATACTAGCCCTTTATCTGATATGTCATTTGCAAATATCTTCTCCCATTCTGTCAGTTGTGTTTTGGTTTTGTTAACTGTTTCCTTTGCTGTGCAAAAGCTTTTGATCTTGATGAAATCCCAGTAGTTCATTTTTGCCCTTGCTTCCCTTGCCTTTGGCGATGTTCCTAGGAAGATGTTGCTGCGGCTGAGGTCGAAGAAGTTGCTGCCTGCGTTCTCCTCAAGGATTTTGATGGATTCCTTTCTCACATTGAGGTCCTTCATCCATTTGGAGTCTATTTTCGTGTGTGGTGTAAGGAAGTGGTCCAATTTCATTTTTCTGCATGTGGCTGTCCAATTTTCCCAGCACCATTTATTGAAGAGGCTGTCTTTTTTCCACTGGACATTCTTTCCTGCTTTGTCGAAGATTAGTTGACTATAGAGTTGAGGGTCTATTTCTGGGCTCTCTATTCTGTTGCATTGATCTATGTGTCTGTATTTGTGCCAGTACCATGCTGTCTTGATGATGACAGCTTTGTAATAGAGCTTGAAGTCCGGAATTGTGATGCCACCAACTTTGGCTTTCTTTTTCAATATTCCTTTGGCTATTTGAGGTCTTTTCTGGTTCCATATAATTTTAGGATTATTTGTTCCATTTCTTTGAAAAAAATGGATGGTATTTTGATAGGGATTGCATTAAATGTGTAGATTGCTTTAGGTAGCATAGACATTTTCACAATATTTAGTCTTCTAATCCAGGAGCATGGAACATTTTTCCATTTCTTTGTATCTTCCTCAATTTCTTTCATGAGTACTTTATAGTTTTCTGCATATAGATTCTTATTCTCTTTGGTTAGGTTTATTCCTATGTATCTTATAGTTTTGGGTACAATTGTAAATGGGATTGACTCCTTAATTTCTCTTTCTTCTGTCTTGTTGTTGGTGTAGAGAAATGCAACTGATTTCTGTGCATTGATTTTATATCCTGACACTTTACTGAATTCCTGTACAAGTTCTAGCAGTTTTGGAGTGGAGTCTTTTGGGTTTTCCACATATAGTATCATATCATCTGCAACGAGTGATAGTTTGACTTCTTCTTTGCTGATTTGGATGCCTTTAATTTCTTTTTGTTGTCTGATTGCTGAGGCTAGGACTTCTAGTACTATGTTGAATAGCAGTGATGATAATGGACATCCCTGCCTTGTTCCTGACCTTAATGGAAAAGCTTTCAGTTTTTCTCCATTGAGAATGATGTTTGCAGTGGGTTTTTCATAGGTGGCTTTGATAATATTGAGGTATGTGCCCTGTATCCCTACACTTTGAAGAGTTTTGATCAGGAAGGGATGCTGTACTTTGTCAAATGCCTTTTCAGCATCTATTGAGAGTATCATATGGTTCTTGTTCTTTCTTTTATTAATGTGTTGTATCACATTGATTGATTTGCGGATGTTGAACCAATCTTGCAGCCCTGGAATAAATCCCACTTGGTCGTGGTAAATAATCCTTTTAATGTACTGATGAATCCTATTGGCTAGTATTTTGGTGAGAATTTTTGCATCTGTGTTCATCAAGGGTATTGGTCTGTAGTTCTCTTTTTTGGTGGGATCCTTGTTTGGTTTTGGGATCAAGGTGATGCTGGCCTCATAAAATGAGTTTGGAAGTTTTCCTTCCATTTCTATTTTTTGGAACAGTTTCAGGAGAATAGGAATTAGTTCTTCTTTAAATGTTTGGTAGAATTCCCCTGGGAAGCCATCTGGCCCTGGGCTTTTGTTTGTTTGGAGATTTTTGATGACTGTTTCAATCTCCTTACTGGTTATGGGCCTGTTCAGGTTTTCTATTTCTTCCTGGTTCAGTTGTGGTAGTTTATATGTCCCCAGGAATGCATCCATTTCTTCCAGATTGTCAAATTTGTTGGCGTAGAGTTGCTCATAGTATGTTCTTATAATTGTCTGTATTTCCTTGGTGTTAGTTGTGATCTCTCCTCTTTCATTCATGATTTTATTGATTTGGGTCCTTTCTCTTTTCTTTTTGATAAGTCTGGCCAGGGGTTTCTCAATCTTACTGATTCTTTCAAAGAACCAGCTCCTAGTTTCGTTGATTTCTTCTATTGTTTTTTTGGTTTCTATTTCATTGATTTCTGCTCTGATCTTTATGATTTCTCTTCTCCTGCTGGGTTTAGGGTTTCTTTCTTGTTCTTTCTCCAGCTCGTTTAGGTGTAGGGTTAGGTTGTATACTTGAGACCTTTCTTGTTTCTTGAGAAAGGCTTGTAGTGCTATATATTTTCCTCTCAGGACTGCCTTTGTTGTGTCCCACAGATTTTGAACCATTGTGTTTTCATTATCATTTGTTTCCCTGAATTTTTTCAGTTCTTCTTTTATTTCCTGGTTGACCCATTCATTCTTTAGAAGGATGCTGTTTAGTCTCCATGTATTTGGGTTCTTTCCAAATTTCCTCTTGTGATTGAGTTCTAGCTTCAGAGCATTGTGGTCTGAAAGTATGCAGGGAATGATCCTAATCTTTTGATATGGTTGAGACCTGATTTAGGACCCAGGATGTGATCTATTCTGGAGAATGTTCCATGTGCACTAGAGAAGAATGTGTATTCTGTTGCTTTTCGATGAAATGTTCTGAATATATCTGTGATGTCCGTCTGGTCCAGTGTGTCATTTAAGGCCTTTATTTCCTTGTTGATCTTTTGCTTGGATGATCTGTCCATTTCAGTGAGGGGAGTGTTAAAGTCCCCTACTATTATTGTATTATTATCGATGTGTTTCTTTGATTTTGTTATTAATTGGTTGATATAGTTGGTTGCTCCCACGTTAGGGGCATAGATATTTAAAATTGTTAGATCTTCTTGTTGGACAGACCCTTTGAGTATGATATAGTGTCCTTCCTCATCTCTTATTATAGTCTTTGGCTTAAAATCTAATTGATCTGATATAAGGATTGCCACCCCAGCTTTCTTCTGATGCCCATTAGCATGGTAAATTGTTTTCCACCCCCTCACTTTAAATCTGGAGGTGTCTTCGTGTCTAAAATGAGTTTCTTATAGGCAACATATAGATGGGTTTTGTTTTTTTATCCATTCTGATACCCTGTGTCTTTTGATTGGGGCATTTAGCCCATTAACATTCAGGGTAACTATTGAGAGATATGAATTTAGCACCATTATATTGCCTGTAAGGTGACTGTTACTGTATATTGTCTCGGTACCTTTCTGATCTACTACTTTTAGGCTCTCTCTTTGCTTAGAGGACCCCTTTCAATATTTCCTGTAGAGCTGGTTTGGTGTTTGCAAATTCTTTCAGTTTTTGTTTGTCCTGGAAGCTTTTTATCTCTCCTTCTATTTTCAATGATAGCCTAGCTGGATACAGTATTCTTGGCTGCATGTTTTTCTCGTTTAGTGCTCTGAATATATCATGCCAGCTCTTTCTGGCCTGCCAGATCTCTGTGGATAAGTCTGCTGCCAATCTAATATTTTTACCATTGTATGTTACAGACTTCTTTTCCCGGGCTGCTTTCAGGATTTTCTGTTTGTCACTAAGACTTGTAAATTTTACTATTAGGTGACGGGGTGTGGACCTATTCTTGTTGATTTTGAGGGGGGTTCTCTGCACCTCCTGGATTTTGATGCTTGTTCCCTTTGCCATATAGGGAAATTCTCTCCAATAATTCTCTCCAATAGACCTATTATTAATAGACCTATTATTAATAGCAGAAGCTCCCCTCTCTCTTTCTTCTTCTTCTGGAATCCCAATTATTCTAATGTTGTTTCGTCTTATGGTGTCACTTATCTCTCGAATTCTCCCCTCGTGGTCCAGTAGCTGTTTGTCCCTCTTTTGCTCAGCTTCTTTATTCTCTGTCATTTGGTCTTCTATATCACTAATTCTTTCTTCTGCCTCATTTATCCTAGCAGTGAGAGCCTCCATTTTTGATTGCACCTCAATAATAACTTTTTTGATTTCAACTTGGTTAGATTTTAGTTCTTTTATTTCTCCAGGAAAGGCTTTTATATCTCCAGAGAGGGTTTCTCTAATATCTTCCATGCCTTTTTCGAGCCTGGCTAGAACCTTGAGAATCATCATTCTGAACTCTAGATCTGACGTATTACCAATGTCTGTGTTGATTAGGTCCCTAGCCTTCGGTATTGCCTCTTGTTCTTTTTTTTGTGGTGAATTTTTCCGCCTTGTCATTTTGTCCAGATAAGAGGATATGAAGGAGCAAATATAATACTAAAAGGGTGGCCGAGACCCCAGAAAAATGCACTTTAACCAAATTAGAAGAGACCCCAAATCATGGGTGGGAGAAAGGGGATAAAAAGACGTTCCCAAAAAAAAAAAAAGAAAGAAAAAATTTAAAAAAGAGAACAAATAAAGAAAAAATATAAAAGAGAAAGAAAAAATATATATATTAGATAAACTAGTCCAAAAGTATTAAAAAAGAAAAGGGTAAAAGTTTAAAAAAATTAGCAGAAGAAGAAAAAAGAAAGAAAAAAAATTGAAAAAGAAATTGAATTAACCGCAAAACGAAAGAGTCATGGGGAGAAAGCCATGAGTTCCGTGCTTTGCTTTCTCCTCCTCTGTAATTACGCTGCTTTCCTAGGTATTGAACCTGCTTTCCTTGGTAGATGAACTTCGTCCTGGCTGGATTTTTTGTTGATCTTCTGGGGGAGGGGCCTGTTGTAGTGACTCTCAAGTGTCTTTGCCGGAGGCGGAATTGCACCGCCCTTATCGGGGGCCGGACTAAGTGATCCTCTTGGGTTCGCTTTCGGGAGCTTTTGTTCCCTGAACGCTTTCCATAGAGTTCCGGAGGACGGGAATGAAAATGGTGGCCTCCTAGTCTCTGGCCCGGAGGAGCCGAGAGCCTGGGGCCCCACTCCTCAGTGCGCCCCCAGAGAACAGCGCCCAATCACTCCCGTATCCCCGGTTTCCAGCTGCGCTCTGAGCTCACCTAGCCTGCGACTGGTTCAAGGTAACCCCGAGCTGAGAGCTCAGTCCTCGGCTCTGTCTCTGTAGCTGGCTTCCCCATTCTAATACCTTCGAGCTGTGACACTCTGACACCCCCGATCCTTCTGTGACCCTGTGGGACCTGGGGCCACTCTGACCCCGCGTGGGCTTCACCCCGTTTTAGCCTCTGGAGCTATGTCCCTCAGTGGAACAGACTTTTAAAAGTCCTGATTTTGTGCTCCGTTCCTCCGCCGCTTGCCGGGAGCCGGCCCCTCCCCCCACAGTCTATCTTTCCGTCGTTTTGGATTCACTTCTCAGCCAGTCCTACCTTTCAGAAAGTGGTTGATTTTCTGTTTCTAGAATTGCTGTTCTTCTTCTCTTCGATCTTCTGTTGGATTTTTAGGTGTTTGCAATGTTTAGATAAGCTATCTAGCTGATCTCCTGCTACCTGATGTAGTCTCAACCTGCTACTTCTCCGCCATCTTGACTCCTCCTGCTCATTTGTTTTGTTTCTTAAATTCCACATATGAGTGAAATCACATGGTATTTGTCATTTTGCTTAGGATTATGCTCTAGATCCATCCATTTTGTTGCAGATAAGAATTTTTTTTTCTTGTTTTGTATTGTTTTTAGTTGACAGAGGTCACAGGCAGAGTGGCAGGTGGGGGAGGGGGGACGCAGGTTTCCCGCTGAGCAGAGAGCCTGACATGGGGCTTGGTGGAACTTGATCCCAGGACCCTGGGATCATGACCTGAGCAGAAGGCAGGGGCTTTAACCCACTGAGCCACCCAGGCGCCCCTAGAAATATTTTTAATTCATATCATTTCATGAGCACGTACTGTGTACTAAGCACTGGATTAAATACTTCATACATGTTATCTGATTTTATCTCTAAAATAACCCTTCATATGTCATTTTATTATTTCCATTTTTGTATTTAAAGAACCTGAAGTTAAGAAAGATTAAGTGAATTAATCAACTTTCTCACACATCTATGAAAAACTCCAGAATTCATTATCTTAACCACCACTGATGTTTGGAACCAAAAGACCATTTGCCAGTCTTCTGTTTGGGTTCCACTGTTAGAATTATTCTAAATCAATGGCTCTGATTTATCCTAAATTTTGTATGGTCAGTCTTATGTGGATTGGCATAGTAGTTGGTACAGTAAGCCTTTACTTAATTCTTTTTAAGTACAGTACTTACTGAGTACAGTAAGCCTTTACTTAATTCTTTTTAACTTTTTAACTTTCTGGGTCACTACTATCATTTTTCTATTAGCAGTTTGCATTAGATGAGTGCTAAATTGCTTATGGTTCTAAAATCCTATACATCCACGATTTTGAATAACTCAAAAACTATTCCTCAGAGTCTACTACCAGGTTTTAGAGATTCACAGACTAGATGACTGGGTTTAATGTCTCAATTAAAATTATACACAAAATATGATTCATGTATATGCATTTTGGGGGAAATGCAATTCACAGTTTTCTTCAGATTTTCATAGTTTTATGTCTCACCACTCACACTTCACCCAGAAGATTAAGAACTTAGTTTTAGAAATATTTTTGCATAATATAATGAACTACAGTGCTTCATGCATGTATACTGTCCTGTGTAGTTATTTTTAACAAGGTATTGTTATTCATTAGAAGTGATTTTCTGAGATAAGGTTACTTTTTTGGCTACTTAAACCCATAGTGTTTCCTAAAGTAAAACACCTCTTAGAGGACTTGAAAACAAGTCCTCTAAGTAGCACGAGTAACAGTTTGACTCTGCCTAATGGTAATTAAAGAAAGCTCAGTTTTAAAGTATGATTCAAATAACCTTCACTAATATTTATTTCCCACTTTGCATCTTCCTATAGGAAACGAGTATTTGAGGGCCATTTGTAAGGAAAGAAGAGGAAGCAATGACATAATGCCTACAGTTGGAGCCAGTTAAACTGGGTTTGTACTTCCTTTTTTCATAATGTCACACAATTATTCTAGTCTTGAATCCCTTTTTACCAACCTCTTGCCTTATTCCAGCATCAAATCTTATAATTTTGAGACTTACCTTACTATGGAGGAGACAAAGATGAATAAGAGATGCCCTTTTCAAAGTATTTGCAATGTCTCTGGGAATAGGAAAGACAGAATGATAAAAAACTAGATAATAGTCTCATTTTCAGATAAGAAGCTTTGAGAAGTTTGGTAAATTGCTCAAGGTCAAAAGCTCTTCAAACTCTCTCATTCCAAACCTCATTTGCCTTCTATTAGGTCACAATGCCCCTCATCTTATTTAGGTTTAGTTGTTGTACAATTGTCAATAACTGATTTGAGAACCAACAAAGACTTCATAAATTTAATTTCAGGAATCTTTTTTGTTTTTTTAAAGATTTTATTTATTTATTTGGCAGAGAGAAACACAGTGAGAAGTGGGAACACAAGCAGGGGGAGTGGGATGAGGAGATGCAAGCTTGCGGCCGAGCAGAGAGCCTAATGAGGGGCTCGATCCAAGGACCCTGGGATCATGACCTGAGATGAAGGCAGCCCCTTAACGACTGAAGCACCCAGACACCCCTCATTTATTTGTTTTTCTAAATTTTTGTTTAAATTTCAGTTAGTTAACACACAGTGTAATATTAGTTTCAGGTCTATAATATAGTGATATAACATTTCCATACAACACCCAGCGGTCATTGTAACAAGTGCCCTCCTTAACCCCATCCCATATTTAACTGCCCCCACCACCTGCCTCTCCTCTGGTAACGATCAGTTTGTTGTCTGTAATTAAGAGTCTGTTTCTTGGTTTGCCTCTTTCCTTTTTTTCCCCCTTTGCTTGTTTGTTTTGTTTTTCAAATTCCACATGTGAGTGAAATCATATGGTGTTTGTTTTTTTCTGACTGACTTACTTCACTCAGCATAATACTTGTCTGTCTCCATCCATGTTGTTGCAAATGGTAAGATTTCATTCCTTTCTAGGACTGAGTAATATTCCCGTGTGTGTGTGTGTGTGTGTGTGTGTGCATACCACATTTTCTTTATCCATTCATCAGTCAGTGGACACTTGGGCTATTTTCCTAATTGGCTATTGTAGATAATGTTGCCTACTTTGGTAACTTTCTGTAAACAATCTATATTTTTTTAATTGGAAAGAAAATTGTTTTAAAACTTGTATATGGATGTTATCAGTTGTTCTTTTACAGTTTTGGTCTCCAAATTGTCCTTCCTTTAAAAGGAGCTGATTTTTTTTTTGTTGCGTGGTATGATGTTGCTTTCACTGTGGATATTACCATTTTATCATTAAGAAAATTTCTATTTTTCATTGTGTACTAAAGTTTTTTAAAATTATAAATGATATTCTATAGAAGTTATGGAGCAGTTCTAATAAAAAAGGAAAGCAATTAAGGTGGAGTAAATGTCAAAAAAAAATTGAAAGCAGCATTATAAGATTTGACGTAAATTAGAGAGGAAGAATGTTCTTGAAATCTTTTTTCCTTGAGAGTCCTTTTAAAGATTCTCTTGCCCAGCTGCTGATGGTCTTACCAAGCTCTGCCTCATGGTCCACTCCCATTCTCACTCCATTGCAGATCCATGGAATTTAGAGAAAAGGCATTTGAGGACGAATTGAATAGACTGGTCTTTAATTCTTAATTTTATGTCTGATCTCAAAACTTGTGCAAGGGTTTTTTTCAACTACCACTTTAAGGTTCTTTATTTAAAAAAAAAAAAGATTTTACTTATTTGAGAGAAGAGAGTGAGAGCAGGAGCGGGGGGGCTGAGGGAGATGGGTAGAAGGAGAGAAACAAGCAGACTCCCTGCTGAGTGGGGAGCCCAATGTGGGGCTCGATCCAAGGACGCCAATATCTTGACCTGAGCTGAAGACAGATGCTGAACTGATCCACTTTAAAGTTCTTTAAAGGAAAAACCGAAAAGGCCACTTCATAGTACTTGATACTTAATTTTTGTTTTGCTATAGCTCAGGAGCTCTAGGTCTCCTAGAAACTTCTAATACCTGATATAAACACTTAAATATGACTGTCCTGCTTGCCCAGAGCATAGTGAGTTTTAAGGACTACAGTGAGCTTCTTGTTGTCCAGCTGTGATTCAGGGGTCATGGTAAAGTTCTGATATTTAGCTGAAGTCTTAGAATTTTTGAAGGTGACTGGGCTTTTTCCTGTGATTTGTGTTTCCCTTGTTTGGCATTACTGCTAAGGAGCCAGGCTTCCAGGCTGGTGTCTCATTCATATTAAAACATTCCCTCTGTATGTGTATGGTCCATGTGATTCAAAAGGAATGGTTTTAATAGATTAAGCCTTTGATTTTTAAGCTAATTATTTCTATAAAGAAATAGTTGGAACACTTTGGTTTTTTTCTGTCTTATTGACAAATCTGGTAGCACTAAATAAAGTGTTTTGCCAGGAGATTTATTCGACATTAATATAGATTTGCTTTATTCTATGGAATTTGGTTTCTGTGCCAGGGTACTTTCTAATACGAGATCAGTTCTTAATAGACATATGGAAATATGAGGAACTTTCAGATACTTTTTGATGTCATGTTCAGTAAATTTCAGGGTGATGGCGAGGTAAATACAAAGATGTTGATTTGTGTGTGTTTGTATGTGAGTGTGATCTGACACCAAGGAAATGTAAGAAACTGATTTGCTGCTTTCTTCTTAGAGCTTAATATGGCAGTAGAGTTATAAGAAAATATTTATTTGTTTTTCTTTTTCTAAATGTATTGCTATTTAACAGATATAGGTCAGGACTTCATTTTATATCTTGGTGTATATTTTAAAGAGTTAAATGAGTTGATTCATATTTTTAAAAACCAGAAATATAGGTGATAAAGTGGAGTTACCGAATCTGTTGGCATATATTTGTAATATCAGTCCATTTGTCATTGCCTGGGTATTTGAATTTACTTAGAGAAAAACACTATCACACAAGTAGAGTTAATTGAGTATTTGTTGGCATATATATGTGCCACCTTCATTTCATTTCTCAAATTGAGAAGGTTGGATGATTTTCATAAGTATTCAAAAATTATTCTGCTGGGTGAAATTGAGAGTGTTGTTAATAATGTACTATATGTTGGCTAGTTGAACATAATTTAAAAAGTTAATAATCATTTGCCCTCTAGTCTTTTTTTAGGAGAACTTATCTCCAAGGACAATTTAAACCAAAGACTATTAATTACAATCAGATTTTCTATGAACACTGATTTTTAAATTAAAATTGTATAAGCTCCCTTGCTGACTTTGTTCATCCTTATATATAAACAACATTTCAGTGAAAGATATTGTAGCCATGGGACACCTGGGTGGCTCAATGGGTTAAAGCCGTTGCCTTCAGCTCAGGTCATGATCCCAGGGTCCTGGATCAAGCCCCGAATTGGGCTCTCTGCTCAGTGGGGAGCTTGCTTCCTCCTCTCTCTCTCTGCCTGCCTCTCCCTACTTGTGATCTCTGTCAAATAGATAAATAAATAAAATCTTTAAAAAAGAAAGAAAGAAAGATATAGTAGCCTGAAATGTTGCTCGTCTGCAGGTCTTCTTCAGGAGATACGAAAGATTGCAAAAGATTTGGGGAACTCTAGATTTTCCATTCAGGGTTTTTTTTAAAAAGTACTTTATCATAGTATGTGAAACCTTTAAAAATGGCTTACTTTCTATTCTCCAGTAATGCCAATACCACATGTCTTATAAAATTAAAAGCAACAAGCAACATTTTGGTTGACAGACTTTTTTTTTGGCCTATTTTAAATTTATTTATTTATTTTTTCAGCGTAACCGTATTCATTGTTTTTGCACAACACCCAGTGCTCCATGCAATACGTGCCCTCCCTATTACCCACCACCTGGTTCTCCCAACCTCCCACCCCCGCCCCTTCAAAACCCTCAGGTTGTTTTTCAGAGTCCATAGTCTCTTATGGTTCGCCTCCTCTTCCAATTTCCCTCAACTTCCTTCTCCTCTCCATCTCCCAATGTCCTCCATGTCATTTGTTATGCTCCACAAATAAGTGAAACCATATGATACTTGACTCTCTCTGCTTGACTTATTTCACTCAGCATAATCACTTCCAGTCCCGTCCATGTTGCTACAAAAGTTGGGTATTCATCCTTTCTTCTTCTTTTTTTTTTTTTTAATAAACATATAATGTATTTTTATCCCCAGGGGTACAGGTTCTGTGAATCACCAGGTTTACACACTTCACAGCACTCACGATAGCACATACCCGACCCAATGTCCATAACCCCCTCCCCCTCTCGCAACCCCACCTCCCCCCAGCAACCCCCAGTTTGTTTTGTGAGATTAAGAGTCATTTATGGTTTGTCTCCCCCCCCCAATCCCATCTTGTTTCATTTATTCTTCTCCTATCCCCCTAACCCCCCATGTTGCATCTCCGTGTCCTCATATCAGGGAGATCATATGATAGTTGTCTTTCTCCAATTGACTTATTTCCCTAAGCATGATACCCTCTAGTTCCATCCACGTCGTCGCAAATGGCAAGATTTCATTTCTTTTGATGGCTGCATAGTATTCCATTGTGTATATATACGACATCTGCTTTATCCATTCATCTGTTGATGGACATCTAGGTTCTTTCCATAGTTTGGCTATTGTAGACATTGCTGCCATAAACATTCGGGTGCATGTGCCCCTTCGGATCACTACGTTTGTATCTTTAGGGTAAATACCCAGCAGTACAATTGCTGGGTCATAGGGTAGTTCTATTTTCAACATTTTGAGGAACTTCCATGCTGTTTTCCAGAGTGGTTGCACCAGCTTGCATTCCCACCAACAGTGTAGGAGGGTTCCCCTTTCTCCGCATCCTCGCCAACACCTGTCGTTTCCTGACTTGTTAATTTTAGCCATTCTGCCTGGTGTGAGGTGATATCTCATGGTGGTTTTGATTTGTATTTCCCTGATGCCAAGTGATGTGGAGCACTTTTTCATGTGTCTGTTGGCCATCTGGATGTCTTCTTTGCAGAAATGTCGTTCATGTCCTCTGCCCATTTCTTGATTGGATTCTTTGTTCTTTGGGTGTTGAGTTTGCTAAGTTCCTTATAGATTTTGGATACTAGCTCTTTATCTGATATGTCGTTTGCAAATATCTTCTCCCATTCTGTCAGTTGTCTTTTGGTTTTGTTAACTGTTTCCTTTGCTGTGCAAAAGCTTTTGATCTTGATGAAATCCCAATAGTTTATTTTTGCCCTTGCTTCCCTTGCCTTTGGCGATGTTCCTAGGAAGATGTTGCTGCGGCTGAGGTCGGAGAGGTTGCTGCCTGCATTCTCCTCAAGGATTTTGATGGATTCCTTTCTCACATTGAGGTCCTTCATCCATTTGAGTCTATTTTCATGTGTGGTGTAAGGAAGTGGTCCAATTTCATTTTTCTGCATGTGGCTGTTGGTTGACAGACTTTTTAATAGCAAAATGCAGAGAATGTCTGAGAATAGAAATCTTATATAGTCCTTATAGTCTGAGGCCTGGTTATTTCAAATAGGGGAGAATGGTATTATCTAAAGATCAGCTGCTCAAAGCTAGTAAGTAAGGTGAAATGTTCAGAGCCCCTTAAAAAGATCACATAAAACCAATAGCAGAGAATATTGAAAGCCAGCTCACACTGTCTGAAGCAAGAACTTAGAATCCACTTGAGTGCATAGAATTATTTTGTGTTCCTTCTTAATTTGGGGCAGTAAAAATGTAACAGAAGCATAGTATAGGAATAGGTTTTAGAATAGAGGGAGGCTTTGGAGATCATTTCATTATATCCTTTCATTTTACAATGAGAAACCAAATGTAAGAGGTTAAGTCACTCAGTATCAATGAAGTAGTGGCAGTAGTAGAACGGGAACACTCTGTCTTAACTGTCAAATCATTGATGACAGAACGTCAAAAATGGTAAGGGGAAATAATGGTTATTATTATTGCTGTTTAAAAACTTTTACATACAGTAAAGTTGACTTTTTTACTCTGTGAGCTCTAACACATGCACAGACTTGTGTAGCTCTCACTACAAATAGGGCACAGTAAATCCTGTCCCCCCAGAAAACTATTTCAAGTTGTCCCCTTTTGTTCAGATCCTTTCTCTATATCCAACTAGTAAATAATATTATGTCAGTATTTTACAGATGCCTTTTATCAAATTAAGGTAGTTCTTTTGTATTCTGAGTTGTCTGAAGTTTTGTTATGAATGAGTGTGGAAATTTGTTAATTTTTTTTCTGTGTTTATCGAAATGGTCATATTTTTTACCTTTATTCTGTTAATATGATTAATACCATTGATTTTTTAAAAATATAAAATCAGCCTTTCATTCCTTCTTATATATTGCTGAATTTGACTTGCTATTTTGTTAGAGATTTCTGCATCTAGATTTGAGAGAGATATTGAGGTGTATTTTTCTTAAAATGCCTTTTTGGGGTTTGGGAGTCAATCTGCTGCTGGCCATGTAAAACCTGTTGGGAAATGTTCCCTCCTCTACTTTGTAGAAGAATTTATGTCGGATTGGTATTACTTCTGTTTTTACATGTTTGATGGAATTCACCAGTGAGCCATTTGAAAATTTGGAGCTTTCTTTGCGAGGACATTTTTAAATTACAAATTTAATTTCCTTGGGGCGCCTAGATGGCTCAGTCCATTAGACAGCTGCCTTCAGCTCCAGTCATGATCTCAGCGTCCTGGGATTGAGCCCCACATCTAGCTCCCTGCTTCTCCCCCTCTTTGCCCCTGGACCTCATGTGCTTGCTTGCTCTCTCTCAAATAAATAAATACAATCTTAAAAAAAAAAAAACAAATTTAATTTCTTTGACAGATAAAGGGCTATACAAGTTATCTGTTACTTCCAGAGTCAGTATTGGTAATCTCTGTCTTTTAAGGAATTTGTCTATTTCATCTTAGGTGTCAAATTTATTGTCATAAAATCATTCATAATAGTTTCTTGTTCTGTTAATATCTGTACACTCTCAAGTTATGTTCCGCCTTTCATTCCTGATGTTGAATGATTTCTGGCTTCTTTCATTCAGTGTAGCTAGAAGTCTGTCAATTTCATTGACTTTTTTTTTTCTTTTCATAGAACCTCTTTTTGGTTTCATTCATCTTTCCAGTTTTTCATTTGTCTGTTTTATTGATTCTTATTCTTGGTTATTTTGTTAGTGTCTACTTATTTGGATTTAATTTGTTCCCTTTTCTTCTAGGTTTTTATGGTGGAAGCCTAGGTTATTGGTTTTAGACCTTGCCCCCCAATAAAAGCATAGAAAACTACAAATTTCCTCAAAGCACTTTTTTCCAATTTTAGTATATGTGCTGCCGAAGCGAGCACACTCAAAGCACTTTTTTATGTTCATTCATTTCACATTTTTTTTCAGATTTCCCTTGTGATTTTTTTTTATTTGGCCCTTGAGTTATTTTAGAAGTATGTTGTTTAATTTGTAAATGTTTGGGAATTTTCCACATATCTTTGTTATTGATTTCTAATTTAGTGCCATTGTGGTAAGGGAACATACTGTGTATAGTTTCAATCCTTTTAATTCTTAAAACTTACCCCTGGCTCAGCAGATGGTCTGTCTTGGTAAATGTTTCATAGGCAGTATAAAAATTTATATTTTGCTTTTGTTGGTTTACATATTCTATAAATACCATTTCAGTTGAGAGTACGATTCTAGTCTTCTTTATCTTTGCTGCTAAAAGAAAAGAAAAGAGAGGGGTGCCTGGGTGGCTCAGTGGATTAAAGCCTCTGCCTTCGGCTAAGGTCATGATCTCAGGGTCCTGGGATCGAGCTCCGCATCGGGCTCTCTGCTCCACAGGGAGCCTGCTTCCTCCTCTCTCTCTGCCTGCCTCTCTGCCTAGTTGTGATTTCTCTCTGTCAAATAAATAAAATATTAAAAAAAAAAAGAAAAGAAAAGAGAGTCTTCTTTATCTTTCAGTGTACCTGTTCTCCCAGTTACTGAGAGAAATGTTGATGTCTCCAACTGTATTTGTATACTTGTTTGTTTTCTTCCCTCAGTTCATCAGTTTTTGCTTCATGTGTTTTGTACTTCTGGCATTTTGTACATACACACTTAGAATTATTCTGTGTTCTAAATGAATTGACCCTTGATCATTGTGAAATGTTCATTATCTTTGGTAATATTTGGTTTTTCTTCTGTTTTATCTGGTATCAATATGGGTATTCCAGCTTTTTTAAGATTTTGATTTATTGGGTATATCTTCCATCCTTTTACTTTTAACCTGTTTCCTTATTTTAGTGTGAGATTCTGATAGCTAACATATATTGGTCTTACTTTTTTATTGGGTTTTTAATTGGATTATCTAGACAATTAACATTTAACTTATTTATCAGTGTGTTTGGGTTTAAATCTATCATCTTGCTGTTTGTTTTCTATTAACCCCTCCTTTGAATTAATTATACTTTTCTATTTAATCTTCCCTGTTGGCTTATTCCCCTACTGGCTTATTCTTTGTTCTACCTATTTATTTATTTATTTATTTATTTATTTTAGTGGTTGCTCTAGGGTTTATACTGCGCCTTTTTAGTTTGCTACATTCTATTATCAAATAATATTCTATCACTTCTCATATAATGTAAGACCTTTATAACAGTGTTTTTCCATTGCCTCATGGTCATTTTTTTCTTTCTGCACTTCACCTTTATTATTATTTTTTAAAATTATTTTTATTATTTTTTATTTTTTTAACTATTTTTAAAGATTTTATTTATTTATTTGACAGAGAGATGACAAGTAGGCAGAGAGGCAGGCAGAGAAAGAGAGGGGGAAGCAGGCTCCCCGCCGAGTAGAGAGCCCGATGCCATGACCTGAGTGGAAGGCAGTGGCTTAACCCCCTTAGCCACCCAGGCTCCCCTATTATTATTATTATTATTAAGTAATCTCTCCACCCAATGTGGGGCTCAAACTCACAACCTTGAGATCAAGAGTCACATGCTCTACTGACTGAGCCAACCAGGTGCCCCAAAGTGTCTTGAAGTTCACTGATCTCTTTTTCTGTAGTGCATAAACCACTGTTTGTCCCATCCAGTGAAATTTTGATTTTAAATATTATATCTATATATTTTTAATTGCTAGAAGTTCTATTTGGCTCTTTTAGAAAACCCCCCATTTCTCTCTTCACTATATT
Organism: Meles meles; assembly: GCF_922984935.1. Taxonomy (NCBI): domain Eukaryota; kingdom Metazoa; phylum Chordata; class Mammalia; order Carnivora; family Mustelidae; genus Meles; species Meles meles. Next base: position 32,600,875 of record NC_060071.1, on the reverse strand, counting down.
TCTGTTTTCATTTACGTTCTTGAATATGCAACATACTTGTAATAGCCCTTTCAATGCCTTCACTCTGTTAATTCCTCCATGCCTTTTATTTCCAGGTCTGTCTCTCTTTATTGACTGATATTTTTCTGGTTGTGTGTCACATTTTCCTCTTTCTTTGTCCAGTAATTTTTTTTAAAGATTTTATTTATTTATTTGACAGACAGAGATCACAAGTAGGCAGAGAGGCAGGCAGAGAAAGAGAGGAAGGGAAGCAGGCTCTCCACTGAGCAGAGAGCCCGATGCAGGGCTCGATCCCAGGACACTGGGATCATGACCTGAGCCAAAGGCAGAGGCTTTAACCCACTGAGCCACCCAGGTGCCCCTCTTTGTCCAGTAATTTTTAACTGAATGTCACATATTTGCGAATTTTATGTGTTGAGTCCGTGATTTTGTGGCATTCCTTTAAAGAGTATTGGACTTTTTCCTGACCGGCATTATAAATCGCATATTAGTTTGATTTTTTTCCTGAGCTTTCAAGGTCCTTTCAGGTGGGTCTATAGTAGCTTTTATTCTAGGGTTACTTTTCTTTTGCTTCTGTGGTGTGGATCTTCTGGGATCACTACTGCCTTGTATATTCAACAAGGTTTTTCCCTTCTTGCTTGAAGGAACTTTACTGAAATCTTGGCCCCATGTCAGCTCTGAGAAGCCTTTGTCTTACAACTCCCTGGTAACTTTCTTTCCTTAGATATTCTTGTTAGCTGGTCTAAAGAAATTTTACTCTTCTCATGTACAGGTTTTTTTTTTTTTTTTTTTAAAGATTTTATTTATTTATTTGACAGAGAGAGATCACGGGTAGGCAGAGAGGCAGGCAGAGAGAGTGAGAGGGAAGCAGGCTCCCTGCCAAGCAGAGAGCCCGATGTGGGACTCGATCCCAGGACCCTGACATCATGACCTGAGCCGAAGGCAGCAGCTTAAACCACTGAGCCACCCAGGCACCCCTCATGTACAGGTTTTTATTTAGCTAAAAACTCTAGGTAACCCTCATTGAAATTACTGGAACTCTTTCTCTCCTCTCTGGAACTCTGCCCCATAAATTCTAGCCACGTTGGCCTCCTTGCACTTTTTTCTCAGTCTCCTCAAGTCAATAAGATTGCCAGGTTCTGTCTGGTTCTTCCTCCCTACTCAGGAGTGGTTAAGTGCTTCCTGGCTGAGAAGCTTGGGTAATGGTAGGCCTTGCCTTGTTTGTTTCCTTTTTTTTTTTTTTCAGGGATCATGGTCCTGCACTGCCTGTGTCTGAAAATAGTCCTTTCCTATATTTTGTCCTGTGTTCTAGCTGTTCGCAGTGGGAGGATTATTCTAGACCTGCTGAATCCTTCATGGTCAGAAATGGAAACTGAATCATTCCAGAATGAATTTTTAATACTTAACGCCTTTACAAAATTCTGAAGCTCTCAAGCAGATTTTTTACCTAACATTTAACCATTGATTCACTTTTCAATATTGTTATATTTTATAATTATATTATATAATATATTATATAATATTTTCAATATTGTTATAAATGATCTTGTATCAACTGTAGGAATGTTTATTTATTTTTCAATTCAAAGTCCATTACAAACTTTAAATCAGAAACTGATCCAAGGAAAATGATTTATCATACCTCATAAATCTCACAAATGAGGAAAATGAATTTTTGAATATGTAAAAATTCAGTATAATGGGATGGTCATTTTAAATATAAAATTATTACTTAAAACTTCATTAGAAACACAAAACACTAAACATACCAGTGGCTAAGTACTTAAATGAACCATTTGATGTAATGTTTTGAAGTATTAACCCTATCATTGTAGAGAGTAAACATGTTCAGTTTACTTTAGACCAGGAATCAGCAAACATTATCTATAAAAGGCCAAATAATGTATTTTAGACTTTGTGGGCCATATGGTCCCTGTTATAACAACTCTGCCTTTGAGAGTACAATAGCAGCTATAAACAATATATTAAAAAATGAGCTAGCAGTGTTCTGATAAATCTTTATTTCTAGACAACAAAATTTGAATATCATGTAATTTTTTACATCTCAAAATACTCTTTGTCTTTTTTTCCAACTGTTTAAAAATACAAAAGTTGTTCTTACCTTATGGGCCATACATAAACAAATGGCTCATCAGATTTGGCCCCTGGGTCATAATGTGACAGTCCCTGCTCTAAATTATTAAAAAGCTCCCAGGTAAGCTGTAGGATCTTAGTGGAGTGTTGTGTTTTAATTTCAAGTGATGTTTTTATTTGAACTATTATCTACTATTAGATAGCAAAGTAAACAAGATCATACAATATGGAGTCAATGTTTTGACTGATTGATTGACTTTAGAGATGGGAGTGGTGTGAGGGAAAGGGAGAGAGAAGAAAATCTCCAGCAGACTTCCCCCTCTGGCTCAATCCCATGACCCTGAGATCATGACCTGAGCCGAAGTAAAAAATCAGATGCCTAATCCACTGAGCCAAGGAGGTGCCCTGCTTTGACAGATTTTTAATGTCAACGGTTATATCGGGTTCCTCAGGCAATTTGCATAGTTAGTTAAAAAAAAAGTTAAGAATTTAAAATAACCATTATTTTATTGTTTTCGTTATATAGGAATTAATAAATAGGTTTAAAATCAGGACAGTTTCCTCATTTTTTTAAAAAATTGCAGTGTAACTGGCATACAACTTTATATTAGGTGAAACTGTATATTTCAGGTATACAACATGATGTTTTGATATTTGTATGTATATTGCAAAATGATCATCACAATCTAGTTAACATCCATCACCATACAGAGTTACAGAATTGTTTTTCTTATGATGGGAACTTTTGAGATTTATTCTGTTAACAGCTTTCAAATATGCAATACAGTATTATTAACTATGGTCACTGTGCTATATATTACATCCCTGTGACTTATTTATAACTGGAAGTTATACTTTCTGACCATGTTTTTTGTTGAGTGTGCTATTTCTCACAAATTCTCATTTGTTTGAATAATTTAGAAACTTTCCATCAACATTTTAAGTTCATTCCTATCTCATGACATGTATGTGTTAAGTCTGGAACATTGTTCTAAATTATTGCATGTATGGCTTATTTCACTTGAACATCATGTCCTCAGAGGTCTTCCTTGATGCACTATCTAAAAGTATCTATACCTTCCCAATCTCTTTCTAACACCCAGTTTTATTTTTTTCAGAGCATCTGAAATTAGTTCTTATTTGTCTCTTTCTGTATTACAATGGAAACTCAATGAGAGAAGAGATCTTGCCTCCCTTATTACTTCTTTATCTCTCCAACATTGCCTTTCATATAGTAGGCCCTAAGTATACAATTTATTTGTGGTTAGAAAGATGAATAAATGAAAGTATGGCTAATGCATGATTTGTAGAAATATTTGACATGGTAATATACATTATGAATTGCTAAAAGGAAAACAGTGAGTAACTTTACCTCAATTTATTTCACTACAGAATTACTTTCTTTTTAAGCATAGAGCTGTATTGGGATAGGGTCTATTGATACTTTGGTTTTTTTCTTTTTAATTTATAATAATTTGAAATTTACACACAAGTTGTAAAAATAATAATTTTTCCTGACTCATTTGAGGGAATAAGTTGCTGACCTTATCACCTCTGAATACTTTAGAGTCTATTTTCTACAAAAATATCCTCACAAAAAACTAGATAAAATTATTGCAATCAAGAATCCAATATTGATAGATTAGCACTATCTAATACACAACTCATGCAGGTTGTCCTGGAATACAGTGGTGAAAATGCCCATAAAAGAAAAAGATACAGCATAAAGGGGCCTCACAATTTGCATTTGTATTCCTTTTAATTTCATGGTTTGATGTCTAAATTCATATATGTAGAGGAGACTCTATAGGGCCTCGAGGAAACTGATAACCGATGTGAGAAGTTGTTCAGGTGATATTTCTAATCAGATTTTAAGTTTGAGTCCTATTAAACACATTAGGGTTTTTGTTGAAATCTTAGAAGGGTCCTGTCTTAGAAGTAAAGACTATAAGCCCTAAGGGATTTATTCTAGGACTGAGGGCAAAGCGGAAACATACCTTCCCTAACAAAATGTAAAACTAAGCATCTACAAATTCAAGACGATCACCCAATGAACTCCCTAGTAGAAGAAAAATTAACATACTTCAAAAGAGGGTAACAAAATACAGAGTTTCTATAGCTTATCATCTGTATTATCCAGTATAGAATAAAAAATTATTAATCGTGTGAAGAACTAGGAAAATATTACCCATAGTTGAGGAAAAAAGTCAATATGGATGTTAGTTAAGGGACAGTAACTTTAAACCAGCTATTATATAATGGTGACTATCTCTGCAGAGAGAGAGATAGAAACTATTTTTTTATTATGATCAGTTAGCCAACATATAGTACATCATTGGTATTTGATGTAGTGTTCAACGATTCATCAGTTGCATATAACACCAGCTCTTATCACAATACATGCCCTTCTTAATACCCATCACCCGGTTACCCCATCATTTGGCCCCCCTCCCTTCTGTAACCCTCAGTTTGTTTTGTGGAATCCAGAGTCTCTAATGGTTTGTCTCCCTCTCTGATTTCTTCCCATGCAGTTTTCCCTCCCTTCCCCTGTGGGCCTCTGCACTATTCCTTATGTTCCACATATGAGTGAAACCATATGATACTTGTCTTTCTCTGCTTGACTTATTTCACTTAGCACAATCCCCTCCAGTTCCATCCATGTTGATGCAAATGGTAGGTATTCATCCTTTCTCATGGCTGAGTAATACTCTGTTGTAATATGAACCACATCTTCTTTATCCATTCATCTGTTTAAGGACATCTTGGCTCCTCCCACAGTTTAGCTATTGTGGACATTGCTGCTATGAACATTGGGGTACAGATGTCCCCTTCTTTTCACTACATCTGTATCTTTGGGTTAAATACCTAGTAGTGCAATTGCTGGACTGTAGGGTGGGTGGCTCTATTTTTAACGTCTTGCGGAAACTCCGTACTGTTTTCCAGAGTGGCTATACCAGCTTGCATTTCCACCAACAGTGTAAGAGTGTTCCCCTTTCTCCACATCCTCACCAACATTTGTTTAGAAACTATTTTTTAAAAAATAAAAGGGAAATTATAGAACTGGAAATATAATACCGGAAATAAAAAATTCACTGGATAGACTTAATAGCAGATGAGAGATGGCAAAAACGGGACCTTGACAGATCAGTAGAAATTATCTTTCTCTGAAAAAAAGAGAAAAAGTTTAAAAGAAAAAAAAAAAAAAGCTCAGTGACCAGTGGGATTACAATCAGTCAACCTCATGTATATTAAACCTAGAAGGAGAAGAGAGAAAATGGGCCAGAAATTTTTTTAAATAATTACAGACTGAAAACTTACCAAATTTAGCAAAACACGAATTTGAAGAGCCAGGAATCTCAATGAACCTCAAGAAAAATAAATGAAAACTAAATCTAGGCACATAGTAGTTACACTTCTAGAAACCAAAGATCAGAAGAAAAGTCTTGAAAACAGCCAGAAAACAAAAGAAACCTTATACACAGCGTAACCAGGGTAACAATATTAATGACTACCAACTTATTGGAATAATGGAAGCCAAAAAATATCTTGAATAAGAATAATATATCTTGAAAGAGCTATGAGGGAAAAAATGTACCTTTCAACTCAATGTTATACTGATTATAAATGTCATTCAAAAATGAAGGTAGAATAAAGATGATTTCAGATTTTTAAAAAAGTAGATAATTCATTGTCAGCAGACCTACAATGTAAGAAGTAATAAAAGAAGGTTTTTAAGTTGAAGAGCAGGGATACCAAATGGAAACTGTTATATAGGAGAAATGAAAACCGCCAAAAACGATAAATATAAAATGCTTACTTTTTTTTCCTTCTGTTATTTTCTTTAGAAGAAAGATGACTTTTTTTTTTCTTTTTAAAAGCTGAGGTCTTAAAGCAAAAGTTAAAACCATTTTACTATGGGTTTTATAATAGAAATAGAGGTATGATATATGATAACATTAACAAAAAGGGTTTTGTAGTAAATGGGATGATATCATTGCAAGATTCTTATGCTTTGCATGATATTCAATATTAATTTTAAGTAAACAGTGGTTATTTGAGGTGCATATTCTTAGAGTATCATACCCTAATAGAAAGAACTATCCAGCAATTAAAGTAAAATATCGCAAATATTTGATTAACTGAAGTTAAGGCAGAAAAATGTAGAATAGAAACAAAACAAAACAAAAAGCAGGAAACAATAAAAATAGAAAACAAACAACAAAATGGTAGTTTTGAGCCCACTCATTTCAGTAATCATATTACATATTGATGAACTAAACTCTCCAATTAAGAGTCAGGGATTTTCAGACTGGATAAAAATACAGGACCCAACTCTACCCTGTCTACAGATTGCACATATTAAGGTTTAATTAAACATATTAAGGTTTAATTGCACATGTTAAGGTTTAATTAAACACTGTTTATGTCTCTTTGGGTAAGCTTTCAATGGCTGTATTATGGTGGAATACCTACAAGTCTGAAAATAAATTATCCAGAAAAAATAATTTGGGAGCTGAGAGGACAGGAAAACAGGATGGATTATAGGAGGATAATGGAACACTACATTGGGAAGAGATTCTAGGTTCTCATTTCAGTTTTGCCACTGACCAGACACCTACCCTTGGGAAAATACTTTTCTATTACTATGTACTTTGCTAGGTTACCAATATGTATATACCCATGTGTTCCATTTTTTTTTCACATTCAGATTTCAAAGTAAAATTGACATAAATGGCATTTTTCTTTTTTAAAAACTCCACTAATAATGGAAAGAAGACTGAGTAATTTTACCACTGTGTATGTTATCCTGGACATCGTTGTTTATCTATCTATCATCTATCTATCCTTCCTTGATGATAATCCTCATATATGCCACTTAATATTATTGTTAATATTATTATGTCCCACATGAAGTAGAGGTATAATCATTGTAAAAACATTGGGTGTTGTTTTCATCATGAGTAATCCAACCGTGTTGGAGTTAGACATTGTTTGATGGTACACAAACAGAAACTTCTGTTTTAAAATGCCTTTCTGATGTCTTAATATTTATTTATTGAAAGGTTCAACTCTGTAATAAGCACAATCAGGAATCAAAATAATTACATTTCTCTTTCTCTTTCTACATAACTCTTATAGTTATCTTTCTTATATCTTGTGTTACGTAGAAAATAAATGAGGGGTTGTGCTAGTTTGAACGTACATGTAATTGGTGTCCCAGAGTCAGAAATAGATAGGAATTTGTTCATTTAATTTTAGGTGATACCTTGTATACCAAATTATAAATATGTTTCATATTTGAGCCTAAAGTAAAATTGCAAAGTAGCTGGAGAAGCTTTTGCATTTGGAGATACCTACTCCTATATTTTACAAAGGGTGTATCAGAATTGGACGTTGTTACTTTTTTAGAATTGGATTTTTATAAAGATGAAGTAAGGTTTAATATTTCTCATTCGATTAATGCTCTTACCTTTGACCCTTACATAGCCGAAAACAGAAGTGTTCAAAGACAATCAAGTGAAGTCTTAGAAAGTTTCAAGTGCATCACTGCTAGTTTGATTCTTATACATTACTTCGTTCTTAATTGAGTGTGTAGGATTCTTTACATGTGTCCACTTAAATAAGGAAGTTACTTCTTAAATGAATAAGACTAATTATAACTGTTGAGTGAGGGTGAAATTAAGACCATCCCAAAGGAAAGAAAAATGTCCAGTGTATCTAAAACTAGTTTACTCTCCAATTCAGCTCTTTATTTTTTTCTCTTGCAGTAAACATTGCAGTCTTCAGAAAAATAAGTTAAGGAATCCAAGGCAAGGAAGAAAGTAAATTCATCCTGGAAGGACTCAAAGCACTTTGAAATTTTAAACGAATGTAATGATAGCTGCTAAAACCACCTTTGTCACCATAATGGATGAAGTACTTCAAATTTAAACGGTAACCAGAATTCTCATACCATGTTACACTTCCACCGAGAACTTTATATGACTTGAAAGGATTTCGTTTTAATTTAATTTAATTTAATTAATTGGTATTTACCCTACAAATACCAAAGTATAGATAAAGCTGAAAACTTTATAATTTATTTGGCATAGTCAGGTCTTTGTTTTGGCCCTTAATGTTGACCCTGATAGTGCTCAAAAGAATTGTTGTTTTTTCCCCAGGTTATGAACTCCTTAACATAGAAACAGATAAGCTTATTTGAGTAGAAATATAGCATAGTACTAGTCTATTTATAGGTCCATTCTTCACCAAATACTTTTCCTTTCATAGAAATAACTTGGGCAGCATGAAATGGTAGCATATGCAAAGGTTTTTTAGTCTTGTTTTCAGAACTTTATTTCTTCTTGTTTTTTAGTTTCCTTACTCTTGATCTTTTTGCCTTCCTATCAGACATCTTTTTATTTAATCATTATTTTCTCCTTTGCTCCTCCTCAGGAATTTAGTTATTAGAAATAAGAATCCAGAGTAGAAAAGAAAAGAAAAACTGGAAAAGATTATAAAATTATTTCTCCTTGTGAAATTATAAGGACTGTTGCATTTCAGGTAGAACAGAAAGCAATTGTAGAAAGACTTAAGATTGCTTGTCAGTCTTCTTAATTCACCTTGATCTTAGGGCATAATTGTTTCAGTGCATGTTTGGTAAAGATTCAAATGTTTGCAAAATTTTTAAGGCATCTTAGTGAACAATTCATTGCTAGTGTACTAATCTGATTTTGACGGTAAGCATTTGTTTGAGTCACTGTATCTTGGTAGTGAATGGGTGCAATTGACTAAAAACTAGGTTCCTGTGGTGAACTGCATATGTGAAAATCAGTCAAATACACTATCAATTGCTAGTCCTAATAATTCTAAGGAACACACCACCTATTTCAAGGGCTTTATTCAAACTAACAAGTGTAACCCTATTATTATTCTTTCCTGTGCTAACATTAACCTTAATAAAATAAAATAAATAATAAATTAATAAATAAATAAAACAAAAAAATAATTTTTTAAATTAAAAAAAACCCTGAACATTGATATTTTTAAAAACTTCTCCAATTATTGCTTTAAACCTCTACGTAGGGTATAGTTATCACTTTTCCATGTTCTTGTCCCTACCACCCATGTAGTAGCATTTAGCCCTTTCTAAATGTCCAGTAAATTCTTTTTACTTCTCAACCTTAAAAAATGAAGTTGAAGAAAGTAACTTTTGAAACACTAAAGAAATTAAAGTGCTGAATGTTCATTTACACAGGTAAGGTAGTACATAGAAAGTCATCACATATTCTGTCTTCCTCGGTGATGATCTCAGTTTTCTTTTCCCATTTAATTATGTCTGCTTCTATAATCTTATATAACCATAGTTTCATTAATGAGATTAATACATTAAACATCAAAAACAATATTGTCAGAATTTTTACTGTGGTACTTTTACCACTCTTTATCAAACTCTTAATTCCATTAAATCTGTCTCTCAGTATTTTTGGTAACCATGGATAGGATCATTGAACTCTATAGATAGTGGATATTTCCAAGTATTAATTTCTGCTTTTCTCACTGCCAATTTTTTTTTGGTGTTATAATGTTATCAAGGAACAGACTTGGATAGAACTTGACCTCTCTACAAAATAAAAGAACTGCACTGATTCTCCCGTCTAGTCCAGTTCAAAAGTCATGTAACTCAGATCCATGAGGTACATAGAATTAAAGAAGACCATCTGTATTTACATATTTAATTTTTCTGGCCTCATTCAAGCTAAGTGCCTCTAAAATCCCAAGTCTATGACGTTTGAAAAAGGCATGGAATTAGATTTCTAGTTGTACAATTAACAAGATTTCTAAATTGTACAATTGGAAGTTCAATAGGAGTTCATATTTCTAATTGTGCAAACTATCATGGACACTTTGAAGAGGCTAATATTTAAACATTCTAGCTATATGATTTTTTTTTAAAGATTTTATTTATTTATTTGACAGACAGAGATCACAAGTAGGCAGAGAGGCAGGCAGAGAGAGAGGAAAGGAAGCAGGCTCCCTGCTGAGCAGAGAGCCAGACATGGGGCTCTATCCCAGGACCCTGGGATCATGACCTGAGCTGAAGGCAGAGGCTTTAACCCACTAAGCCACCCGGGCACCCCTAGCTATATGATGTTAAAGTGGAGTCACACACCCAGTTTTATCTAAATTCATTTCATTAGCTTAAAGTTTTGATTCTTGGCGATACGTTCTTGCAGAGTACAAGACCACTCTAAATAATATCTTAAGTTTATAAAGCTTGGTAGGCCTTTAGAACATCCTCTACAGCACCTTTATTTTGCAAAACTCTCCTTATGAAGGGAAGTCTGTGTAAAATTTGCACAGAAAAAAAGGAATTAATAATAATAGTGATTAATGTATATTGAGTGATTACCATATGCCAAGCACTGGGATCAGTGTTTAATATGCATTATCTCGAGTTTCACAACTGTATTTGACATGGGTCTTCTTGAATATCTCCATTTTACATATGAGGAAACACATTCTCAGAGAAGTTAATTCTCCTGCATCAGGTTTGTTATTTGTAGAGCCAGTTCTGTCTGACTCCACAGCCTGAGCTCTTAACCGGAAGTATGTTCTGGTTTACAAATACTCGTTACGGTGTGTTGCAGTTGCTTGCTTATGTAGTGAAAGCTAGCAAATTCTTATTATTAGCAACATGCTCATCTCAGCTTTGTGAAGTTATGCTCCCTCGTGACATGCATCATGTTCCTTTTGCAGCATCAATTTCACTTTGTCAGTAATTTATCATTATTTCGATTGTTTTTAAAATGTTACTTACTGTATAAAAGATGAATCACTCCCAAGTAAAAGCTAAGTTACTTGAAGGTGATCTCAGTAGATCCACATTTCATTTGAGTTAGATACTTAGAAGACAGAGAAAGGAGACAGGGGCGGGGAAAATGCAAAATGACCTCTGCTCAGCTGTCATCCCTTCAAGTCTTAGTGCCTTTCTCTTTATCCCTGGAAATTTTTCATTGTTTTTCAGTCTCAGAAACTGATACTATCCCTAAAGACTAAAATAGTAATGAACCCAATGGCATAATTTTTTTTGTTAAATTTACATATAGTCCTTTCAAATAGATACTTCATATTTTAAGTGTGGAAAACTAAGTACATTAACCTGTCATCAGGGTTTAAGATGATTAAGCCTATCACCAAAACTTAGCATATTAAAGGTACCAGTTTTCCCCAAATGAATGTATAGGTTTAACTCAATTCCTGAAATCCCAGCAAGAGTTCTCATATATTATTTGCCATTTTCCACCAAGTTCTTTCTCCCTTCCTCATATCACTGTCCCTCCTCCACCAGAGGAATTGTAGTCAGTCCCCATTTGAGAATAGGGGTTGAATGAACTGTTTGAGCTAATTGCATGATACCCCCAAAATATGATAAAATATTTTACTTATTTATAGCAGCTTTTCAGAATCTCAATTTTCTGAGATTTTTCTTAAATAAGGAGTGTTTTGTGTTCCTCTTGTGGCGGGGGGGACTGTGTACTAGGAGGAAAAGCAAAAATAAAACAAGAAATGTTATTTCAACCTTGCTTTCTCAACTGAGGCTATAAAATTCAAAATTATCCTGTGGATTCTCCTGGAAAAAATGTTGAGAGAGCTTCTGGATTACTCCTGCCTTCTTGTCAGGTTATCAGCATACTGACAAGGGAGTAAACTTCTTGCCATTTTGTATTACTGACTAATTCATTCATTCATCACATATTTACTTGGGAAAAATAATATTTGCAATAGGTAAAAAATTTTAAACTTATTTCATGCTAACATAGCATCAAGTGGTTTGTCTATATTACATCTCTCTTGGCTATAAGCATGTCACTGTGGAAGGCACATAAGCATGTCCTCAGTGGCTCACTGTCTAGCAGGGCAGGCAAATGTGTAAATAGATGTACCACTGTGTCAAGTGTTTAATGGAAATATGAGCAGAGAATTGTGACAGTCGTTTTCCCTACCTGGGAAGAGTGAGGGAAGAGTCCCAAAGCACAGAGGTACCCTTTGTGAGTGTTACTGGATAAATAGGAGTTTACTGCCAGGGAGCAAGCTAGAGAAAAAGAAGTCTAGGCAAAGGAAAGAACATGTGCACAGATATACTTACCTCTTCTAAGGGAAAAAGTCATCGACTTTTAAAGTTGAAGAGGTTATCTGAGATATTTTATTTTGACACCTTTTCTTAGCCTAGAAGGGGATGAAAGCCCTTGGAAACAAATATACTTGCCCAATATTACTCAGAAATTGCAGTATCACTTCAAGTATTCTTTCAAGCCAGACACTAAAATATATAAAATGTATTTTGGGGGTGCCTTGGTGGCTCAGTGGGTTAAAGCCTCTGCCTTTTGCTCAGGTCATGATCCCAGGGTCCTGGGATCGAGCCCCGTATCAGGCTCTCTGCTTGCAGGGAGCCTGCTTCCTCCTCTCTCTCTCTCTGCCTGCCTCTCTCCTTACTTGTGATCTCTATCAAATAAATAAATAAAATCTTAAAAAAAAATAAAAATAAAAAATAAAAAAAATAAAATAAAATGTATTTTGGTCAGACACTACTCCCAAGAAAGAAGGTCTTCCTCATGTTTTCTTTGTTTATAAATCTGCTTTACTTCCAAGTGAAACATAACCAGGTGCTATTTTTATTTCTCTTAACAATTTTTTTATTATGAAAATTTCCAAGAATTAAGAAAAATTCAGAATAATTTAAAATCACCTTTCTCTCATCACTAAGAATGAAATGAATGCTAACATTTTGTCATTCTTGCTAAAAGAAATTAAACAATTTAGGAACACTTGAAATCCTCTTTATATCACTCTCCAATCTCATTCCTATCCTTGCTTTTCCAGAGAAAATGCTCTATGAGGTTGGTGAAATATGTGCTTACGATGCGTGTACTCAGAAACAATATGCAGTATAAATGGTAACATTTTGCATTTGTACATTTACATCTTTCATTGATGCACTTTTGTGTCTTTCATTGATGTGTGATATTTAATTGTATTTTTTTCATATGAGTTCAAAATAAAATAGAACACAGTAGAGTAGATAATATACTCTCGTCAGTTGTGGAGATTTGCTGTTGTGTTGTGGCTTTGTTCTCTTGCTACCCAGAGTGCTGCTATCATCATAGTAAATCTCCATTGTGTTTTGGAAGAATATAATTCCATCATTCTGTAGGTTTTCAAATATATTTTTAAGGACTCCTTGGGAAAACAGTTACTTTTGGGGGCTGACATCTGCTCTAACGTTAGATTTCTTTTAAACTCTTTACTACTGAGATAGAAGTATTCTCTAGTATAGTCAAATGAGCAAGAAATGACTGTGTCATGTGGTAGCAATTCTCTGCTACACATGTATTACCATTATGCCCGTGGTGCTGTGTGTGTGAAAATACTGTAGCAAAATGACCCTGGGAGAGGATGTTTATCTGGACTTTGAGAAAAGCTTAGAAGTCCTTTCACCAAAGGTTTAGCCCTGGCTCAGGGATGATTGAGGGAGAGAGAGGAATCTGCAGCAATTGTGAAGGACATCACCAAAGGTGTTTACATATTTTAACCCTTAAAGTCATTGTGCCAACTATAATTAGCAATAAATGTTTTAAGTTAATGACAATCAGCTGGAATACCACTAAATACATGAGTCTAGTATATGTGCTGCCAAAGCGAGCACTAAATACATGAGTTTATTGCAGAGCTAATAAATGCAGAGAACTCCCTTGTTTCTGTTCCTAAAAGGAAAATTCACCCGTCATGCTCTTATAACAGTGAAAAACTGGAAATCAACAAAAATTGCTTGTAACAGGCAAACCAGTTATTCCCAATCCTACTGGTACTTGAATTCTGAAGTAATTGACCCCATGTAGTAGCAGCAGACTAGTGGAAGAAAAAAATAGCATTATCATTCTCACTTGTATGTTTTGAAGATTAACAATTCTAGCACATGGTCACGGGAATGCTTTTCTAAAATTGCCAAATTGTAAAAAAGAAAGGAAACTATTGATCCCTAAGAAACTCATTCTTCTTGGAATCAGGCCCAGAGTTTGTTTCCTTCCTCTGGTTTGGTGTATAGAAAGGAAGGAAAGCATAAAACATTCTGGTGCTGTAGAACTCTCTGATGCTAAATAAAGGGCCATTGTATAACTGGCAGGTAAGTTTCACATGACGAATGTTTAAAAGGAAACAAGCTGCAGATGCTTTGTTTAGATGCAAAATGGAGAAATGTAGTTAGTAACTTCATTTCCAGATAGATTTCTTAACTAGTATTTCTATCTATTGCCCTCCACCAAGAATGAAAAATCACTAGGACCATTGTACTCCTATGTACAAGCCTCTCCAAATTACTAGGCAGGTGTCCAAATTAAAAAAAAAAAAAAAAGTGTGCCAGCCATAGTGAGATAGGATGCCACATCCACAAGGTTGTCTATAATTTAAAAAAAAAAAAAAAAAGGAAATGGCAGTGTTGGTGAGGATGTGGAGAAATTGGAACCTCATGCATTACTGGTAGGATTGTGAAATGTCTCAGCTGCTGTGAAAGTTAGGTGGTCCTTCAGAAAGTTAAACATGGAATTATCATATGACTTAGGAATCTCACTTCTAGATGTATACTCAAAAGAATTGAAAACAGGGTCTCTCTCAAATGTGTGTATACAAAATATCCATAGCCACACTATTCACAATAGTCAAAAGGTGAAAACAAACTAAATATCCACCAAGAGATAAAATATGAACAAAACTTTGGGCCTATATATTCAAAAACTTGAATGGAAAAATTTGGAGGACCCAAAATACCAAGGCTCTCAAGAAAAGACACATAATCTGAATAGCCCTATGTAATTAAAGAATTGAATTTGGAATTTAAAACTCTCCACTAGGGGCGCCTGGGAGGCTCAGTGGGTTAAAGCCTCAGCCTTCTGCTCAGGTCATGATCCCAGGACCCTGGGATCAGGTCCACATTGCCCCCCCCCCCCCCCCCCCCCGCCCCTGCATTGTCTCCGCCTGCCTCTCTGCCTACTTGTGATCTCTATCAAATAAACAAATAAAATCTTTAAAACACTCCACTAAAGAGAATTCTAGGCCCAGATGCCTTTATTGGCAAATCCTACCAAGCATTTAAGGAAGAAATAGTATCAATTCTGCACAAACTCAGTTAGGAAATGAAAGAATAAAGAACACTTCCCAACTAATTTTATAAGATCAGTATTATCATGACATCAGAATGGGCTAAAGATAAATACAAAATTAAGAACTGTAGACACAGGCTCAAAAGTCTTAAAATATTTTCAAATAAAAAATGGCAAAATGTAGAAATAATACATTATGATCTTTAGGTAGGCTTTATCTCAGAAATAGAAGGTTGTTTTAATCTTCAAAAATGAATATGTACAATTCACATAGCAACAAAAGGAAAAAAAATATGATGATCTCAATAGTTAGATACTGCATTAATTCATGATAAAGAACTCTCAACAAACTAGGAATAGAAGCAATTTCCTCAACCTGGTAAAGGGCAAATATAAATATCTTGTAGCTAATATCATACTTAATGATTAAAAATGGAATGCTTTCCTCTTAATATAGGAATAAGGCAAGGATGTCAACATTGTACTAGAGGTCATAACCAGTTCTAAAAAGGGAAGAAAAAGAAAATAAAAGGAATACCAATTGAATAGGAAATATGGACTCTGAGAAACAATCTGAGGGTTTTGGAGGGGGGGCATGAGGGGTGGGGTGATCCTGGTGGTGGGTATTATGGAGGACATGTATTGCATGGAGCACTGGGTCTGGTGCAAAAAACAATGAATTTTGGAACACTGAAAAAAATTAAATTTTAAGAAACGGAAACATTTACAAATAAAATTTTTGCAAATAATGTTCTATGTAGAAAATCCCAAAGAATCTATCCCCCCAAAATCTGTTATTACTATTAATAAGTAAATTTAGCAAAGTCACAGGATACAAGAATCATTATATAAAAATAAATCATATTTCTACATACTAGTAATTAGCAATTAGAAGTTGAAATTTTAGAAAATGCCGTTTATAATGATACTATAAAATATGAAATAGGTATAAATTAAATGAAAAATATTCAGCATCTGTCTGCTGAAAACCTACAAAGCCCTGATGAAAGTAATCAAAGAAGATTTTATTAAATGGAGAAGGATACTGTGCTCAACTATTGGAAGAGTCAGTATTGTTGACATGCTGGTTCCCCCAAATTGTTCTATAAATTGAATGAAAACCCTATCAAAATCCCAGGAGGAACTGTTTTGTAGCAGTAGACAAGCTAATTCTAAAGTATATTTGGACAGGCAAAGGAATAAGAAAGGCCCTAACAATTTTGAATAGGAGCAGAATTGATATCAAGATTTAGTATAGAACTAAAATAATCAACCAGTATATTGTATGATTATTAAAAGAATAGACACATAGATCCATGGAAAAGAATAAGCAGTTCACAAATAGATCTATACATATATGGTGGATTTTTTGACAAAGGTGTGGAAACAATCCAATGAAGAAAGATTGATCTTTTCAATAGATAATATTAAGCATTTATTTTTTTAAAGCATTTATTTATTTATTTGAGAGAGGGGGTGCATGCAAGCAGGGGGAGTGGCAGAGGGAGAGGGAGAAGCAGACCCCTTGCTGAGTATTGAGCCCAACACGGGACTCACTCCCAGGACCCCTGGATCATGACCTGAGCTTAAGGCAGATGCTTAACTGATGGAACCACTCAGGCGCCCCTAGTATTGAGCATTTAAAAACAAAACCAAAAAGAAACAAAAGGGCATTGGCTGTTGCCTTAACGAGGGCCTCAGAGGTAAATGAAAGAGAGGATGCTAAGAGAGAGTAGTAAGATTGCCACGAGCATAGAAACATCAAAATGGTAGAAGGAATTATTGGAAACTTGTTTCATCATTTGAGAAGCATTATGCATTATAGGAAATATGTATATACATTATGAACAAATAAAGATTCATTTAATCTACTAATGTACTATTGACAGACCGCTATGCTAGACCAAAGGGGCATTATAGAGGTCCCTTGAGGGAATCCTATATAAACAGTAACAGAACATTGATAAGTGTTGTTACACTGGTTGGTGCCAAGAGAAGGAGAGTGAGCTCTGAGTCCACTGAAGAATGGTAATTGATTCACTGTCGCTTTGAGGACTTTGAGAAATTGTTAATTTGATAGTCAGCTATTCAATATGGGATGTCTTCCATCTGCTGCCATTTGAATCTGTGGTAATTACCTTAGGCTCAAAGAATAGACAAAGTGAAGGAACCTAATGTGGTTTCCTTTTATCTTTCCTTTTAGCTGTCATTTGATCTGCTTTAAAGTGGGTAGTCTTTCTCTTACGTCCAGTTGCTGGCCATTCTGTGCAGTGTCTATCACACAAGGAAAGTAGCAAAGGAGTTTTTTCAAAGACTGTCAGAACTGTAGGAATGAAAGATCACTCTCCCATAAAAGAGTCTCCATGAGGGCGCCTGGGTGGCTCAGTGGTTTAAGCCGCTGCCTTCGGCTCAGGTCATGATCTCAGGGTCCTGGGATTGAGTCCCACATCGGGCTCTCTGCTTGGCAGGGAGCCTGCTTCCCTCTCACTCTCTCTGCCTGCCTCTCTGCCTACTTCTGATCTCTCTCTGTCAAATAAATACATAAAATCTTTAAAAAAAAAAAAAAAAGAGTCTCCATGATACTCCACACACATGGAGAAGTTAGAGTTGCATGTGATCACTTTGGCCAACCTTCTGTGGGTTTCTAATATATATTCTCCTCTTTTTTGAAGGATTATTCATTGCAACTTGTACTCACACTTTCCCTGAAACAAGTACTCCTTTTATTCTCACCCAGTCTTCTATCACTTAGCAAGAGTGTTGGTGGAAATTGCTTTTCCATAAAAAGAACTGTGCCACCTACTCTTCAAATGCCACTGATTAAGAAAATCATTGATTTTTTTCCCCCATGGGGAATAAATTAGGCCTTCCCCTGAGAGTAGGAAAAAATAAATAATGGGATGTAAAGAATGAAGATGGCTGTGTGTTATGAGGAAAATGTTTATGCAGTTGCCATGGAAATAGCATGTAGGCATTCAAACCAGGAGTTTATGATATCTCTGTATTTGTCAAATATAAATCAGATATGAGTAACATTTGTTCTCATTCTTGGCTCAGATTTAGTCCAAAATGTGTGATTATGTAAAATATGCTCCTCTTATAGGATATTTGCTTAATATTTGCAGGAAATCGCAATACCAGGGCTGCTGTCTTTTAAGATCATATATTTGAGGCATAGAGGTGATGCCTCAAATTGCTGTTTGTTACAGCACTGTCAGAGTGCCCACAGCTGGACTTTCCTATGACATTCATAATTAACAGGGCTAATTAATTTTTTCTTAGTGAAACATGCACAATGTTGGACCTAATTTGTACTGGCTAATTATTTGTGAGTGATGTCAGATTCTGAAAATGCATAGTTTGAGACTTTATTCTTAATGTATTTCTCAAGTGGAATAAAACACAACAGGCATTGTTTCTGAATGACTGTTACACTTTTCTGTCAGAAGACATCAATTAGCCTTTAATTTCATACTTTATATGAGGCATGATAGAAATCTAGAGAGGGCATATATGAATTTTGAGAATACAGAGAATTTGACATAATTTTCCACAATTTGAACTTTTTTCACTAATTCCAAAGATAATACAGACAATGCAAACACTACCTGTAGCCACTGCCAGAACAATAGGAAAATCTAAAAATGATTAGAATATGCTCTATTTATAGAAGATAGTGTGGTAGCCACTTAATTCCAGTACCCCATCCTCCTATGCCAACTTTGTTAGCCATTTTATAGCCCATGAGTTTATCTTTACCCTGTGTATTTTCTCCTCTCTCAGATTTCCTCTGAGACATATTACATTCTTTGTAAGCAGATAGCCTAGAGGCTCACTTTCTTATTGAAGCAGTAATTGCATATATGGTCCAATACATATAACAGTAATTTAATGAGACCAAATAGTTACACAGATGGAACAGTGGAAAAGTACTAATCAGAGAGAGTTTTTCAGAAGAGATGAGTTTTTGAGTCAGAATTTAAACATAAAAACCCTTTCTGAGGTCATTTTGACAACATGTTTCAAAAATTTTAAAAATACAAATACCTGTACTATTTAGTATATGTGCTGCCGAAGCGAGCACATACCTGTACTATTTAAAGAGATGAAGATATTTGCAAGGATTACATTAGGAGGGTGTCTTCACTAAAGCATGTTTATATTAGATAAAATTTGGAAACAAATATCAAAATATAAAGGAATGGGTAAATAATTTTAGGATAAATCTAGATAGGAAAACATGCTGTCATTTAGAATAATGTTATTGAAGAATTCATGTTGATATGGAAAAATATTCATAGTATATTGTTCAATGGGAAAAAAAGGGTTTTATTTGGAATTCTATCAAATCTGGAGATCATTTTGGAGAAAATTGGCATCTTTACTCTATTGGGTCTTACAGTTAATGAACATAGTATGTCTCATCATTTATTTAGGTCTTTGATTTCTTTCATTTGCATTTTATAGTTCTTAGCATAGAGTGGCTGTACCTGTTTTCTTAGACTTCTACATGAGGATTTCATTTTTCTTTTTTTCAGGGGGTTGCTGTTCTAAAAGGTATTTTTAAATTTTGATTACCATTTGTATATTGCTTGAATATAGAAATGCAGTTAATTTTTGCATGTTGACCTTGTATCCTGCAATCTTACCATACTCCTTTATTAACTCTAAGAGGTTTCTTTATACATTCTTTGGGATTTTCTATGTATACACTGCATGTCATCTTCAAATTGGCACAGTTTTATTTCTTCGTAATCTATATGTTTTTCTTTCTTTCTTTTGCCTTATTGCACTGTGTAGGACTTTCAGGATATTGTGGAATAAGAATAATGAGAGTGGGCATCCTTGTCTTGTTCTCTATTTGGATGGAAAAGCAGTTTTTTTACTATTAAGTATGATGTTAGCTGTTGGTTTTTGTAGATGCCCTTTAATTATGTTAAAGAAGTTCTATTCCTAGTTTGGCCAGGGTTTTCAAGATAGTGGGTATTGGGTTTTGTCAATTAATTTATCTGTCAATTCATATGAACATGAAGATTTTCCTCTTTGGACCATTAATATGGTGGGTTACATTGATTAATTTTTTTTTTTTAAGATTTTATTTATTGATTTCACAGATAGAAATCACAAGTAGGCAGAGAGGCAGGCAGAGAGAGGAAGGGAATCAGGCTCCATGCTGAGCAAAGAGCCTGATGCGGGGCTCGATCCCAGGACTCTGGGATCATGACCTGAGCTGAAGGCAGAGGCTTAACCCACTGAGCCACCTGGGTGCCCCTGATTAATTTTTTAATATTGAACTATACTTACATTCCTAGGATGAACCCCACTTGTTTATGGTACATTTTTCTTTTCATATATTACTAGATTCAATTTGCTGATATTTTGCTAAGAGTCTCTCTCTTTTTTTTTAAAGATTTTATTTATTTATGATAGAGAGAGCACTAGTGGGGAGAGAAGCAGACAGGTGGGGAGAGGGGGAGAGAATCTGAACTAGATTCTGTGCTGAGCACAGACCCCACATGGGGCTTGATCTCACAACCATGAAATCATGACCTGACCCAAAATCAAGAGCCGAAACTTCAAGGGGGCCACCCAGGCGCCCCCTTTGCTAAGAATTTTTATGTTTATGTTCTGAGGAATATTGGTCTAGTTTTGATTTGTTGATTTTGGAAGTTGTGTGCTCTTGCTGGTTTGGACATCAGAGTAAAGGAGATCTAAAAAAATCTCCTCTTTCACTTTCTAGAATATGTTGTCTGGAATTGGTATTTCCTCTTGAAATGTTTGGTAGAAATAGAGAGTAAAGCCATTTTCTCCTTAGTTGTTTTTATTTTGTTTTGTTTGTGGAAGGCTTTTAACTATAAATTTAATGTCTTTTATAGTTATAGGGCTATGTAGTTATCTGTTTTTATCTGAGGTGAGTTTTGGTAGCTTGTGATTTTCAAGAGATTGATCTATTTAATCTAAGTTGTCAAATTTAAGTATTTTAGTATTTAGTATTTTAGTATCTATTGCTCATACTGTTCCCCACCCCCCCCCTTTTTTTTAGTATCTGTAAGGTCTGTAGTGATAGCTTTCATTCCTAATAGTGGTAATTTGTGTTTTCTCCTTGTCAACCTCACTAGAAATTTATAATTTTATTAATATTTTTGAAGAATCAGCCTTAGGTTTTATTGTTTTTCCCCTTTCTGTTTCAGTAGTTTCTGTGCTTAGCTTTTTTTTTTCTAATTTCTGCATACTTTGGTTTGATTTTTGTTGTATTCTATTTTTTTTTTTAAGATTTAATGTATTTATTTGTCTCAGAGAGCGAGCACAAGCAGACAGAGGGAGAAACAGGGAGAAGGAGAAGCTGAGCAGGGAACCTGATGTGGGACTGGATCCCATGATGCTGGGATAATAACCTAAGTTGAGGGCAGATGCTTAACCAACTGAGCCACCCAGGTGTCCCTAATTATTTTAAAGATTTATTTATTTATTTATTTATTTGAGAGACAGAGAGCGCGTGCGCGCGCACGCGCGCGTGTGTGTGTGTGTGTGTGAACAAGCAGGGGAGGGGCAGAGGGAGAGAGAATCCTCAAGCAGACTCCCTGCTGAGCACAGAGACCTATGCAGGGCTTGTTCCTAGGACCCTGAGATAATGACCCGAGCCAAAATCAGAACTCAGATATTTAACTGACTGAGCCACCCAGGTGTGTCTGTCATATTCTAATTTAATGGGAGAATCTTAGATTATTAAATTATTAGTTTGAGACTTTCCTTTTGTAATATAACCATTTAATACTGTAAATTTCCCAGTAAGCACTGCTTTAACTGCATCCTACAAATTTAGAAATTTTGTAATTTATTTTTGTTCAGTTCAAAATATTTTCTAATTTCTCTTTAGTCTTCCTCTTTGAATCAAGGATTATTCGTTTAGACAATTTCCAAGTGTTTGGAGAATTTCCTGTTATCTTTCTGTTATTTTCTACTTTTTATGATCAGAGAACATTCTTTATGATTTCTGTTCTTTTAAATATCTTAAAGTTTTTTCATGACCTAAGTTATGGTGTATCTTGGTAAATGTTTCATGTATACTTGCAAAGAATGTATATTCTGCTATTGTTGGATAAGGCATTCTATAAATGTCAATTAATTTCAGTTGCTTAATGGTATTGTTTGGCTCTTTTGTATCCTTACTGAATTTTTTGTCCACTGTTTGCTGAGAGAGGAGTGCTGGAGTTTTCCAACTATATTGGTAGATTTACCTATTTCTTCTTTTAGTTTTGTCAGTTTTTGCTTCCTATATTTTGAGTCACTCTTGTTAGATTCATACACATTTAAGAGTTGTTACACCTTCTTGGTGAATTGACATTTTATCATTTATCATTTCATCATCAAAGGTTTCTCTTTATCCCTGTTAATTTTCTTTACTTTGAAGTCTACTTTGATAATATAACCACTCACTCCAACTTTAGTTTGATTAGAGCTTTCATTTTATATTTTTCCTTGAAACCCAACTGTATCATTATATTTGAAATGAGTTTCTTGTAGATACCAAATAGTTAGGTCATGATTTTTTTTTTTTTTAAGATTTTATTTATTTATTTATTTATTTATTTGACAGAGAGCGAGAGCACAAGTAGGCAGAGTGGCAGGAAAAGGGAGAGGTAGAAGCAGGCTCTCCACTCAGCAGGGAGTCTAATGCAGGGCTCAATCCCAGGACTCTGGGATCATGACCTGAGCCAAATTAGCTGCTTAACTAACTGAGCCACCCTGGCCCCTCAGGTCATGGTTTTTTAAAAATCCATTCTCATAGTCTCTTTTAAACGGTGTGTTTATACTATTCTATAGTATGCATAATATTTGCATCTAATGGAATTGACATGTTTGAATTTAGGTCTACCATTTATTTTCTGTTTCCACTCTTTTACATCCTGTTTTCTCTTTCCTGCCTTATTTAAACATCTTTTGGTTTTCCATTTAATTTACCTATTGTGTTTTTTACTATACTTGGTTTTTTTTTAAGATTTTATTTTTTATTTGAGACAGAGAGAGTACAAGCAGGCAGAGGGAGAGGGAGAAGCAGCTCCCCATTGAGCAGAGAGCCCAACACAGGGCTCAGTAAGAGGATCCTAGGCTCAATACTCAATAGGCTAAGCTGAAGGCATATGTTAAGCAACTGACTGAGCCACCCAGGTGCCCCTACTCTATGTCTTTGTTTAAAAAAAAAATTAGTATGCTCTAGGGATTACAATGTACATATTAAACTTTTTATAGTCTATATTCAATATTTTACCACTTCAAATAAAATGTAGACACCGTATCACTGTATATAGGTGGCTTTATACCCCCCACCTCCCCACTTTAGGTTATAGTTACCTTATATATTACATTATATGCATTGAAAACTGTACCAGGTGATATTATAATTTTTGCTTTTGCCTGTGAAACATATTTTAAAGAATTCAAAAGAAGAATATTTATCCAGAATATTTATCCAGATAATTACCCTTTCTCTTTTTCATTATTTTTAATCTTCTGAATTCCATCTGATAACATTTCTCTTTGCCTGAAAAAAAAGAAGAAACAATTCTTTTGTAGCAAATCTACTGGTAACATTTTCTCTTGGTCTTCTTCATCCAGTGTCTTTATTTGACCTTAATACCTGAGGAACGTTTTTTGTTGAATATGGAATTCCTAGTTGATAGTTCTTTCCTTTCAGCACTTTAAAAATATTGTGCCATTTCATACTGGCCTCATGGTTTCTGATGAGAAATCCATAGTCTTTCATATCAGTTCCCTAAAACTATTGTTTTTCTTTAGCTGGCTTCAAACTGTGTTTGTTTTTTGTTTTCATCAGTTTGGTTAGGATGGCCTGGTGTGGATTTCTTTAGACTTCAGCAAGTTCAGTGAACTTTTTTAATCTGTGAGTTTATGTCTTTTGCCAAATTTGGGAATTTTTTAGACATCCAATGTTTTTTTAGCCCCATAATCTTTTTCTTTTCCTTTTGGGACACCAGGATCATAAAGATGGACCTTAGGTTATTTTTCCACAAGTCCCTGAGGCTTTTTGATTTTTTAAAGATTTTATTTCACTTTCTTGGTCAGTTGAATTGTATAATTTCTATTGAACAGTTCTCAAGTTAACTGACTCTTCCTTTTTCATCTGCCATTCGTCCTCCCAGTGAATTTTTTCATTTAAAAATGTATTTTACAACAAAAACCATAGGTAAGAGTAAGAAAAATAGGAAGCACAGAAGCAAAAAAAAATTTTAAGTATATCTGTAAGAAAAAAAAAAGTATATCTGTAAGAATCAGTCAAGAGAAACCCAAGGTTAAAAGATGTAAAGATGGTACCAAATATGTGAAACATGAAGGGGAGAGGAGTAAAGAATGATTTCAAATTTAAGTGAATATCATCCTAATATATATTGCTATATGCAGATGTTATATATGGTAACCACAAATCAAAAAAACACTGATATGCAAAACCTAAAGAGTAAGAAACCCAAGTATATCACTAAAAAACCAGCAAACCATGAAAGAAAGAGAAGAAAGGATCAGAGAGAAACTACAAAAACAACTACAATACAAGTAACAAAGTTGCAATAAATACATATCAATTAATAATTACTTCAAATGTAACTGGACTAATGCTCCAATCAAGAGACATAGGGTGAAAGTGGTTAAAAAAATGAAACCCATATATATGCTGTCTACAAGAGACTCAGGTCAGACCTAAATATACCTGCAGATTGAAAGTGAGGGGATGGAGAAACATTTATCATGCAAATGGATGTAAAAAGAAAGCAGAGTAGCAATGTTTATATTGTGCAAAATAGACTTTAAGACAAAGTCTGTAAAGAGACAAAGAAGGACACTGCATAATAATAAAGGGGACAATCCAACAAGAAAATATAACAATTGTGAATATTTATGCATCCAACATGAGAGAGCACCCAAATATATAAAATAGTTAATAACAAACATAAAGAAATCAATAATACGACAGTAATAGCAGGGGATTGTAATACTCACTTACATTAATGACAGATCATCTAAAGAAAATCAAGACTGAAACAGTGGCTTTGAATGACACACTGGACCAGAGGGATGTAACAAATACATTCAGAACAGTCCATCTGAAAACAGTAGAAAACACATTCTTTTCAAGTGCACATGGAACAGCTTCCAGAACAGATCCTATATTAGACCACATAGTAAGCCTCAAAAAGGTTGACGTCATACCATGCATCTTTTCTAACCACAATGCTATGAAGTTAGAAATCAACCACAAGAAGAGATATGGAAAAACCACAATACATGGAGGTTAAATAACATGCTACTAAACAAGGAATGTGTCAACTAAGAAATCAAAGAAGAAATACAAAATTACCTGGAGAGAAATGAAAATGAAAACAAAATGGTACAAAAATCTTTGGGATGCAGGAAAAGTGGTTCTAAGGGAAGTTTATGAAATACAGGCCTACTTCAAGGAGCAAGAAAAATCTCAAATGAACAACCTAACCTTACATCTTAAGGAAGCTAGAAAAAGAACAAATGAAGGAAATGATAAAGATTAGAATTTGAGACCCATGTTGAGGGCAGAAATTACTTTTAAAAAAAAGAGCAGAAATAAATGATAGAGAAACAAACACAGTAGCACAGAACTGAAACCAGAAACTAAATAATAATAGATAATAGTAATAGTAATAATAATAATAATAATAATAAAACAAATCAGTGAAACCAGGAGCTAGTTCTTTAAAAAGATCACAAAATCGATAAGCCTCTTTCTGGACTCATTAAAAAAAAAGAGAGAGAGAGAGAAAGGCCTCAAATATAAATCACCAATGAAAGAGGAACTATAATAACCAATACCACAGAAGTACGAATAATTATAAGAGAATATTGTGAAAAACTATATGCCAACAAATTAGACAACCTAGAAGAAATGGATAAATTCCTAGAAATGTATAACCTACCAAAACTAAACAGGAAGAAATAGAAAATTTGAACAGACTGATTACCAGCAAGGGGATTGAATCAGTAATCAAAAACTTCCAACAAACAAAAGTCCAGGACAAGATGGCTTCACAGAGAAATTCTACCAAATATTATTTTGAACATTCAAGAAGAGTTAATACTTATTCTACTCAAATTATTTCAAAAAATAGAAGAAGGAAAACTTCCAAATTAATTCTATGAGGCAAGTATCATCCTGAAACCAAAACCAGGTGAAGATACCATTAAAAAAGAGAACTTCAGGCCAATATCTCTGATGAACATAGATGTAAAAATCCTCAACAAAATACCAGCAAACAGAATCTAACAATACACTAAAAAGCATCATTCACCACAATCAAATGGGATTTATTTCTGGGATGCAAGGATGGTTTAATACTCACAAATCTATTAACATGATTGAATTGATTGATCAACACATCAGCAAAAAAAAAGGGTCAAGAACATATAATCATTTCAGTAGATGCAGAAAAAGTATTTGAGAAAGCACAACATCTGTTCATGGTAAAAACCTTCAACAAAGTAAGTTTAGAGGGAGTATACCTCAATATAATAAAGGCCATGTATGAAAAACCCACAGCTTATATCCTCAATGGGGAAAAACAGAGAGTTTTCCCTCTAAGGTCAGGAAAAAGACAAGGATATCCACTCTCACCACTTCTACTGAGCATAGTACTGGAAGTCCTAGCCACAGCAGTTGGACAACAAAGCAAAATAAAAGGCATCTGAACTGGTAAGGGAGAAGTAAACCTTTCACTCTTCAGAGATGACATGCATCTGTATACAGAAAACACTAAGGACTCCACCAGAAAACTATCAGAACTGATAAATGAATTCAGTATATTAGTAGGAGACAAAATCAATATACAGAAATCTGTTGCATTTCTATACACTAATAATGAAACAGCAGAAAGAGAAATCAAGAAAATACTCCTATTACAATTTCACCAAAAATAATGCAATACCTACAAATACACCTAACCAAAGAGGTGAATGACCTATACTCTGAAAAGTATAAAACAGTGATGAAGGAAATTTAAATAGAAAGACATTCCATGCTCATGGATTAGAAGAGCAAATATAGTTAAAATGTCTAAAACAATCTACACGTTTAATGCAATCCCTGTCAAAATACCAACAGTATTTTTCACAGAACTACAACAACAAAAATCCTAAAATTTAATGGAATTACAAAAGGCCCCAAATTGCCAAACAATTTGGAAAAATAAAAGCAAACTTGGAGGTATCATAATTCCAGACTTCAAATTATATTGCAAACCAGTAGTAATCAAAACAATATAGTAGTGCCACAAAAATAGAAACATAGATCAATAGAACAGAATAGAAAACCCAGAAAACCCATAATTATATGGTCAGTTAATCTTTCACAAAGCAGGAGAGAATATCCAATGGGAAAAAGACAGTCTCTTCAACAAATGGTGGTGGGAATGCTGGTCAGTTACATGCAAAAGAATGAAATTGGACCATTTTCTTTAACATACACAAAAAATAAGTTAAAAATGGATTAAAAACCTAAATGTGATACCTGAAACCATAAAAAATCCTAGAAGAGATCACAGGCAGTGTAATTTCTCTGCCACTGGCAAATTTTTTCTAGATATGTCTCCTGAAGCAACAGAAATAAAAGCAAAAATAAACTATTGGGACCACATCAAAATAAAAATCTTCTGCGCGGTAAAGGAAACAATCGACAAAACTGAAAAGCAGCCTACTGATGGGAGAGGATATTTGCAAACAACATATCTGGTCAAGAGTTAGTATCCAAAATATATGAAGAACTTAAGACAATGCCCCCAAACCAAGTAACCCAAATAAAAAATTTCCGGAAAAAAATGAACAGGCATTTCTCCAAAAAAGACATCCAGATTGTCAATAGACACATGAAAAGACACATCCAGATGCTTAACATCACTCATCATCAGGGAAATGCAAATCAAATCTACATTAGATATCACCTCACACATGTCAGAATGGCTAAAATAAAAAACACAAGAAATGACAAGTGTTGGCAAGGATGTGGAGAAAAAAGAACTTTGGTGGAGAAAAAAGAACTTTGGTGCGCTGTTGGTGGGAATTCAAACTGGTGCAGCAACTGTGAAAAACAG
This sequence comes from Meles meles, assembly GCF_922984935.1. Classification (NCBI taxonomy): domain Eukaryota; kingdom Metazoa; phylum Chordata; class Mammalia; order Carnivora; family Mustelidae; genus Meles; species Meles meles. The sequence continues at coordinate 32,572,521 of NC_060071.1, read as the reverse complement.
TGTGAAGAATCCCCCAAAAGTCAAAAGTAGAGCTAGCTACCCTATAATCCAGTAATCATGCTACTGCTTATTTGAAAAAAAAGAAAAAAAGAAAAAGAAAAATCACTAATCCAAAGGGATATGTGCACTTGTATGTTTAAAGCAGCGTTATTTACAATAGCCAAATTAGGGAAGCAGTGCCAGTGTCCATCAAATGACGAGTGGATAAAGACACACACACACACACACACACACACACACACACACAGTAGTACTATTTAGCCATAACAACAAATTTTTGCCATTTGCAACAACATGGGTAGAGCTGGAGAGTATAATGCTAAGTGAAATAAATTATAGAAAGACAAATAACGTAACATATGCTTTAACTCAAATGTAGAGTTCAAGAAACAAAGGAGCAAAGGAGAGAGAGAAAGAGGGAAACCAAGATACAGAGTCTATGCTATAGAGTACAAACTGATGGTTACCAAAGAGGAGGTCATTGGGGGGATTTGTGATACCAGTGATGGAGATTGAAGAGTGGACTTGTGGTGATGAGCACTGGGTGATGTAAGGAGTTGTTGAATCACTATATTGTACACCTGAAAGTAATATAACTCCCTATGTTAACTATGCTAGAATTAAAATCTCCAAATAAAATAAATAAAATGTATTTTTAATTCCAAAATTTCCAGTTGGTTATTCTTTATAACTTACATTTCTTTGCTGCAGCTTTCTAGCTTTCCTTTTAATTCAAGAGTTTTTATCCTTAAATGTTCAAGTATTTTTTTTTTAGCAGTGACCTTAATGTCTTTGTCAGATATTTCCACCATCTTTGTCATCTTGACATTGGCATCTGTTGATTGTCTTTTTCCACGGGCTTCTTCATTTGTCAAGTAATTTTGGATATCCTGGGTAGTTTGAGTATTGTAAGTCTTTATTTTTAATACATTGTACCAGTCTCATATTTACATTGCTACAGCATGCCCTTATCTGCAGATTCTGGTACCTAAGACTAGGCATGATTCTTACTTGCTTCTCCTCCTTTTCCCTCCCTCCTCAGGCACTTAGCTTCAGTTTTTTCTGATCTGCTAATTTACTTCATTCTCTGAATGAATATTGTACAATGTACTAAGCACAGTTCTAGGCACTGAGGATTCATTAATGAAGAAAATAGACAAAAATGCCTGCTTTTATGGAGCACATATTCTAGCAGGGGGAAACAAATATCATCAATAAAGCTAATAAGTTGGTTGCATTATACATTAGTAGGTGATAATCTCCTATGGGCAAAAATACAGTATGATAGTGGGATTGGAAGTGGTAGACCGAGTTGGGGTTGAAATTTTAAGTAGGCTCGTAAGAATAGGAATCATTGACAAAAGGACATTTGAGCAAAGACTTGAACCCATTTGCTTTCCAACTTCTAAAAGTTCATTAATATCTGTCATCTGGTACTGTCTCCTCTTGTTCTTTATTCCTTTGCTATTACTATAGTGGAATTTCAGAGCCAAGAAAAATTCATATAGCCAACCAAAAGTTCTGTAAGAGTAATTCTCTGGAAAATTAAACATAACAGTATTTATATGATTATGGTTGTTAATTCCTCAAGGTACTCTTTCTTCCATTTTCCTAAGTGAAATAAAAGGTAATTTTTATAGCAACTTAATCATTTGCTTCTTATAATTTCTTAATCCCTTTTATTATTCGTGTCCCCTTTGGACAGGACACAGGGTAGTTTTAATAATTTTCCTTATAAGAAGCACCAGAAGTTTTCTTACTCATTTATTTTTATTGAAGTGAAAAATTGACACAACAAAATTAATCATTTTAAATTCACAATTTAATGACATTTAGTGCATTCACAATGTTATGTAATCCCCACCTCTGTCAAGTTCCAAAACATTTTCATCACCCGAAAACGAAACCTCTTAATCTATCAAGCAGATATTCTCCATCTTTCCCCCAGCTCCTGTCACTCTTAATCTGCTTTCAATTTGTATGGTTTTACCTATTCTCAGCATTTCACATGAATAGAATCATACAACGTGTGACTGATTGTGTATGGCTTCCTTTATTAGAATACTGTTTTTCAGTTTCATCCATGTTGTAGCATGTATTGATACTTCCTTTTTACTGCTGAATGATATCCCATCATATGTGTATAGTACATTTTGTTTATCCATTCATCTGTCAGTGACACTTGGGTTGCCTTCACCTTTTAACTCTTGTGAATAATGCTGCTACGAATGTTTACATTTGAGTCCCTCTTTTTAATTCTTTTGGGTGAACACTGAGCAATAGAATTGCTGGGTTCTGTGGTAATTGCATGTTTAACATTTTGAAAAACTGCCACGGTATTTTCCACAGTTACGTTCTCAAGAGCAAATCTACAATCTTTCAAGTCCTTGTTATTTTTCATTTTGAAAATTATAGCCATCCTAGCAGATTGAAGTTTTGTCTCATTGTAGATTTGATTTCCATTTTACTTTGTCAGCCATTTTTTATCTTTTTTTAATATATTCAATTCCTTTGTGCATTTTTAAATTGGGTTTCTTGTCTTTTGTTGTTGAGTTGTGAGAGTTATTTATGTATCCTGAATAAAAGTGTTTTTATCTGATGTATGATTTACAAATATTTTCTTCCATTATGTAGATTGTCTTTCCACTTTCTTAATAGTGTCTTTTGATGCACAAAGGTTTTTAATTTTGAAGTAGCCTAATATACCTATATTTTTCCTTTGTTGCTTGTGTTTTTGATGTCATATCTAAGCATCCATTGCCAAATACAAAATATCAAAATTTCCTCCTATGTTTTCTTCTAGAAGTTTTATAGTTTTAGTGCTGACATTGAGGTCGTTGATACATTTTGATTTAATTTTTGTATATGACGTGAGGTAGAGCATCCAACTTTAATCTTTTACATGTCTACATTAATTGTGGCCGCACTATTTGTTGAAGAGATTTTTCTTTCCCCCATTGAATGAATGGTCTTAGCAACCTTGTCAAAACTCAGTTATTTCTGGGCTTCCAGTTCTATTCCAGTTGTCCATCCTTCTGTCGTTACCATGCTATTTTGATTACTGTAGCTTTTGAATTTGGGAACTGTGAGTATTCCAACTTTGTTTTTCTTTTTCAGGATTTTCTTGGTTATTCAGGATCCCTTCAGATTCCGTTTGAATTTTACAGTCAGCTAGTCAATTTCTACGTAAAGTGCAGCGGAGGTTCTGCTATGGATTGCATTGACTCACTAGATCAATTTGGGGAATATTGCCATTTTTACAATATTTATTTATTACAATATTTTTACAATATTGTTTTTCAATCCATGAGCATGGGATTCTTTTTTCATTTATTTAGATTTCTTTTCTTAATGTTTTATAGTTTTTAGTATATAATCTTGCTCTTCCTTGATTTCTTTGTAAGGGTCTTTTGATGCTATTATAAATGGAATTGTTTTCTTAATTTTCTTTTCAGGTTGTTCGTGTTTAGTACATAAACATACAACTATTTTTTTAATGTGTTGCTCTTGTATCCTGTAACTTCACAAAATTTATTAGCTCCAATGGTGTTTGAGTGTGTATTCTTTAGAATTTTCTATTAATAAGATGATGTGATCTGTAAGTAAATATAATTTTACTTTCCCCTTTTCAACTTGGCTTTTTTTTTTTTTTTTTTTCTTGCCTAATTTCCCTGGCTAGAACTTCCAGGACAGTATTGAACAGAAGTAGTGAACACAGGAATCCTTGTCTTGTTCTTGATCTCAAGGGGAAAGCTTTCAGTCTTCCACCATTGAATATAATACTAGCTATAGGTTTTGTATTAATGTCCCTTACTGTGTTTTTCACTCTCACTTTGAAGGTATTCCAATTCCAGTTGCTCCACATCCTTTCCTGCATTCGCTATTGTTGCAGTGTATCATTTTAACCATTTTAGTCATACATAGTGGTGTTTTATTGGAATTTTAATTTGCTTTTCACTGATGACTCATACATTGTACACTTTTCCATGTGCTTTTGGCCACAGCATTTGTTTTTGAGGGGGTCTTTTACATTAAAAATCAATGTCTTATACTTAACCATGTAAATTTATATTGAATACAGCAGGAGTTGGGCCCCCTTAATGTTCAGTTTAGGTCCCTTAGCTGTTAGTACTGCTGTGGATCACTTTTCTAGTAAAGGTCTGAAAAATTTAGGCCACTTATATAATGTTTATTGAACATTAAAAATTTACGAACATTTAAACATTTTAAAGAACTAGGAGAAAATAATTTTTCTTTTTTTGTTTTTGTTGTTAATAGGTGAATAATTGTAGCTGTTAGATGGGTTAAAACTTTTTAAAGAATTCAGTTTGATAGAAGTTGTATTATGCCAAGGGCATACTTATGCTTCCGAATGATACAGATGATAAAGGTATTCACATTTACTTTTCAGCAAATGGGTATCATTGTGTTTGGCTAATCGTCTAACCATCCCTGAAAATGGAGCTGTCTCCACCTGGCTGTAATTAGGGTTGGATTGTTTTGTGCGTCGGACACACTAAAGTTGCTTTAATTCCTGGGTCCCACACAGCTTTCTAGTTATTCTGCTCATTTTCTGCATCTTCAAAATGTTCATCCATTTCTCATAAAATATTTGAACTAGTGCAAACAGAAATATGTAACCAGGTTGCCATATTATTAGCATTTTTTACTCTCAGATATTGAAATGTAGGATTGGAGAATGGCTCAGAAACCTTGTAATAGCCTTGAGAGCTGTCCTTTGAAAAGAAATTCATTGAAGTAAGGATGATAAAAGAGCCCAGGGGGTACAATAAAATGTGTCAGGAACACTGTAAATTCCATAATCTCTCTCAGTTTGAAATATCTGTCAGTGATTGTCTACTCCTATGAAGTTTTGTGACATTTGGAATTAAATTTTAGTCATTTTAGCTTATGTAGGGATGTCCTGTTTTACTTTATCTGTTTTTTAGTGGCATGATTTTTGTCTGCTTACTTATAAATGACTTTAGGAGAGCTAACATTTTTAAACATTGTTATTTGCCTTGCATGATGCTAGTCTCTCTTCCTACATCATCTCTAATCCTCACTACAGTCTTGTAAACCCAGTTTATAGATGAAACAAAATCTCAAAGCATTCTTTCTTTTTTTTTTTAAGATATTATTTTACTTATTTGACAGACAGACATCACAAGTAGGCAGAGAGGCAGGCAGAGAGGGAGGAAGCAGGCTCCCTGCCGAGCAGAGAGCCCCATGCGGGGCTCAATCTCAGGACCCTGAGATCATGACCTGAGCCACCCACTGGGCCATCCAGGTGCCCCTCAAAGCATTATTTCTTGCCTAAAGTCACAGAGCACAGTAAATGGTGATTTGAACTCATTCATATGACCCTAAAGCTTGTGGTTTTTCTACCTATACCAGTGATTCTCAGTCCATTCCAATTAAAATAGAATTTCTGGAATTAAACTTTAATGTGTTAGTAGCAATCCTAGGTTAATCCCAGGTTAATAATGTGCATTTAGGGTTAGAAATCACTGAATAACATCCTATGCTTACTATTGTAAGACTATATACTTAAGTAGAAGAGAGAGTATAGTAAAAGGACATGTTTTCCTTTAAAAATGTGTGCAGTGTTGTCCATTTATCTCTGCCAAAACGTATCTATTTGAAACTTCAGTGGTAGGTGGTATACTGAGAACATGCTGAAGCTTCCCTTTGCTACTTCACAGTTTTAAAAATAATCCTCCTTTCCTCTTCCAAAAATACACAGTATCAATTGAACACAACTGTGAAGGGGAAAAAAAGAGCAAAACTGGCCAAAATTTATGAAGAACTCTCAAAAAATGGGATTGGAATTCAGATGAGAACTATAATCTGAGCCACAAACAGGAATGTAATACTATAAAATTCATGACTATAGGGATACTTTATGTCTAGCTGGCCAGACAAGCAGACATATGGATCTGTCTCTCCGCATCTTCATTCTTCCTTGGTGTGTATGATGCAAAAACAGGCTTTGTGGGTGTTCTTAAAAGTCAGAGCAGTGCCCCAGTGTTGTCAATATCCAGAAAGGATAGTAAACCCCCAAAATACAAGTTATCCACGTTTACTACCCAGTGAAAAATTTTGCCCCTTTCCTTAAAAAAAAAAAGTTGCTTTAATGACATACATCAGTTACAGACCAACAGGATATATGTAAAGCCTAACAAAGATAAGCCCATAAAAATCACAAAATATTTAAAGGAAACTAATATTATGACAGAAGGTACCAAACTGTATAATGGGAAGGATTAAAGGAAACAAAGTTAATAGAAAAAGCAATACAGAACTTTAGAATACATATAATATTTTCAGAGACATGCAGGATGGCACTGTATTCATTTTAAAAAGACAACTTAAAAGCCTTTTGAAGTTAAGAACAGTTTAAAAGGAAGGACAGAGAGTTGTGAAGGGAACAGTAAATTGAGAGGCATGAAGTAATCCATCTCTGTGCTTAGAGAGATGTGTGGAATGGTATTCAACTCCTGTTAACACTTTTTCCTTCTGTGTTATGGATATTGGTTGGTTTGTTGCTTACTATTTTGTACTAATATGTGTTACCTTTTTTAAAGAAGCATTCTATAAAAATTATTTGCTTAAATAAAATAAATGAATTAAACAAGTTAAAGATTTTTTTTAAGAATGATAAAAATCAAAGAAAAAGAAGACCCAAATCAATAAGGATAAAAGGAGAAATCCAATAGTAGGATTGAATGATAAAAGAAACCTATAAAAATAGGTAAATCTAGGCAAGTCTAAACAAGAAAAAAAAGATACTGATCAATATTAGAAATTAAAAAGAAACCATAACTAAACACAAAGAGATTTGTAAGGTTTTAAGAACTCTCTATATTAAAGTTTATACTAATAAAATATGAAAGCCTAGATTGGAAAAATATGATTTATTCACATTGTCACAAGATAAAAGCTTTTAATTAGCTAATACTTAATGAGAATGAATTGACAAGAAATTTAAAGATATGGCCCAGGTTTTGAAGATGAGTTCTAAGAAACTACTAAGGAAATCTTATGTTAACTAGCATTGCATAAAAAAAGATAGGGTCCTTCAGGAAACAACGTGTGTTGGAGAGGATGTGGAGAAAGGGGAACCCTCTTACACTGTTGGTGGGAATGCAAGTTGGTGCAGCCACTTTGGAGAACAGTGTGGAGATTCCTCAAGAAATTAAAAATAGAGCTTCCCTATGACCCTGCAATTGCACTGCTGGGTATTTACCCCAAAGATACAGATGTAGTGAAAAGAAGAGCCATCTGTACCCCAATGTTTATTGCAGCAATGGCCACGGTTGCCAAACTGTGGAAAGAACCAAGATGCCCTTCAACGGATGAATGGATAAGGAAGATGTGGTACATATACATGATGGAGTATTATGCCTCCATCAGAAAGGATGAATACCCAACTTTTGTAGCAACATGGACGGGACTGGAAGAGATGATGCTGAGTGAAATAAGTCAAGCAGAGAGTGTCAAGTATCATATGGTTTCAATTATTTGTGGAGCATAACAAAGAACATGAAGGACATGGGGAGATGGAGAGGAGAAGGGAGTTGAGGGAAACTGGAAGGGAAGATGAACCATGAGAGACTATGGACTCTGAAAAACAACCTGAGGGTTTTGAAGGGGCAGGGGGTGGGAGGTTGGGGAACCAGTTGGTGGGTAATAGGGAGGGCACGTATTGCATGGAGCACTGGGTGTGGTGCAAAAACAATGAATACTGTTATGCTGAAAATAAATTTTTAAAAAATCAGTTTATTAAAAAAAAAAAAAGATAGGGTCCTAGCCAACTGGTTTTATGATGCCAATGTAACCCAAACTAAAGAGGGGTATGGGGGGCGGGGAAAGCAAACTGTAGACCCATCTCACTTCTGGAGACAACACTAAAAAAAATCATAAATAATAAAATATTAACAAATTGAATTTATCAATCTATTATTTATGTAGAATTTGTCCCAGGAATGCAAGGGTGGTTCAGCATTATAAAATCTATCTGTGTCATTTATTTTTTTAGTTATTAAAGGAGAAAACTTGCAATTGTCTCAGGAATGCCCCCAAACCAAAAAGCTTTCAATGAAACGCAGCACCATGGTTCTGGCGTAAGGAAGGACAGCTAGATCAATAATATAGATTCTGAGATAGACCCATGTATATCTCTCAATTTAAGTGTGGTATTTTAAATGAGTGTAAATGTGGTATTTTAAATCAATATTTAATAAATGGACTATTCAATAAAGGATGTGCATTTAGAAAGATACATTAAATCTTATGGTGCCTGGGTAGCTCAGTCAGTTGTACCTAACTCTTGGTTTTAGCTCAGGTCGTCATCTCAGGATCATGAGATTGACCCCCATGACTGTCTCCATGCTCAGTGGGGTGTCTGCTTGAGATTCTTTACCCCTCTCTCTCCTTTCTCCCTGCTCCTCCCTCCCCCACTTGTTCTCTCACTCCCAAATAAATAAAATCTTTTTAAAAAGATATATTAAATTTTTAGCATAATTCACAAAAATAAATTCTAACCATAATAAAAAATATAAATATAAGAAACACTTTACAACTCTTGGAAGCAAGTGTTTATGACCATGAGATAGGAAAGGCCTTGAATGAGCTATCAAACTTAAAAGCCATTAAAAAACAAAAAGATAAATAAGTTTAGATATATCAAAATTTAAAACTTCTTTATAAGAAAAGACACTCTAAAGAAAAGGATAAGTGCTGAACTTAAAAAAAATTTTTTCAATGGATAAAGCAAATAAAGTATTTATATTCATAATAAGAGAAAGAGAGGAGGAAATAGAAAAAGGAGCAATGAGTGTTAGCAGGGAATTCAAAGAAAACAGCCAATAAACACTGGGAAAGTTGTGTATTCTTACTGATAGTCAGGGAAATGCTAATTTTAAAGACAATAAAATTGTTTTAATCTACCATATTGGCAGAAATTTTTAATTGATATATCCAGTAGTAGTATGTATGTGGAGAAACAGATACTCTGTTAGTAATTGTGGGGTTTTAAAATTGTAGAGCCATTACCTAGATGAATTTGGTAATATTTGTATACCTTTTAGAATGAAATATATTCTGAAATATATTCTTAATCTTTACTGACTATACCCTTCTTTAATCCTGAGCCTGGTACTTTGTCCTTATTTTACATATGAGGAATAGAATTCACAGAGGACAGACAGATGGCAGAATTATAACTTTTATCCAGGTCTCCTAGTGCCAGTATAGTGGTACTAGGTGCCAGAATTGTACTCTGTAATTGTTCCTAAATGAAAGAGTAGCACGAGCCAAAGTTTAGAGGTAGGTCAATACATGTCATGTCTGGAGAATGATTCAGTAGCCCTGCATGATTAGAGGGTGGTTGAAGGGAATGCACTGAGAGATGTGACTGGATTAACTGAGATAAAATCATGCGTTAATGTTTTATTTTGTGAACACCTAAGATCCACCAAAGGTTTGTGAGCAGTGACTAATAGCATGGCTTAGGAGAGAGATTTGAGGGAGTAAGACTAGATGGCTAAGGCAGTTGTTTAAGTGAGAAAATGAGGACTTCAAAATAGGCTGGCGAATGTGGGTTTGACAAAGAGAAGACAGGGACAGGAGGCATGGAGGTGGAGTTGACCAACAAAGAACCTGGCACCAGATACCTGAAAGAGACTCACGCTTAGCTTAACCTGGTGAGATTTGAAATATATAGTGAAGGTAGAGCTAACAAGAGATAAACAGATGGATTGGATTAGAGAAGAGAGGGCAGAGAGTAAGAAAAAAAAATGTTGGTTTTTGATTGAACAGGTGGTAGACCGTTCACTGACATTGGAAGACTTTGCAAGTGGAGAGATTAGATGTTAATAGTTCTGTTTTGACCTTGTTAAGTGTTGGGTGGCTCTTAGACATCCAAGTGGAGATGTTAAGGCAGTTGTATAAAGGAGACTAGAATTTTAAAAAGAGAGGTATAGACTAGAGGCAAAATTTGAGAGTAATAAGCATCTATCTAGATTACATGGTATCCAAAGCCATGGGACTGAATAAAATAACTTAGGGAAAGAGAATGGATAAGGAGGTGGGAAGAGTGTTAAGGAATATTCTTGGTCACTCCAGCAGTGAGAGATGTATTATCGAAGAAGCTAACAAAACAGGCTGAGAAGAACTGGCTGATCAGGTAGAAAGAAAACCAGAGGACTATGGTACCCCCAGAAATTGGAGGAGGAAGTATTTCAAAAGTAGGGAGTAGTCAACTGTAAGAAATGCTAATTTAAGTTTTGATAAAGTGAGAGTACAGAATTGGTCAGTGGTCTTGGGGGAGATAAAGTTCTTGGTGACCTTACTTAGCAGTATTTCAGTGAAGTGGTGGGAACACAAACCTGAATGGAGTGGGTTGAGAAAATGGATGAGGGGAAAGTCAAGGTATTCTTTTTGTTCTGGAAGGAAATGGAGGAATGCAGGGAGGGATGATAAGATAAAAATCAACTGATCAGATCTATTTTCTCACTCAAGTATGAGGCCAGGTCAGCAGGCTTAGACTAAGCTAGTAGTTAAGTTGGCATTTTACTAGTAGAACAATGAAAGGAGGGACAGGGGTGTTTGCAAAGTGAAAAAACAGGATTGTTCATGGAATTTTAATCTGGGTAAAGATGGAAGTGAGAATACTGATTACAATGATAAAGGCAATGATTTTATATCTTGGTGAGATTGATGAATTGTTGGAGTAAAGATCTGCATTATAAGCGAGCATCCCAGGAGAGATATGATTCATGTGGGCTGTGAGCCACTCTTGAAGCATTTGCAATAGCTTTGGGTCATAACGGAGTCTAGTCTTAGAGCAAATATCTGTTTTTCAAATTTCACAGTATATTTAAACACAAGCAGAGGTACTTATTTTTTTCAAAGTGAATTTAGGGACACCTGGGTGGTTCAATCATTAAGTGTCTACCTTCAGCTCAGGTCATGATCCCAGGGTTCTGGGATGGAGCCCTGCAACCAGCTCCCTGCTCAGCCGCCGGCTGGCTTCTCCCTCTCACTTCCCTTGCTTGTGTTCCCTTTCTTGCTGTCTCTCTCTGTGTCAAATAAATTTTTAAAAATCTTTTAAAAAGAAATGGTGAATTCACATGAGTGTGTAAGAAGATATTGATCATCAACTTGTTTTAATTAGTTAATGGTCAGAGGAAAGGAGTGTAGCAATTGTTTTGTTACAAATTTAGCTTGTAGGGGTGCCTGGGTGACTTAGTTGGTTAAGCATCTGCTCAGGTCATGATCTCAAGATCCTGGTAGGGCTCTTTGCTCAGTGGGAAACCTGCTTCTCTCTCTCCCTCTGCCAGTACCCCTGCGTGTGCTTTCACTCTTTCTCTGTCAAATAAATAAATAAAATAAAAACAAATTTAGCTTTTAAAGTATTAAATGAACAACTGTTGCATTGTACCTGCATATGTTATAATTTTTCATATAAAGTAATTGCTCAAATATTTCTGGCATTTTGAATCTATGGGTGTATTTTAATTTCAATATTTTGCTCACATCTGAAAATAAAAATTATATTCTAAAAACCTTTTTTCACTGCAAGGAGATTATGAAGTTCAATTTAATTTGGACAGTTTCTCATACTGAAAATGCCATCTTTAATTCCCTGAGTTATGCTTAATTATCCAGTTGCAACTTGTTCTCAGTAAAACTTTGTCTTTAATTTTAGCTGCTTGCCTTTGCTTGGGAAACTATTACAGTTTTCTTTTAATAAATTAAATTTGCCCCTGTGTTGGAAGACTTGATGAAAAGTGGACTCAGTTTGCTAAACCACTAGGAATTCCTTTTATATTGAAACTCACTTATATGTAGCTTTTCACATACTTCGGAGCTTCACTGAAAGAAATCTCATCAGATTAGTAGGACCTGTTAGAATTTTTTTACACTACCAAATTTGTATTACAGGAAAGTTAGAATGATTACTCTCTAATCTATTCTCTGCTAGCTAGTATTTAATAGTGAATTTGGGTGGACTTTTTTCCAAGTGCCTTATATCATTGTATATTTACTGTAATTATTGAATGCATTTGAACAGGTTCCTGGGGATTATTGTACATTGTTGATCTTTTTTTTAACAGCTTTAATCAATTACGGATATTATATATATGACCAACACTGGGGTGGGCTATAAGGGAATACAAATAAAGTACAAAGTGAGGTCCCAGAAAAAAAATTTTTTTTAACAAATAAAAATAAATGAGGTACCAGATATTAGCATTCCTTTTTGATGTTTATATTTAACCCCTCATTTTGCTTTTCACTTTTTAATACTAACTAGCATTGCATGTTTTAAACCAAATTATACTTCTTGCTGTTTAATAAATATTCGGCACTGATGTTTCTGTCTTTGCTATGCAGGTTCTTTTCCACCTTCTTTCCAATTCTGAGTCATCTTTCTTCACTAAGACTCATTTCAAATGCTATATCCTGCATGACATTTCTCCAGACACCTTCTTTATCCAATAAGTACCTTATAGTGGCACTTTCGTGTTTGCCCTGTTTTAAGTGTTATCCCCCTTCTTGAAATTAGCTCCTCAGGAGCAATGTCTCATTTTCCTGATCTTTGTCTATACCATGTCATACCTGGCATATAGTAGTCACAAAATAATATTTGTCGAATTAAAAATCAGAAACAGCTAAGGAAAAATTACAGATGTGACAAGAGTAGCCAGCAGTCAAAGCTCTGATGATAAGTGATAAATGTTGAGTTTCCAGATAGGAGAGGACTTAAGCGGAGCCTCACACTCAGGACCTTAAAGTAAAACCAGTCAGAGTGGGTGCCTGGATGGCTCAGTGGGTTAAGCCTCTGCCTTTGGCTCAGGTCATGATCTCAGGGTCCTGGGATCGGCGGGGAGCCTGCTTCCTCCTCTCTCTCTGTCTGCCTCTCTGCCTACTTGTGATCTCTCTCTGTTAAATAAACAAATTCTTTAAAAAAAAAAAATGAGTGAGTGCTATGAGAATGATAAATTCCATTTTTAAATGGCATTAAAATGGATAAATATTGGGAGAATTCATAGTCATTGAATTTCCCTGGTTACAATAGAGTTACACTTTCCTTCATTTTATTAATGATGCAGCATTTTCATGCTGTGAAATACTGGAAACAAAATCCTGTCTAGACTAGAAAGCCTTCCTACATGTTCTTAGGGTAAGGATGTCTCTGTAGATAATAACTAGACATATTGTGAAAGACTATAAATCCCAATGAAGTGATCTGCCTAATAGTCCTTTTAAATGCAATTTGGGACCCTAAAGGTTGTTTTCATTCCCAGAGGCTTGCAGCTGATCTCTGTTTATAACTCCAGGTTTTCTAAAGGATTGCCGGATTCAGAATGAGGAAATAAGTGCTGAAAAGCTGCCAGAATGAGAATCACTGGAGTAGCCTGATTTAAAAAAAAAAAAAAAAAAAAGGCTTTCTGGGGGCTGTATATCCTGAGTAATAGAGAAGGCACATGTATGTGTCTATGGCAGAACCAAGGCTCCTGAAGAAGAGGGAAGCTGGTGTTGGCTGTCAAGTGAAGGATGTAACCCCAGGGCCCTCAATATTTTTAGGGGCCCATGAAAATATTTTAATGACTTTCAAAATCAGAAGGAAGAAAATGAACTTCGATTAAACAAAAGGTTTTAACATATTTATCCTAATACCAGAACAGTCACAAAGTGTCATTTTTGAATTCTTTATGGAGGAAGAACCACAAAGACAAAAGTGTCCAGGGCCCACAGAAGTCACAGGGCAGCCCTGCCCAAGACCTACCCAGATTTCTCAAGGTTGGTGCTAGACTGTGAAAGAGCTACAAATTTGGGCAGACATGTGATATTTTAGTCTAGCTCTTCTCTCTGCTTCCCAGTGTCTTCATCTGTATAATGAGTTGTTCTCTTTTTTTAAGTATGGGTCATTTATTTATTTACGTAATCTCCATGCCCACCAAGATCAAAATCACATGTTTTGGGGCACTTGGGTGGCTCAGTGGGTTAAAGCCTCTGCCTTCGGCTTAGGTCATAATCCCAGAGTTCTGGGATCGAGCCCCACATCGGGCTTTCTGCTCAGCAGGGAGCCCGCTTCCCTTCCTCTCTCTCTGCCTCTCTCTCTGCCTATTTGTGATCTCTATCTCTGTCAAATAAATAAATAAAATCTAAAAAAAAAAGAATCACATGTTTTACCAACTGAACTAGCCAGGTGCGCCTGCATAAGAGAAGTTTGGACCAGGCAACCTGTGAGGGCTTTTGCAGGCATACTTCCTTAAGTGAAATCTGGCATCAGACAAGTTCCAGGCTAAAGCAGATTATCTAACATGACCTTAATGTGAACTCAGGTCATGTGATAACTGACGTAGACACAGAACAGGGCTGATAAACCCCCCTCCCATATTTTCTGTGTCCCGTCACAACTATTTGTTTGGAAATGATAAGAGCATAAATTATGTGATATTAGCATAAAGTATGTGGTATTAGGATGCAACTGGTAAAAGATTAGAAGTAGTAAAATGCCTTGTATGTTTTAAGTACTCACTAGTAAATATTTAATGGTTAAAATAATGATATAGGCTATTACTATTAGCTCGTTTTCTTAAGAGAAATTTGTATTTACCAGAGAAAGTATTAATCTGTGAGTTTTTTTTCTTATTCTTTACAGAAGAATAACTGAAAACATTTGGGTTTTATTTGGTTATGTTTTGGTTTTTCTAATGGACAGTAAAGCCAAGTTTACTGAGCTCCTGAAGAGGGAGAGGACCTAAGGGGATTGCTCACTGAAAACATTTTGGAGATGGTCATATCTAAAGTATTTCAATCTCATTTCTGCAAATTGTAAGATTCTGTAAATTAAGCCCAGAGCTCGTTTAAATTGTTTTCTATTTATTTATAAGGTTTTATTCTTCTCTGTTTAATCCAAAATATGTGCTAAATTAAGATATTAAAGCAGTGTGTGTCTTCTATTAGTATGTTGTCCATTTTTTAGATTGTTGGAAAAGGGTCATTCCTTATTTGATGTTCTTTCTAGAATAAATGGACCTCTATATCACTTATACTCCTCCAACATCCTTCTTTTCTTAGGGATATCATACTGATAGAAAACAGGATGATTTAATGGATGCCTATAAAATATATGATTTGAAAGGTAAATTTGCTGAAGAAAAGTATTACAAATTGGCAATGAAATTAAGCCTAGATTGCTTTGATTGTTTTTTTTTTTTACCCTGTCCAGTAATTACAACTACTTAGATGTATATCAGAAGCACCTGAGGGGCACCTGGGTGACTCAGTTTGTTAAGCACCTGGCTCTTGATTTCGACTTGGGTTGTGATCTCAGGGATCGAGCCTATGTTGGGCTCTGTGGTGGGTGTGGAACCTGCTCGAGATTCTCTCTCCCCTCTTCTCCTGCCCGTCTCCCCACTTTGTGCTCTTTCCACCCCACCCCCCAAATAAATGAATAAAATCTTAAGGAAAAAAAAATTCACCTGAACTACTTTTTAAAAATAAACATGTCTAAAAAATGAATATGTTTTAAAAATAAACATCATCTAAGACCTGCTAGTGTAGTATCCATGGGCATGTAACCCATGGATCTATGTTCGAAAAAGATCCAAGGTCATCCTGACAGGCACTAAAGGCTGAAAATGGCTGCACTATGTAGTCAAGTAGAAGAAAGTATGGACTTTGGCATTATTAGATCTGAATCCAGAATCCAGACTTGCCACAGTCTAGGTGTATAAGCCCAGATCTAGACCAAGTTACTTATCTTTCTGAATTTCAGTGTCCTTGTCTATATAATAAGAATGGTAATTCTTTTTTTTTTTTTTTTTTTTTAAAGAATGATAATACTTTCTAAGGCTTAGAACCTGTCGGGGATTGGTTAAAGGAGACAACAGATGAAAAGTGCTTGACATACAGTAAGTGATAGCTAGTGTTGATATTCTAGTAGCATGGCGTTATCCTCAGTTTTCATCTTAACTTACGAAGAGTGATGTTTTTCTGTATCCAAAAGAATATTTATGCAGCACTTCCTTTAGTTCTCTTTTAATTAAACAGATTTACTTTGGGCTTTGCACTTTCCTCCAAGTTTGCATTTGGGCTACTCAGAAAGTAGTGGCAGAGAAAATATGTGGCATCTTGCTTTTCAGTTTCCCTAGCATCCTCTGGAGCAGCTAATCATTTCTAGATCCAGCTTCAGAGTTATTCATTGTCTTATTTTAAGAACAGGTATTTGGTATATCGTGATTTTGGGACATGAACTTTAGTTGCAAAACCGTAGAATAATGGGGTTTTGTCAGCGAAAGAACATACAGATGCCTAATTCTTTGTCCTGGCATCTCTATCATTATGCGTTTGTATGGTTAGTTCCGTAGATCTGTAAATGATAATGTTTCAGATTTCTTTTGAAACATCTCAGGTCAATTTAACCGAGAGTGTAATAGTGTAGAACCATAAGTGAAAGAAGAGGAGAGAATACTGTACTTTTCCTAGTTATGGCCTTTTTGTAACATTATCCATTTATCCTTTTATTTTCAGTTGCTGCAAACTTGCCAGAATTATAAAGTATTGATTTCCTCCTTTTTTTTTCTTAAATAGAGCATAGTGCTAAGCATGAATATTTAATTTACATGAACTTTGCCTAGCATTTAACAAGGCTATGGCTAGGTGCTTTTTCTCCTGAAATATGCGTTCACAATGCCTTCTCATGTGAAGGGGCTTCCCCTTTATTTATCTTGTTGGATTCATCATATTTGGAAAACAGTGAATATATTAAATGTTGTTTCAAATTTAAAAATTGCAAATGCTGAAGGTTACATAAAACCATGCCATGCTTGATGTAGCCTTTCTACTTCTTTTGTTCTAGAACTGCCTTTAATATATCAGGAGTAGTCTTCCATTATGCCTAGTTATTTGATTTTTTTTTTTTTTTGAGTCTCTGTTAGGCTTGCACCATTGCGTATTTTTGGACCAGAACACCATGTAGAAAAAATTTAATGCCACAACAGTTTTTAGGCAAGAAAATGCAGAAACTACAGCAGATGAGGATGTGATTCGACAAAACTATTTTAACCACTTTATTTAGTATGTATGTATGTACGTAAACTCTACCCTCAACGTGGGGTTCAAATTCATAGCCCCAAGATCAAGATTTGCATGCTGTACCAACTGAGCCAGCCAGACACCCCTCCTTTTAACCACTTTATACATTCAAAGATCTTTGACTGTAAATAGTTGCCGTGTTGGCATTCTACTTTGCCTGAACAGCCATTGGTATAACACCAGTCAGTGAAGCATATAGGCTCTGTGTGAACATACAAAAAGAGGAGACTGTTTCAGAGAATAATATAGTTGGGAAAGTATCTGGAGACCCATAAATACAATTGCAAGGCAACATTCACGTACCACACTCTTAATATAGGGGCAATGTAGTGTAATGCTTGAGAGCATAAACTTTGGAACCAGGTTGCTGGGTCTGAAATCCCAACTCCTATACTAACTGTGTGACCCTGGGCAAATTATCTCAAAATATTTGTTTTCTCATCTGCAAAGTGAGATAATTGATTGATAACTATTGATTTGAAGTGTGGAGGGTTTTGAAATCCAAGCTAAGAAATTTGGGTTTGATATGCTGAGAAATAGGGAGTCACTGAAATTTTTTGGACAGGCAAGTTACATGGTGAAATTAATTGAGGAACATTATTTTAGTGACTGTATATGAATGGAGTAGGAGGGCCTAGAGGCAGGCAGCAGCTTGGAGACTGCCAGAACCATTTAAATGTGAAAGGTGTAACTGTGGTAGGTGTAACTGTGGGAGTGGAGATAGATGGACAAGACCAAAATATCGCTGTGGAGGAAAAAAAATCATTCAGATTTCATGGTGGATTAGATTTGTTCTTTTAAATACCCCACTCCCTACAAATGGCATAATTCAGCAAAATCTTAGAAAATGCTTCTGTAGCAGCTCAGAAGAAATCTCCTGTAAGTGCTGTCAGAAATTATAAACTCTGGGGACTCCAGCTGGTAATGTGTGTGTTCACTTACAGCTTCCTTTCCCCTTTATACACTAGAGCACACCAGGAAATATTGGCTTATCCCAGTAGGAAGTTTCTCTATAGGAGATGCTTAGTGAACTGAATGCCTTTGTTTAGAACTAATTGACCTTTCTAAAACAACATTTTTTTAAGAGCTTACTCAAATTAGGGAGACTTTAACCATCTGATAAATCAAGAGACAAATCAGTCCTCTCCTAAGCAAGGTCAACAATCATGTTGAAGGAGAAAAGGAGAAAGGGGGAAGGCCCCATCAGTAAAAACAGACAATTAACATTTTATTATAATATGAACATTGAACTATATCACTAATCTTTTCCTACATCATGCTATTAGCCTGGTGATACCAACCTTTTTTCAGTCCTTTTTGTTATAGGATGTAAGAATGTTAGGTTTTTAAGATTATAAAGTAAAAGAATCTGCAATCAGAAAACAGTGTCTTGGTGTTTCGATCTGAATTTTTTTTTCTTAAAGTAGAAAAAAGATGCTACCTATTTAAACTTTTGAGAATTTTGACTCAGATTTTTTATTATTATAAGTGATAAAGCATAACCCTGACAAAAAAAATAAGAAAAGGACTAAAATTAGTTTAAGAGAAAATTCCTTGAAAATAAATCTAGAGGGATAGAGACAATCGTTATTGTTGTTCCATATAAGTACATTTTAAGCCTAACAAATATATATAATAAGTTTTTTTAAAAAATCAGTTAAATGAGGCTATTGTTTTCCCTTTAAAATTAACTCATTGTCATCTGGTCAGATATTTCCAGCTGTTTAACTATCTGGCAAGCTATTTTCAGTGAGGAGAGGAATTTATCAGTAATTTTATGTTTTAGTTTATGTAGCAGGATGGTGGTAGTAATTTTATTTTATCATCAATTACTTAATGGATTTAATTAAGTATTCTCTTTATGATCAAATGCATTACCACTCTTCCCACTAGTATTAATGGTTTAGGTGGTGTCTAGCTATGTAAGAGAAGAAATTTTTACAAGATCTTTTGTCTTGAGAAAAGGATCCATAAATCCTTTCCTTTAGCCACAGTGTTAAGAGTTCACTGTTGATACAGAAAATTGCACTTTGTGGGGTAATATCCAGCTTGCTTGCTACTACAGTTAAATCATAAGGAAAACCTTGGATTTGGGTGAATACAGCTCTTGCTTATAAATGCATTTCATCCCAGTAGATCATATCTTGGCCCTTTGGCCCTGCTTAAATTTTACTCTAAGGTAAAACTCTGACTAGGCATGTGCTGTTGCTTTTCTTCTTTTTTTTATAGTGTCATGTTAGTCACCATACAATATATCATTAGTTTTTGATGCAGTGTTCCATGATTCATTGTTTTCATATAACACCCAGTGCTCCATGCAATACACTCCCTCCTTAATACCCACCAGCAGGCTCACCCATTCCCTTACCCCCACCCCCTCCCAAACCCTCAATTTGTTTTTCGGAGTCCATAGTCTCTTTTCTGTTGAGAGTTGGATGTTAGCTAAGAATGAGTGAGTGGGTGAAAGGTGAAAGATGGAACAAGTTCTTACCAGGTAGGATTAAACGAATGGAATAATGACTTCAAAATTAAAACAAAGTGCTCCTAGTAAGTAAAGCAAAAGCTACTGTTTACAATTTACACAATTAGTCAAATAATGGAAATGGACACTGTTTTTCCTGGAGGCATCATTGGCTGTAATCTAATTTCTACCTCTTTAAACTAGTTTTGGACATCATTTAGTTAGTACTGGCTTAATTATAACTGAAATCATTCCTTCTCAAGCTTTCATGATATACTAATCTTTTTAAAAACTGATTCAGATTCAGTAGATGTGAAGTCAGGATTGCATTTCTAACAAGCTCATAGGTGATACCAATGCTGCTGGTTAGTGGACCACATTTTGAGTAGTAAGAGTCTAAATAATTATTCTTATTACCTGTGGTTCCTGTTTCCTTATTCTGTGTTTGCCTTTTTGCCTGCAAGATTAGCTGTTTGCCCTTTATTTTGTGAGTTTGAACTCTTTCATAATGCTTATTTATTCAGTGACAAGATTGCATCTGGAAGACTCACCTGTTATTAGTGGAAACTTCATTTGTCTCAGAGCTGTAGTGGTGTGCCCCGGAGGAGTCTTTCACTGCTTCTGTGTGCAAGAACAATGAATCACTGAGAGCACTTGACTAACCGGAAACCTTTCCATTTAACTGTGGTGATGTGGAAGGAGCATGGGTTATAAAGTAGGACCTGAACTGTATGATCTTGGTCAGGTTACTGAATTTCTTTGGTTCTCAACTCATTATTCTGTAAAATGAAAATACCTATATAAGGTTTTGGGATAATGATTAGCAGTAATATATGAAGCACCGAGTATCTACAAGGTAGGAGGCATTTAGTACATAGTAAGCATTCCAGTCACTGAATGGAATGAAACAAACATTAAAACTATTTAATTTTCTTAGCATCAGGTATTTTATTACCATTGTAATGGTAAGGAGACAAAAAAAAATGTGTGGATTGTTTTCTATGAAGAAAATTGGGGGCTAAATTAGGTTTTTCAAGTTTTTTATATTCTGTTTGATTTCCTGTTTTTTTAAAAAATAATTCATTTGATTTCTTTGGTAGACTTAGAGCCAAATCACTTTTCTGAGTGTTTGTTAGAATCTCTGTGGTTCAGAAAAGAAATTAAGTTTTAGATTCTCAACTTTATTTTGAATAACAAAATTAATAACTCATTTATCCTGATTTACCTGAATTTTTGAGGTCAAGATATGCCCAAATAGTGGCATTTTCAAGGACTCATTTTTGTCCTTTCTGTCAGTATAGAGGAGAATCATTAGGAACAACACAGCTGGTACCTTGAGAAACATGACATAAAATTGGCATTGCCTGCTAAGCCTGAAAAAAGCCAACACTTGTTCAGCTGCTAATTTTTTCAGGCAGAGTCTTTAATTTGGCCCCAAATGACTGCAGTTTACCACAGAAGTATTTTTATTTGCTGCCAAAATCCCTTACAAAACTTAGTGCCTTCTGAAACACAAACATATAGGCTATATTGTTTCTTTGCCTTTTTTTTTTTTTTTTTTTTAAGTTTCCTTTTCCTCACTCACATTACTTGGTTTCCTAATCTTGGCCATAAAATGTTTGCCCAGTTAGGTGCTTCATAACAGAGATTCTTTCCAATAGCAGATGCATTCCAGGATAACCTATTAGCTGTATTATATAATCAGGAGCGCTAGCTGATGGGGTATTCATCTGTAAGAAAATATTCTCTTAGTACCCCTGAGCTTAGCAATATAGATCCTCAATATCATTTGTCTAACTTCAAAGCTAATTGAAATCAGCCAGCCTATGTTTCAAAATATCTACACATATTACCAACCATCTGGCTGCTTGCAAATGATGAAGACATTTAATATAAAACCTGGTTAATGCACTAGCTTCTCACCTCTAGAGAACAAATCTTGCCTAGGACACACATACTCTTCTTTTAGTATTGGTCTGCAGTAGAGGGCAGTCTTTTCAGTCCCCAGACTCATAACAATTTGATGTATTCACTCTCAGGTGACTGACCATGTGATAGATATTCAGAATGATCATTGAGGGACTCATTCAGAACTGCAATGACAGAACAGAAGGTCTATGTATACCATCAGGGATAGAATATCTAGAATGCATTGTGTGTGGGTAAAGTGGCCATTTTTTTAGTAACCTAATGTAATTTTATTATGAAGATAATGCTGGATGAAATGTGGCTATAGTAGGAAATTTGTAATACATACATTTTCATTTAACATTTTGTTATTAGTCTTTCAATTTTTAAATTAGGTTTATATGTGCATTATTTTTAGCAAAACTGAGATTCTATATGTCGTTTTTATTCTTTTTAAACTTAGTTATATTTTACAAACATTTTTCTTCTTTTAAATTTTTTATTTTAATT
The DNA here is from genome assembly GCF_922984935.1 of Meles meles. NCBI lineage: Eukaryota > Metazoa > Chordata > Mammalia > Carnivora > Mustelidae > Meles > Meles meles. Next base: position 32,550,527 of record NC_060071.1, on the reverse strand, counting down.
ACAGTTAACATACAGTGTTACATTAGTTTCAGGTGTATAATGTGGTGATTCAGCACTTCCATATATCACCCAGTACTCATCACAGGTGTACTCCTTAATCCCCATCCCCTGTTTCACCCATCCCCCTCCCCCTTCTGGTAATCATTAGTTTATTCTCTGTAATTCAGACTCTGTTTCTTGATTTGTCTTAGGAACATTTTTCAATGTCATTAAATAACATCTCCATTTCAATGACTTTCATATTGCTACCCTGTCTTAAGTTACCAGTGGAACGTTTATTTCATCTCTCATTTCCCTATTATAAATAACACTGAAATGAACATCCAGTGAAAATTTTTTCTGCATAGAAGTTAATCATTGACCGTATCATTGCCTTCCATTAAGGTAAATTGTTAGAAATTAATTATAAGATCAAAAGACATGAAAGTTTTTAATGTGCTGTATTTATTTTGTTTCTTTGTGTGTTTGGGGATGTTTTATATATGCCTCATCACAATTGAGAAAACTTGTACTTTTTTTTGTACTTTTCTTGATACTGTGTAAAATACCACATCACGTAGCCAATAGCTAGGCCTGGGCATATTCTTTCCATTGCTCATTTTAGAGCAATTTGATAGATGATTAACTGGTTCCTCAATTGTTTTAATTTGAATTTCTGTGAAGTTTAGTGAGGTAGCATACTATAATTATTTTTGCCGAGTTTCAGGTAAATTTCTCCTATACCTATCCACACTAACCATACATTAATAAATGGGAAGTATTCCCTATCCAAGTGCCATATTCTAAGTGATAATAAGTAACAGAATCGTAGTGGTTTTTTTTTTTAAGATTTTATTTATTTATTTGAGAGAAAGAGAGAGTGAGAGAGAGCATGAGAGGGGAGAAGGTCAGAGGAAGAAGCAGACTCTCCACGGAGCTGGGAGCCCAGTGAGGGACTCAATCCCAGAACTCCAGGATCATGACCTGAGCCGAAGGCAGTGGCTTAACCAACTGAGCCAGCCCCCCAGCTGCCCCCCAACTGTAGGTTTTTAAAGAGATTACATTTGTCCTGCTATCTTGAAGCTTCTGTGTAAATGTTGTAATTTCAAATAAAAAAAATGTCAATACTTAGTACATTTTTGTTAATCAACTCTCTAAAACCAAATAAATTTTACCAAGATCTCCATCATCTTTTACTGGATTTCTCATGAAGAATTTCAACTGCTTTTTCTTTTCACCAAAGAACACTACTTTTACACTTTTTTCTACTAGTTAACCTTGGCCACCTTTTCTTCTTCCCACTGCCCTTTGGAAAAACAGAAGTCCAGTTATATTTTGCTTTTGTCATGCTTAAGTTGCTAAATCTATAAATTTTATGTTTATTCTTTTGTAGAAGAGGTACAGAGTGTTGATGTCCACACTCTACTCTCAATATATAAGAAAAATATTTGCATTTAGTCAAAAAGAAAATTAGCAATTATAATAACATTAAACTATTGCTTATTTATAAGTGAATTTTACTATATAAATTTATAGTGTAAAATAGTAGATCTACTGAATTCAGAGTCTTAATTATTAATTAATGAGGGTAAAGCGCTTTGACGATGAAGAGTACTTTTTGTTTTTGTTTTTTTAATTTTTTTTAGTAATCTCTGCACCCATCATGAGGCTTGAGCTCACAACCCTGAGATCAAGAGTTAAATGTTCTTCTTTTTTTTTTTTTTTTTTTTTTAAGAGTTAAATGTTCTTCTAACTGAGACAGCCAGGTACCGCTAAAGATGAAGAGTACTTTTTAGGCACTTTTATGTATTAATGTAGGTGGAGTTTTAGTCCTTATGGTTTTTACAGTCTCTCAATCAAGTAGATATTTTAATCTTTTTTCAGTCCTCAGTCCAGACTCTTGTGATTTAAAAGTGTTGATGAAATTTTAATATAAAAAGTACTGTGATTGAGCTTGCATTAATGGCAGCTTTACACCCTACTAGGAAGTAGTTTTAAGAAATAAGGTTGATTTTCATTTCCAGTGAAATGAAATACGTGTATATCCTGCTTAAAGGATGCCTACTATATGATATCTGACACCAGAGCCCATAAAACTAGTTTATAACTATTTCATTCACCAGATGAACCAGGATCATATGTCTAGAGAAGTAATGTTACAATGATTTGCTTCCATTGTGGTCCTCTCTATTAAATAAATAATGAAAAGCTATACTTCCTGCCTGTTAACAGTAAAATTTAATCTTTTTGTGATAATTCTGACTATTGAAGAATTTTAGGATCATCAGTCATTGGCTAAATCATCTCATTTCCAAACTTTTTATATCATCTGCCACTAGTTTAGTTAAGACCTCATTACCATCTACTTGCACTACTAGAATTGCCTCCTAATCTCCCTACTTCTGTTCATTCTCCATATTGTAGTTCATTTTACTGGCACAGATATATTAATCTTAATCTAGAGTATAGATATGATTATTATCCTTCCATCTAAAATTTATACTTTATCAGCCATACTCTTAGGCCCAGTTAGCATTCAGTAATTTACATAATTTAATCCTAGCTTAATATTACAGCATTATTTCCCACCTCTCTGTATCTCACTCTTTGCTTTCTTACCTTTACAACCTTTCCTTGAATAGCTTAGAATGCCTACATTTCTTTATTTGTACCAGCCCCAGAAATAACTCATACTCACTTGGAGGAGGGAAATGAGGAGTATTCAAATAAGTCCCATTCAGCCAGGGACTAAATGAAATCTGTACATTGAAATGTACAGAAATGGGTGAAATGGGTGTCAGTGCTGCCAACACAGAAAAATTTATTGCCTTCTGGTCTGGCAAACCAGAAATGAGAAACTAAGAAACTGGGAATGCCTTAGAGAGTATAGCTTGCAAGGGAAGGAGTCAGACAAGAGAGCTCTGGATTTTTGTCCTTCCTATATCTATGACTCACCTTTGAATCATCTGTGCCCAAAATAGACTCAGATCAGCCTAACTAAAAACAAAAGATCTAACTAAAAACAAGAAAAAAGTTTACACTCAGAGATTAGCTAAGAAAATGAACTACTAAAAACAAAGGAAACAATGCTCATTAAATAAAAATAACAGAATCCAGATTCTCCACAACTCAAGACACAATCCCAAATTAACTTGATATGCAAAGAACCAAGAAAATAGAACACATTCTCAATCAGATCACCTTGAAAATGAACCAGGTGTTGGAATTTACATATAAGGATTTTAAACCAGCTATTATAACTATTATTAGTGAAGTAAAAGAAAACAGGTTTTCAGCACATGAAAATATCAGCAAAGAAATGGAAAATCTTGGCAGAGAATAGAAAAAAAAGATTAGATTGAAGTTCTAGAACTGAAAAACACACTTTTGAAATGAAAAATTCACTGGATGGACTTAAAAGGTGATTGAACATAAGAAGAAAAAGTAGGTGATCTCAAACAGATCAATATTAATTATCCAGGATAAAAAGGGAGAAAAAAGATTAGGGAGAAAATGAACAAAGGCTCAAAGATCTGTTAGTGGTATTTAATAATTGACTTCTCATCAGAAACCACTGAGGACAGAAGAGAGTAGAAAAGCATCTTTAAAGTGCTGAAAGAAACTTGTCAATCTAGAATTCTGTATCCAGCAATATATTAATCAGTAGTAAAGGCTGGACTTATCATTGTCATCATTTTGCAGGTATACAAATATCAGATTGTTACACTGTATATTTTTTAAAGATTTTATTTATTTATTTGACAGAGAAAGAGAAGGAATACAAGCAGGGGAAGTGGGAGAGGGAGAGGGAGAAGCAGGCTTACTGCTGAGCAGGGAGTCCTATGTGGGGCTTGATCGCAGGACCCTGGGATCATGACCTGAGTCGAAGGCAGATGCTAAATGACTGAGCCACCCAGGTGCCCCTGTTACATTGTATATTGAAATTAATATAATATTATGTTAATTCTACCTCAATTAAAAAAAGAATGAAAGCAAAATATATTTTTAGATAAAGAGAATTTTTTACCAAGAAACCTGCACCATAAGAAATGGTGAAAGAAGTTCTTCAGGTTGAAGATAAATGGTTTTAGATGGAAATGTGAATATTTGTTAAAGGATAAATAATATCAGACATTCTAAATATCTGGGCAAAATAAAAGACTAGTTTGGGTTGTTTTTTTTTTTTTAACTTTTAATTTCTTTATAGACTGTAACCATTGAAAGCTAAAATTACAACATTGTCTTGCGGGGTCTATGATAAGTAGAGGGACATCTACTTGCCTATAAGATTGCAAACAGTCTATGAGAAATAATCCATTATTAGCTGTAAGTAAGCTATGAAAACATGGATATATAATCCCTAGGGACAGCTGCTATTAAAAATAATGCAAAATATAATAGCTAAATCCAAAAGGAAAATTATGCTGGAATTCAATAGCAACATAAAACAAACATAAATATGTATGTACTTGGTAGCAGGGCTTCAAAATACATGAAAAATCAACAGAATTATAGGGCAAAATAGACAATTTTATAATCATAGTTGATTTTAACACCAACTTCTCATCAATTGACGGAACTAGGCAAAAGAAGAAATCCAGCAGACACATAGATTATATGATGAATATTGTCAACCGCCTAGTCTTAATTGCTTTCATAGAACAGTATACCAACTAGTGGCAATGCACTGTCTTAGGTGCATATGGTATGTTTACTGAAGTAAATTACATCTGCACCAAAAACCAAACCATGTATTTAGAAAGGTTGGAATTACAGTTATCTGACCACAATGAAATTTAATTAGAAACAAATAGCAATCAGATAATCAGAAAAACACATAAATGAGTATTGAGTCAAAGAAGAAATTACAATAGAAATTTTAAAATATTTTAAACTGATAATTAAAATACAACATATAGGAATTTGTGGGATGCAGCCAATGTAGTGTTTAGATGGAAATGAATAGCTTTAAATGCCTATATCACACAATAAGAAAGGTCAGAGATTGATGGTCTATTTGACAAGCTGATCTAAAATTTATATTGAAATGTAGTGGGACTTGAAGAACCAAAATAACATTGCAAAAGAAGAACAGGAGGACTTATACTGCCTGATTTCCATACTTAATATAGCCTACAGTAATTGAGATGCTGTGATACAGTATAAAGGGAAACAAGTAGATTGGTGGAAAAGAACAGAGGCTGCAGAAATAGACCCACCCTATATATTTAATTCATTTTCTTAAAAAACAAAAATTCTAAGGCAGTTCAATAGGCACAGAATAAGTTTTTCAACAAATTGTTTCTAGAACAACTGGAGGGCTATGCACAAAGAAAAAAAAAACCTCAATTCCTACCTCGCACTATGTAAAACAATTAACTCAAAATGGATCATAAGTCTAAATATAAAAACTAAAAATATAAAGCATAAGGGAACATTTTAGTGATCTTGGGTTTGTTGAAGATTTCTTAAATTGGACTCAGAAAGTATAATATATTTTTAAAGAAATCAATAAACTAGATTTCATCAATTCAAAAATCCAAGCCAGAGGTCAGCAAACTATGTCCTGTGGGCCAAATCCAACTGCTCGTTTGCTTTTCTAAATAATGTTTTTCAGAGGTGGACACCCAGTCATGCTCATTTGTTTACATGTTGTCTATGGCTGCTTTCACATTATAATGGCAAGAGCTGAGTATGGAAATCATATGGTCTTTATCACCTGACCCTTCTTAGAATAAGTTTGCCAAACCCTCATCTTAACTTAAAAAATGAGAAGTATTTTAAGCAGAACGAAACAAAAACAAGGAATTGATAGCAGAAATCAATTAAATTGAAAAAAAAAATGTAAAGGAAAAACCAGTGAAACCCATACCTGGTACTTTTGGTGGGGATGGGGGAGGGGTATAATTCATGAGAGAAGACCCAAGTTAGCAATATTGGGAGTAAAAGAAGGGACATGATGCCAGAAACTTCTGAAAGTAAAAGGGTAATAAGGGAATATTCTAAGGAGCTTCATGCAGTAAATTTGACAATCTATTTGTAATGGGCAAATTCCTTGAAAGACCTAGATCTCCAAAACTGGTCCAAAATGAAATAGAAAGCTTGGAACTACTTATATAATAATTTTAAAAATGTAATGAATGATTTAAAATTTCCCAGGCCTAGGTGGCTTTACTGGTGAATTCTATCAAATATTTTAAGAAAAAAAAAACAAACAATGTTATAAAACTATTTCAGAATATAGATAAGGAAGAAATACTTTCCTATACATTTTATGAGTACAGTATTACCTGATTCCAAAACCAAAGGAATACAAGAAAAGGTAACTATATTCCTTAGGAAAATAAATGCATAATTCCTTACAAAATACTAGCTAATTGAATCCTACATTTTTTTAAAATGGGTAATACATTTATCCTAGGAATGTAAGGTTGATTTAACATCTGGCAGTCCATCAGCATGATTCATCATTTTAATAGAATATAGGAAAAAGGGGCACCTGTGTGGCTCAGTCAGTTAAACATCTGCCTTCAGTTCAGGTCATGATCTCAGGATCCTGGTAGAGCCCCACATCTGGTTTCCCTGCTTAGCAGAGAGTCTGCTTCTCCTTCTTTCTCTGACCCTCCTCCCCACTTGTGCTCTCTCGCTGTCTCAAATAAATTTTTAAAGAAATTATTTTTAAAGAATATAGAAAAAAATAACATTTCAATAAATGCAGAGAGAACATTTGACAAATTTCAGTACCTTTTTGGGATAAAAGTGTTCTTCAAAGTAGTATTGTAAGAAAATTTCCTAAACCTGATTGGAGTTATCTACAAAAAACAAAACAAAACAACAACAAAACAAACAACAAAAAAAACCCTTACAGATAAGCTTTATATTTGGTGGTGAATGGCCCCAATTCTCTCTACTTAAGATCAAGAATAAGGCAAGGATGTCCACTGTCACCACTTCCATAATGATTTTCTAGAAATCTTACCAGTGCAATAAGGCAAAAAATAAATTAATTAAAGGCATAGTAACTGGAAAGGAAGATCAAAACTGGCCTTATTATCATGTGTGGAGAAAATCTAAATTACTTTTTTAAAAATAAATAAATTTAGTAAAATTGCAGTATACATAGTTAATATATAAAAATCAGTTTCTTTCCATGTGCCAGCAGTACACAATTAGAAAATAAAAATTTAAACACAATCCATTTACAACAGCATAAGGAAACAAAATATTTAGGATAAACTTAACAAAAGATATTAAAGACCTCTGCACCAAAAAGTGCAAAATATTGCACTGGGAAACTAAAGATCTAAATAAATAAAGCAATATACTGTGTTCATGAATCAGAAGACTAAATATTGTTAAGATGGCAATGATCCCCAAATAGACTTACAAATTCATTGTAATTTCAGTCAGCTTCCAGTAGGCTTTTTTGAAGATATTGACAAGGTGGCTTTAAAATTTATAGAGATACGTAAGGATCTAAAATAGCTAAAACAATTTTGATAACATATAAAGCTGGAAGACAAACTACTTGATTTGAAGATTTACTATAATGCTATAGTAATCAAGACAGTCTGATCCTGACAAAATGATAGACATAGATCAATGGAACAGAATAAGAATCCAGAAATAGATCCATATGCATATGATAAATTGCTTTTTAAACAGAATTATCAGGTTAATGCAATGGAGAAGAATCTTTTCAAAAGATAGTGCCAAAACAAGTGGACAGTTTGTATGGGCTAAAATGAACCTTAACCTTAAACAACACTTAAAATTGGACTTAAATCATAAACCTAAATGTAAAAGTTAAAGTTAATTAACTTATTGAGGAACCCATAGGAGAAAAATCTGTGTAGCACAGGTTAGGCAAAGTTTTCTTTAAAAGAATATCAAAAGTATAAACTAAAGGAAAATATTGATAAAATGTACTTTATCAGAATTAGAAACTTGCTTTTGTAAGATGCTTAAAAAGGCAAACCAGACTCAAGAAAATTTTTGTAAAACATATTTGATAAAGGGCTTGTAAAGAACTTTTACAACTCAAGACAACTCAATTTAAAATGGACAAATGATCAGAACATACACTTAACCATAGATATATGAGTGATTATTAAGCCCATGGAGAGATCCTCATCACTTGTCTGACAAATGCACGTTTAATAGAAAAAGATCAATAATGTCAAATGTTGAGGAGGTTCCAGAGCAGTTGGAACTCTCATATATTGCTAGTGGGAATGCAAATTGGTGTAACTATCTTTAAAAAAAAGTATGGCAATACCATATAAAGTTAAAAATACATTCACAATTTGACCTAGCAATTCCACTTTAAGGTATTAACCCAAGCAAAATGGAAACACATGCTCACCCAAAAATGTGTTCAAATGTTTGTAACAGCATTATTCATAATAGATAAATACTGGTAAGTGAATAAACAAATTGTCTTATATCCATTCCATGGAATCCTACTTGCATTAAAAAGGAACAAAATAGAAATATACAAAACAGGGGCACCTGGATGGCTCAGCTGGTTAAACCCTCTGCCTTCAGCTCAGGTCATGATCCTAGGGTCCTGGGATCGAGCCCCGCATCGGGCTCTCTGCTTAGCTGGGAGCCTGCTTCCTTCTCTCTCTCTCTCTCTGCCTGCCTCTCTGCCTGCTTGTAATCTCTATCTGTCAAATGAAAAAATCTTTAAAAAAAAAAAAAGAAATATACAAAACAACTTGAATAAATCTCAAAAACAATGTGCTGAGTGAGAGAGGGCAAACATAAATACAAGGCTGACCCTTGGACAACACAGGATTGAACTGCACAGGTCCACTTCTATGCAGATTTTTTACAATATATACAGTATAGTACTGTAAATATATTTTCTTTTCCTTATGATTTTCTTAATAACCTTTTCTCTAGCTTTGTAAGAAGAATATAGTATGTAATATGTATAACATACAAAATGTCTGCTGTTTATGTTATTGATAAGACTTCTGGTCAGTAGTAGGCTGTTAGTAGTCACCAACTTTCAGGGAGTCTAAAGTCATATGCAGATTTTTGACTGCGTGGGGGGTCGCCTCCCCTAACTTCTGTGTTGCTCCAGTGTCAACTGTAGCATGTACTATATGATTCCATTTATGTGAAATTCTAGAAAAGGAATATCTATAAGTGACTGAAAGCAAGTTTGGGGGGCCAGGAGTTGGGGGGAGAAGATGGAGTGCAAAGTGGGACAGGGAACTTTTTTGAGTGAGGGAATTGGTCTGTATCTTCCTTGTTGTAGTGGTTACAGAATTGTATGCAATTAACAAAAATGATCATACTCTACATTTAAAATTGGTGGATTTTATTGCTGTAGATAATGCCTTTAAGAAGAAAGGAAAATAAATCCTCTTCATCCTTTAAGCCTAGGTTTATGCCGCCCATTTATAAAAATTTCCTTTATTCTTTCTTTTGGAACAAGTGTTTGACTTCTTGAACTCCCAGATCGCTATCAGTAAATCTTAAGGTGCTATTTTTGTTTTGTCATTTTGTATATTTTAACTCTCCTATGAGGCTAATTCCTTTGGGGACCAGGATTATTTCTAATTTTATCTTGGATCCTCCGGTCTAATTTTTGCATATCTTGTTATTTCTTTCTCTCAAAAGCAGTGGCTAGAACATCATTCCATTTAATGAAGGGTTCCAGTTAATTGGATTTCATTTTTTTCTGTCTGCAAATGTACTACTTTGGAAATGTATTCAGCATAGGGAATTGTGATCTCTCACAATTTCCTTTAAGCATCAAATGAATTCCTCCTCCACCCCAGACTCCAAGTTTATGTGTTCCTTTAAAAAGTTTCTCATGGCTGATAAATAAAACAAATTATTTTTGTTAGCACTAAACTCTAGGAGATATTACATGATGGGACATTGGGACAACTCAAATAACTCAGTCTGAGATTTTGTGAAAGAGGTAGAAATGTTCTCTGATTAGATGTTGCTCATATTATTTTCTATAAAAGTCAGATGTGTAACATTAAATTTTAATTCATTGATGACCTTTCCACAGGACTTTTGGGATAACATTGCCTTGGTTTGTTTGATGATCTGCACACAAATTTACAGTTTATTGAAGGGAGCAGGTAAATAAAATATCCCTTGTTTGGTTTCTGTCAAATAGCAGCAAGCAGACTTTTAAAATACACTGCATTTAATCAATTTTTAATCAGATTCTCTCATGAGTCTTGGATATGCATGTATTCTGTACTGTTGAGGGAAAATCCACGTACTTTAGGTGACAGAATTGTATAAATGGCAAAACTGACATTTATGAAAAATGTTAGGAGCCTGATTTATCTTTTTGTCCAAACTTAGGGCTACTCCACTTCCCCATGGAAAGTACCTGAAGGCAGGCCAATTTTAATTTTCTCAGAAAGAGCTTTGAATCCAACATTCTTGAACATGTAGTCAGCTGTTCTATATGAAATATGCCAAAGAAATCACTGAATCTGAAAATGTTTTAAAATGTAAGAAAAGTAACAAAAGGAGAATTTTAGAGACTGAGAATGAGAAGCCTGATGTAAAGTCCCAGCTCAGCTGCCCAATGCCTCTTACAGTATAAAGTTGAAGGGATGCTCACTTTCTGAGTCTATTTCTGCAGCTATGAAAATGGAAGAGAATTATGTTTATTTTTTAAATTCAGTGGTTATATATTTTAGTTCTTACCAATTTTTCACACCCAATAATTATTAGCTCCTTTCCCCATACTTGATGATAAAAAATATGAGTCTTTGGGCACCTGGATGGCTTGGTTGGTTGAGTATCTGACTCTTGATTTTGGCTTAGGTAATGATCTCAGGGTCATGAGATTCAGCCCCTCATCAGGCTCTGTGCTCAGTGTGGAGCCTGCTTAGGATTCTCTCTCTCCCTCTCCCTCTCCCCACCCCCACCCCTGTCTCGCATGCATGTGCACTCACTCTCTCTAAAAATAAAATGAACAACAACAAAAAATTTAAACGCTCATTTAAAAAAAAGGTATGAGTCATGTAAAAGGTGTATAATCTTGCCAAGATGAGGTACTCTATATTAATGAAGAAATGCTTTATGAAGGAAACAAAGTGTTTTATATTATTTTTAATAATTATTAATTTTTAATATGAATTCTGATCAAACATGCTTGTAGTAGTTCCTATTGAATAATGGTCACAAGGATAGTAAGTCATTATATTATTTCGCATAGTATTTATATGCTGAGATAGTAATTTTGCTGTTACAAAATCAATATCATTTAGCCAAAATTGAACTCACAACTGTGATCTTTTTTTTTTAAAGATTTTATTTATTTATTTGACAAACAGATCACAAGTAGGCAGAGAGGCAGGCAGAGAGAGGAAGGGAAGCAGGCTCCCCGCTGAGCAGAGAGCCCGATGTGGGGCTGCATCCCAGGACCCTGAGATCTCAACCTGAGCCGAAGGCAGAGGCTTTAACCCACTGAGCCACCCAGGCACCCTGCACCCCTGTGATGTCTTAGTGGAGCCATAGAACCTGCCCTGTATAGAATTTCATCTGTATTTAATGTTGTATACTACTTTAAGCCATAGTATTCCTTGATTTGTGTAACATTCTCAAAACTTTGCTGAAAGATCATTTAAATATGTGTTGTTCTGAAACATTTTATGAGATAAATTAAGCTTCCATGCCTGAAGAGGCAGTGCACCGTAACACTGGGGTCAGTAAACTTTCTGTATATGGGCAAGATCATAAATAAGTTAAGCTTTGTAGGTCAGTCTGTGCACCTATTCAGTTGTGCTTTTGTAGCCGGAAAGCAGTTGTAGACAATATGCAAATGATGGGTGTTCCTGTGTCCAATAAAACTTTATTTACAAAAAGACAGTTAGCTGTCTAAATGTGAGCCATGGGCCATATTGCTGATCCCTACTCTAACAAAATAGCACAGATTTGGAGGTAGAAGACCCAAGAGGTAATGCATCTCTGACGTGAACTGGCTGCATATTGATGATGAACCAAATCATTTAACTTCCTTGTGAATTACTCTTTTGTTAGTAGTAAAATAAGGAGGTGGGACTAGAGTGATCTGTCTTCCTATCTTAAATTTTCCTGTCTTCAAGTTTTAAATACTAAAAAAAAGATTTCTGGTATAAAAGTCACCTTTTCCTGAGGGATAAAGAAATAGCCTAAGGATGAAATCAATATAGAGTGTTGACTTTACCCTGGATATAGAAACTGGGTTTAAAATAAATTACACACGTATTGCTTCTTCCCTTTGGGAAGTTTGAGATCTAAAAGAACTTCAGCCTTACAGTCCATGGGAACAAACTTATAATCACCACATCAATATATTACCAATAAATTTAGTGATAACCTGGCATTTTGAATGCAGAAAACTATGAGTTGCCTGTAGGTTTTATAAAAATGATTGCAATTTATTGCTCTAGTGTAGTATAAGTGGTTAAAAAAGAACTTTTTTAAAAAAATCACTTACTCGGTAGCACTCAGCACTTAACCTATTTGCTATCTATAACAATGTATAGTTGCTAATTTTAATCCCCATTTTACAGATAAGGAAATTAACATTCAGGAACATAAATGACTGGTTTAAGGACATGAAGCCAGGGTAGGTGTCAAAGTTGAGATAGAACCCAGTATATTAGTCTCCTACTGCTGTTGTAAGAAATTACAGCAGACTTAGTTGTTTAAAACAGCATAGATTTACTGTCTTACATTTCTGAAGATCAGAAATCTGAAATTAGTTTCAGTGGGCTAGAATCAAAGTTTTGCAGAGCTGCATTCCTTCTGAAGGCTCTAAGGGAGAATTCTTTTGCTTGCCTTTTCTGGCTTCTAGAGGCTGCCCACAGCCCTTACCTTATGACCCATTTCCATCTTCAAAGTCAGCCATGTTGGTCAGGTCTTTGTTTTCACAGCACTCAGATTCTGACCCTCATACCTCCTTCTTTACTTTTAAGGACCCTTAAAAATTATTATTTTTAATAATATTATATTGAGCCCACCCAGATAATCCTGGGTAATCTCTTTTGAGATTCTAATTTAATCACATCTGCAAAGCCTCTTTTGCGATAGAAGGTAGTATTTTTCACAGGTTCTGGGGATATGGATGTGGATGTCTTTGTGGGTCCATCATTCTATCTTCATACCCAATAAAGGAGAATTTTTTTTTTTTTTTTAAGATTCTATTTTATCCTCAGCATCTCATAGAAAGGAGGACTAGTTATTGTCATCCCACTGGACAGATAAAGGATCCTGAGGTGGAAGGAATCTGTGACTTTGCCAGAGTTTTATAACTAGTTAGCTAGAGTGGGGTGGGGTGGGATGTTTCTCCAGGAAACTTTCTATTGGATCATACTTCGATAACATTTTTTATCAGTATTAGGCATTTGATGCTAATATGGGTAAATTGCTTTCATGTCTCCAGATAATCAAACTTGAATTCAACCCAAATTAGACTTGATTCAATGCTCTTGCCATCTGTTAGCTTGTTTGATAATTTCTGGTTAAAAAAAAAAATCTTTTCTTGAAAGATAAAGAAATAAGCTAAGGATATAATGGATGCAGAGTTTTTACTTTAATCAGGTACCTTGAATATTTCTCTTCACTAGTGTTGAGACTCAGTAGTTAAGGGTATGTGGGATGTTTAAGGGTCTATTTACATTAAAAAGAGAGCGATAATAGGGTATCATAGAGTGGACTTTTTTTTAAGACCCAGTTTCAATTTATTTTCTATTTATAGAACTTTTTTCAACATGTATTTCCTGTCTATTATGCCAGTGAATAAATAGTTGTATCTGTACTGTAAATTTACTTCCTTAGTCTGTAGATACTTAACTTTTTACTTTCTTTCCAAAGTAGTAGCAGTGGAGAGGAGATAGTCCTTCAAAAACAAATAACAATTAAAAGGACCCCTTTGGGGGCGCCTGGGTGGCTCAGTGGGTTAAAGCCTCTGCCTTAGGCTCAGATCATGATCCCAGGGTCCTGGGATCGAGCCCCGCATCGGGCTCTCTGCTTGGTGGGGAGCCTGTTTCCTCCTCTCTCTCTCTGCCTGCCTCTCTGCCTACTTGTGATCTCTGACTGTCAAGTAAATAAAAAATGTAAAATCTTTTAAATAAATAAATAAATAAAATAAAAGGACCCCTTTATAAAACCTTTGTCTTATAGTTGCTGTATGAAGTAGTAAGAAGGTGGTAAAGGACACATAATTTGTCTCTTAGTTTCTTTCTTCAGCTTTTCATCATCAGCAGGTTAGTTCTCACAATTAGATGTTTCTCTCTTACCAAAACCAGATATTCCCACACATTTCCTGTATTAGAATTTAACTGTTCCATAATCCATCATTTTTGTTGTTTTATTTGTTCTGTTATTCTAAACAGCACTTTGATTTTAAAGTCATTTTTCCAGCTTTTCTCCTTAGGCAGGAAGGGCAATTTTTTACCTCTATACTAGATTGTCTAAAATTCATAGATCTTCTAGTTAATGTAAACAGTTAAACTGAAAAGAGTGGAAAGAGGGATGAACACAATAGTAACAATGACTAATATTCGTCACCCTGAGAGGAAGCTACTGGCCTGGCCACTGGGAGTCCCATGGAAACAATACTGAGACTGGGGATATCATTTTCCCAGAGGTACTGGTGGTTACAATCAAGGGAGTAGCCAACTTCAGAGTGGAAAGGGATGTCTGAGATCAGAAACTAGAGTAGGGTTCCACCTACGGCCAAAAGGGGCATGTAGTCGTTATCAAGGAGTAGAGAAACAGTATGATTTAATAGAATTGAGTGGGATTTTGAAGTGAGACATTGTTGGGTTCAAGGCTTACTACTTCAGAGCGGTATGGCACTGGGCAAGAAACTTGATCTCTTCAATCCCCTACATCCTTATTTATTAAAATGATGATTGCTGCCCCTCAAGTTTATTGTATGAATTAGAGATATGATTTACGTAGTACTAGTATTAGCCTAGTAAACAGGAGCTATAAGGATAAAAAGCAATAGATTGATATTGGTAGGCAGATGTATAGCATCTGCCATACATCTTTATGTTGGATTTTTTCTTTATGTTGGATTTTTTCAGTGATTCTGTTTTAAAAGTTTCAGGGGCAAGAACTGCTTCAGAGCCTTGTGTCTTCCTACAGAGTAATACAGATCCAGTTTCAGCTTGACCTGGTCCCAGGCCTGCCCTGAGCCTGAAGCTTGAGGAGAAACACTCTGAGAGTCCTGAAAGGAAACTTGAAACTATAACTGGAAATGGGAAACATAGTGATCCCATTAGAAACCCACTATTATCCCTATACCTTGTCCTCTGGCAGCTACAGCATGACCCCTGGGCTCCCTGTTGTGGGTCCCTGTTGTTGAGATAAGAACTCCCCTCTGCCTAGTCAATCCAACAATACCCTTTTGGAAAACAAAACCTGTTTTTAAATTTTCAAATTAAAAAAAAAACTAATGTGCCTTCTTACGTAAACTCAGATTATTTTACTGTTACCTAATTTAACTGTGGAAAGTTTCCATGCTTATAATTAATCATTAATTAATTCTTTTTACACATTAAAATACTTTTTAAACATTTAAGGAATTAAAAATAATTATTTTTAAATAAAAATTCTGTTTAAACATTTAAGCCAATGTTTAAACATTTAAACATTAAACATTTAAACATTATGTATGCTCTTGATTTTACTTTTAAGTATTAGACTTTATTTTTTAAAGCAGTTTTAGGTTCACAACAAAATTAAGTGAAAGGTATAGCGATGACCCGTATATCAATTCTCCACACACATACACCGCCTCCCCTACCATCAATATCCCACACAAATGTAGTACATTCGTTACAACCAATAAGCCAACATGGATACATTATCAACCAAATCCACTGTCTACATTAGGGTTCAGTTTATGTTATGCAGTCTGTGGATTTTATTTTTATTTTTTATTTATTTTGCTTTATTTTATTTTATTTTATTTATTTGACAGAGACAGACACAGCGAGAGAAGGAACACAAGCAGGGAGAGTGGGTGAGGGAGAAGCAGGCTTTCCACTGAGCAGGGAGCCTGATGCAGAGCTCAATCCCAGGATGCAGGAATTATGCCCTGAGCCTAAGGCAGCTGCCGAATGACTGAGCCACCCAGGCGCCCCCAGTCTGTGGATTTAACAAATGTAGAACAATGCGTAGCCACCAACATACTAACACACAGTATAGTTCCACTGCCCTGAAATTTCCTGGGCTCCACCTATTCATACCTCCCACCCTCTTAATCCTTGGAAGCCACTAATCATTTTACTATCTCCATAGTTTTGCCCTTTCTAGAATGTTGTATACTTGAAATCACATAGTATATAGCCTTTTTAGGTTGGCTTCTTTAATTTGTAATGTGTATTTATGGTTCTTCCTTGTTTTCATAGCTTGATAGCTCATTTCTTTTTATCGCTGAATAGTATTCCATTTTGTGGACATACCACAGTTTATCCAGTCACCTACTGAAAGACATCTTGATTGCTTCCAAGTTTTAATAATTTTTGAGTAAAGCTGCTACACACATTTGTTTTGTATAGACATACATTTTCAACTCCTTTTGGTAAATACACAGGGGCGAGCTTGTTCATCATCTAATGTTGAGTATCTTTTCATATGCTTGTTTGCTATCTACATATCTTCTTTGGTGAGTTATCTCCTCAGATCTTTTGCCCATTTGTAGTTATGTTGTTCACTTTCTTACTGCATTTTAAGAGTTCTTTATATTTTTGAATAGCCATTCTTTTTCAGATACATCTTTTGCAAATATTTTCTTCCACTATGTGGCTTGTCTTCTCATTTGCTTGAGATTGCATTTTGCTGACCAGAACTTTTTAATTTTAATGAAGTCCAACTTATTGATTCTTCCATGGATTATGCCTTTGCTATAGTATCTTAAAAGTCATCACTAAACTCAAGGCCATCTAGAGTTCTTAGATTATCTTCTAGGAATTTTATGGTGTTGCATTTTATCTTTAGGTCTTATATTCCATTCTGAGTTAATTTTTGTGAAGGTTCTAAGGTCTTTGTTCTAGATCCTTTCATATGTATAGATAGATAGATTTCTAGTTGTTTCGGTATCATTTGTGGCAAAGACTACCTTTCTTCATTGAATTGTCTTTGTTTCTTTGTCAAAGATTAGTTGACTGTATTTGTATGGCTCTATTTTGGGGCTCTCTCTTGTGTTCCACTGATTTATTTGTCTGTTTTTTCACTAATACCATACCATCTTAAGACAGTATAGCTTTACAGTTTTAGCTTTGCAGTTAGTCTTAAAGAAGGATAATGTCAGTTCTCCAGCTTCTTCAGCAAAATTTTGTTTGTTCTTGTGGTTTATGCTCTTGATTTTAATACCATAGATTGTGCAATAAAGTACAAGAATAAAACTTCATGGTATTATCCTTTAGCCACATATCCAGGGAACAATAGAAATGATTTCTTCGTACCCTGTTTCTTAGATTTTTATCATCCCCATCTTTTGTATATATTCTAAAACCCACTACCCAAGAATGGTCTGTGGCTTCAGACCTACTGAATCAGCATTTTTACAAGATAACCCAAGTACTTTGTAAGCACATTAAAGTTTAAAAGCCCTACTCTAAAAAACAACTTTTATCTGACTATGAATATAGCATAGCTATACTTTTTATAGTTTGAAAACCACATTCAGTATTTGCGTGGTTTTTGTGTCTTCATTTTAAAATCTGCTCATTTCAAACCTACTGGTCAGACAGAAGATAAAATATAAACCAGAAAAATAGCACACCTGATAGAAACTTTAATGTTATCAGATGCTTAAAAGATCTTATAGTAGAATCAAATGTAGTTCACACCATTCTGCTTGTTAATGAGGAGATATAGCTAGAAAAATGTTGCTAAGGCCAACATCAGAGAAATTACTGCCTATGTTTTCTTCTGGTTTCATGTCTTCCATTTGGCTCTTTAATCCATTTTGAGTTTATTTTTGTGTATAGTATAAGAAAGTATCCCAGTTTCATTCTTTTACATTTAACTATTACATTAACTATCAAATATTCCCAGCATTGTGTATTAAAGAGACTCTCTTCCCCATTGTTTGTTTGGTTTTTGTTGGTTTTTTTTTTTTTTTTTTTTTTTTTTTTTTGCCTTCTTTGTCATAGATTAATTGACCATGTAAGCATGGGTTTATTTCTGGACTCTCTTCTCTTCCATTGATTTGGATGTGTGTTTTTGTGCAAAACAGTACCATACTGTTTTGATGACTACAGCTTTGTAGTGATCTTAGAATCTGGGATTATGATACCTCCAGTTTTTTAGTTCTTTTTCAGGATTTCTTGGCTATTCCAGGTCTTTTGTGGTTCCATACAAATTTTAGTATTATTTGCTCTAGTTCTGTGAAAAATGATAGAGATTGCATTGAATCTGTAGTTTGCTCTGGAGAGTATGGACACTTTAAAGATAATGATTCTTCCAGTCCATGAGTATGGAATGTCTTTCCATTTGTGTCATCTTTAACTTCTTTCATCAATGTCTTATAGTTTTCAAAGTCCAGCTCTTTCACGTCCTTAGTTAAGTTTATTCCTAGGTATTTTGTTCTTTTTAATACAATTGTAAATGGAATTATTTTCTTAATTTCTCATTCTGCTATTTTGTTATTAGTGTATAGAAATGCAACTGATTTCTGTATGTTAATTTTTTTTCCCTTTTTATTAATTTTTTCAGCATAACAGTATTCATTCTTTTTGCACAACACCCAGTGCTCCATGCAAAACGTGCCCTCCCCATCACCCACCACCTGTTCCCCCAACCTCCCACCCCTGACCCTTCAAAACCCTCAGGTTGTTTTTCAGAGTCCATAGTCTCTTATGGTTCGCCTCCCCTCCCCAATGTTAATTTTATATCCTGCAACTTTATTGAATTCATTTATATTCTGCTTATTATTGAAATGGTTGTTTTTTGTTTCTTTGTACTTTTCCTGCAAATCAACTTTAGACAGTTATGACATGTAGAAACATACTTTAAAATAACTCATCTCTGGAGAAAAATATATTATCTTTGACATTATTTTAATAAGCATAGGGTTTGGACTCAGACAGGCCTGAGATCTAATATTTACTCCACTACTTCCTAATTTTATACTGTTGAGCATCAGTTTCCTCATCTGTAAATTGGCAAAGATAACTACCAATATGATGGCTAGGAGGATTGGATGGGGTGATATCATATAGAGTTTCCAGCACAGTGACTGTAGTATCTTAATAAATGTTAGTTTCTTTCATTTCCCCCAGCCCCAAAAGCAGAATTAAAATTTTTCACGTACTCATTCCGAGTTCTTTGTTGTAATCAACTATATAAATGTTAACAAATATTTGGCACTTCTTCTCAGATTTACATGTACTAAGCTAAATGTGTTAAGTTCAGTTTAAGTAATTCAGGATTACTGTTAGTGATATGGGGAAGAGATTCTCTCTCTCTCTCTCTCTCTCTTTTGAGTAAACTCGGTGGCCAGTGTGGGGCTTACACCCATTATGAGATTAAGAGTCATGTCGTCTGCCAATTAAGCCAGCCAGGTGCCCCAATAGGGAACAGATTCTTTTTTTTTTTTTTTAAAGATTTTATTTATTTGACAGAGAGGAAGAGATCACAAGTAGGCAGAGAGGCAGGCAGAGAGAGAGGGGGAAGCAGGCTCCCCACTGAGCAGAGAGCCCGATGCAGGACTCAATCCCAGGACCCCAAGATCATGACCTAAGCAGAAGGCCGAGGCTTAACCCACTGAGCCACTCTGGTGCCCCTAAGGAACAGATTCTTAAAAAGAAGTTTTGCTACTGTCTTTTCAACATAAAGACCTATATATTAGTCTCAGATTTTATTGTATAAATTGATAAGCTTTTGTGTATAAATACCACTTTTTCTTTTCTTTTAAGATTTTATTTATTTGACAGAGATCACATGTAGGCAGAGAGGCAGGCAGAGAGAGAGGAAGGGAAACAGGCTCCCTGCTGAGCAGAGAGCCCAACGCGAGGCTTGATCCCAGGATGCTGGGATCGTGATCCCAGGCTTTAACCCATTGAGCCACCCAGGTGCCCCTAAATACCACTTTTCCCCCATTTCTAGACATTACCTGTTTTTCATGAAGAAATGACCAGTCTTCCGCCCCATTAATCAATCAAAGACTCTGTCTAGTGTTGAGAATACTTCATGGCATCTAGCATATTCTAAATACTGTCTTTTCATTATTTCTGGCATATCATCTGAGGAAAACTAATTCAGAATCTCTTTTTGTATAAATATATTCATGGCCACTTTCCAAGGAATTCTGGGCACCTTAGATGCAGGATGTCATGTAGCTAGAGGCATAAATGACTAATTCAGAGTTATATCTTAAAGACAAAAGCAGTAGAATCCTCAACTCTGACTGTGTTAGATGTCATACTTAGACCATACTGGCTCCTTTGTGTGTCTCCTTTTGTGTGTCTGATTCATCTGCCTTCAAACTTGGTATTTATTTTACACTCTGATATGGTTCCAAAGAAGCCAGCTCTAATATTAATTCAGCCTTCTAATTAGAGCTACCTATAAAATAAAAGTGGGTGCTTGTGCCCTTTTTTATGGAGTTTCACATTATGCTATTCCCTCCTATATGTTCAAGAAGCATTGTGTTTTCTTTTTGCCTAGATTTGTGGGTTATTGACCAGTTGTGTTCTTCATAATTTAGTAATAGATTATTTTTCAAGTGTTATCTTTAGTCTGCTTACTTTGGCGTAAATCACTGCTTTCTCTCCAGTTAGTTAGCGTTCTGGTTTTTCTAACATGGTTCCTTTTAAGTGTTTGGCTGGGAGTTATGGTTGGTTTTAATATCTTGTCTTCTTGCATTTTGTCTTATCGCAGAACACAGGACTCTTAGAAGAACCCATTTGTCTGCTGAACACCCTACTAAAATATTTCCTTATTTCAGGGTGGTGGTGGATAGGAGCAGAACCAAAATTTGAAAAATAATAGAAATCTACCAGAAACTGTTAAAGTAATAGAAAATTTCAAAAAACTATTGAATCATTGCACAGAAACCTCTTGATGAAAAAATCTTGTGATTTTTGACTTTTAATTATATCCGTATTAATTAAATTTTGCTTAAATAATTAATTCTACCTCTCATTTTTAGGCAAGAGCCCAGGGAAAGTAATAAAATTTAAATGGTGTTTGCCATCAGGGAGGCTTTTCCTAGTCTGTAACTACAAATTTTGTCATTTCTATTATTGTTTTCCATTCCCCTATGAATTCTTAATGGTTTTATTCTTTATTGATTTTAAGCAATAACCATTGCCATGCATCATAAACAAGCACCATTTTCTACTGTAATCTTTAACTTCTCCAAGGATAACCATATTTAGACTTCTCTTAGGTTTCCCTTTAGGTTGATTTTTTTTTTTAGTGAGCAAACAAAAATTTTCCCTACCATTTTTTATTACCTCAGAGAGGGAACTAACATATGTCAGTGCCTGCTCTGTGCCAGGTAACATCCATGTCTCACAACACTCCCTTCTTCTCTACAGTCTGTGTTTTATCTGTACCTTGCTGCTTTCTTCCCTTCCTTACCTCATCACCTGCTCAGTTTTCAGTGCCATTGATGAATCAGAAGCCAATCTTTCTCAATAACTCTAGAGAGATTTGGAGAATTCTGTATTATTAGAATACATTTGGAATTGTCGTGATTCGAGGTAATATGAAATAGAGAAGTGATGAGTATGAGGAGCTAAGAAAACCAACAGCTTCTAGGATTTCTTTCTCTTTCAAAAGCATACCTAGTAGTATTTTAAGACCTACCTGGAGATTATACCTTTTTCTTGAGTGTCCACAGTATTTAAAGGAAATCAGAGCATGGCAGCTTGTCATGCAGGATTTCCATTTGCAATGTCTTATTCCCTGAGCTAGCAATGCTAAGGGTTTAACTGCCTGACAGATAACTTGAGGAGAAAGGGAGTTGAATCGGGAGCTTCATTTGATCATTGCCCCTCACCTGTTGTCCATCTAACAAATAACCTTGAAGAGTTTGTACAATCTTCTCTTTAGCAGGAAAACGGTAGACCCAGAGTTCAGCTGCCTCTTGCTTATGAAAGTGAGACAGATTATAGAGAAAGAACAGGGCTCACAAGCTGCTGATTAGGATGAAATACCAGCTGATCTAGAGGGAGATGCAAGAACGATGGTATTGCTGGTGCACATAATTGTGGGAGACACTTGTGAGTATTGCACAGTAAATCTGCACCTTCCGTGGGCACTCACTTAAGGGGAGGCTTCCTCGGGATGGGGCTTCCGCAACACATGTCTAATAGGTGCGTTCATTTTAATATGCTCATTCATTGAATAGGCCTGATTAATTAGTACATGTCACCATCTGGTACTTAGTGAGACTATGCATTTTTAAAATGTTGAAATTGCAGGGAATGGTGCACACCAATTAAAATCCTTTTAACTGGATTGTGTTAGTATAAAGTATACGTGTAGGAGGACTTCATTGGAATTCAGCCTGCATCTAAGGGTACATACATCAGCCTGAAGTCAGTTAGAACAAAAGAAGTCAAGAAAGGAGAAAATGAAAGAAGAGCTGCCTTTTTCTGAATGTGTCTGCTCATATATTGGGCTTTCTCTCTTTTTTGTTTTTCTGTTCTTCCTCTCACTTGTCTTGATTGTTCTCCTACCTTTTATTTTGGATTCTTTCTTTCTCTTTCACCCTCCATTTTTGTCTTTTTATTCCTCATTTTCTCGTCTCCTCCCCACCTCATCATTCTCCAGTCATACATTAAAACAGAAGAGTTGGATGAATACTTTGATGTGTGATATAGTAAAATCTTAGCTCTCTATGTTCTTTGAAAGAATGAGTTTTAATTGGCCAAATTTTCTGGATAATTGGGAGCTCAAGTTCATTAAACATTAAAATATTTTCAGTTAAAAAAAAATCTAATCATTTGATGCTTATGTGACCTACATTTTTTTAAATGCAGACTAAGACTTGAGGACTTTTTCTCCGCTCTACCTTTGTTTTCCAAATTTGCTATACAGCATATTTATAATTAAACAAATAAACTTTTAAATAATAAAGTCATTTTTATGAAAATCTTCCCAAAATACATTTCAGACTTTTGTTGTTTTCCTTCCTCCTTACAAAGGATACTCGACATAGTTTAATAATTTCTTGATATCTTGCTATAATTAAGGTCAAGGTCAATCAGTGCCATTCTGGAAAATGCAGTGATGCCCATATGAGATCTTTGCTATTTGCCCACACTGAGATGCTTTCTGAGCTCTTAAGTTTGGTTTTTGTATTTTTCTTTCTCTCCATTTGCTGTCAGGTAGTCATTTCTGTCTGAATGCTTTTGTCCCCTTCTAAGCTTTTTGGTCTGTGAAATCAGATAAAGCATTATTTATTCATCTGTTCAAGAAGCATATAGGTACCAAACCTGAATAAGAAGCTAAGACTATCGAGTGAGAGAGAGGAAGTTTTATACAAACAGCCATAAGTCCCGTGTGATGGGAATTATGAGGAGAAAACAACTAATTTTAAGAAGAGGATCTGCAGGGATGCCTGGATGGCTCAGTTGTTAAGGGTCTGCCTTCAGTTCAGGTTATGATCCCGGGGTCCTGGGATCGAACCCCAAATTGGACTCCCTGCTGGGCAGGAAGCCTGCTTCTCCATCTCCCACTCCACTGCTTGTCTCTCTCTCTATCAAATAAATAAATAACACCTTTTTTAAAAAAGAGGATCTGCAGCTTCACAGGGGACTTGGCATTGGACTGAAGCATGGAAAGTTCTATAGAATTTTGAAACCATATAAAAACTATGGGTGGACATGTAGGATATGAGTCAATCACAGAAGAGCACTGTATTTAGTTTTAAGGAGTTCAAATGTGTTATAGAAACAACTGAAAACCACTAATGGTTGCATGGAAAAGTAAGTAGAGTGGTAAAGAACTGTATTTTAGAGGAATTAATAGACAATAAGATACCATCCCAGTACCTCAAACAAAGAATGATGAAATCAAGGACTCAGGTGATGGCTGGAGTTATCAAAGGGAGAGTACACATCAGAGAGACAAGACCTGGCAATTAATTGGATGTAGCATGAAAAGGACTCGGGGGGCAGGGGGAATTTGTCAATGCTGACCAAACTGAACGTCTACCAATCTTGTGATACCGTTAATAGTTATGGTGCCCAGAACAAGGTGGAACACATTTTGGAGGAAAAATAATTAATTCTATTTAGAGATGTCTAGTAGGCAGTTGGAAATTGAAGTCTGGAGCATCAAAGGACAAGAGGTACAGGCTCTGGGAGGTTATTCCACACTTACATATTTGGGAATACACAAGATCACAGAAGAAATTATTAGAAAAGAGAGTCTTTTTAAAAGGGTAATAGTAATTATATTGTTCTCACCAGACCATTTGCACTCAAGATTTAGAGTCTACTTGATATAAGAAAATAACAAATTATTTTTAATGGGGAGAATTTTAATCACATATGTGGCTTTAGACTATGTTTGCTATTTTCATTCAGGTCTCAATTTCTCATTATTCTCTACAGTAAAGTAGTGCAAATTATTGCTAATTTAATTCTCTACCCTTCTCAGTATGCCTCTGCGAAAATCATCCTTGATCTTCATGTAGACACCCCAGAGTCATTGTCAGTCCCTGTCCCTTTCCACCAGTGTCCCACTGGTTGATAAGTGTTGTCCATTTGGCCTCTCAAATCAGCCTCTGCCCATTATCTCCTATTGCAGCTGTGTTAGTTTGGGGCCTCACCTACTCTTTATTGTAATAGTTGAACTAGCCACATTGCCTCCAACCTTGCCTCCTATCAATCTGCCCATGGAAAACATGACTCACAGGAATTCTTAAAGTGCAGGTAGTATCACATTGCTCTATTGCTCAGCAACTCCTTCCTGATATAATCTGACAGTATCTCTTAAAACTAATGTAAAACACAAATCCAAAATGGAATGCTAAAGTTTCTTCACAAGTCAGTTGTTCAGAACTTGGACTACATTTTCCCTGTAGAAATAAGTGATAAATTGGTGTGCAAGTAGGCTGAAACTTTCAATTAAACCATTCATGGTAATTGAGGCCCAACAGTATAGTTACCAGTATCTCCATAGCAATAGCATGGCCCAACTGGTATGTCAAGATGACGTGCAGATATGTGTGGAGGGTATTAGACGTGATCATGCCCCTTCCTGTCCTCCATTGATTCAGAGATTTAATAAAGAAGGAATTTGTTTATTTATTATTAATAGATTATATTAACTACTATATACATTATTATATAATCTATTTTAATAATAAAATTATTTTAAAATAAATAAGATAATAATAATAAAATCAAAATATAATAAATTAATAAAATAAATATAATATAAAATAATATATAATTTATTTTTAATATATTTATGAATTATATCTAATATATTGATATTATATATTATATTATTATAATAAATACTATATTATATATTATATTATTTTTATATTGTATTTTATTTATTTATTAAGCACTTATTATGAATCAACCTCTGTGTTAGGCACTTTATATAGTTTGAGATACAATTGACATATAACATTGTGTAAGTTTAAGTTGTGCGATGTGTTGATTTGATACATTTGCAGTATGATTACTGCCATAGCATTAGCTAACACCTCTATTATGTCACATAATTATCATTTCTTTGTTTGGTAGAATATTTGAGATCTAGACTCTTAGTAGCTTTGGAGTATATAATACAGTATAATTGACTATAATCACTAAGCTGTGCATTAGGTCTCCAGAACTTATTCATCATCTTTTTTTTTTTTTTTAAGATTTTATTTATTTATTTGACAGAGAGAGAGAGATCACAAGTAGGCAGAGAGGCAGGCAGAGAGAGAGGAGGAAGCAGGCTCCCTGCGGAGCAGAGAGCCTGATGCGGGGCTCGATCCCAGGACCCTGAGATCATGACCTGAGCCGAAGGCAGCAGCTTAATCCACTGAGCCACCCAGGCGCCCCACTTATTCATCTTCTAACTGCAAATTTGACCAATATCTCTCCAGTTAACCCCACTCCTCAGCCCCTGGAAGCCACCACTCCACTCTGTTTCTATGAGTTCAACTTTTTTAGACCCTACATATAAGTAATATGTTACAGTATTTGTTTTTCTCTGTCTGACTTATCTCACTTAGCATAATGCCCTCAAGATCTGTTCAAGTCACAAATGGCAGGATTCCTTCTTTCTCATGACTGAATAATATTCCATTCTTATTCCATGTTATTTTTATCCATTCGTTTTTTTTTGTTTGTTTGTTTTTGCTTTTTTCCATTCGTCTTTTGATAGACATTCAACTTATTTCCCTATCTTGGCTTTGTGAACAATGCTACAATAAACGAAGGAGTGCAAGTATCTTTTTGATACTCTTGTTTTCATTTCCTTTGTATATATATGCCCAGTAGTGGGATTGCTGGATTATATAGTAGTTCTATTTTTAATTTTTTGAGGAAACCTCCATACTGTTCTCCATCTTGGTCAAACCAATTTACATTTCCCACCAATAGTGCACAGGATTCCCTTTTTTCACATCCTTGCCAACACTCACTATTGCATATCTTCTTTTTTTTTTTTAGTTTTTTAATTTATATCATATCTTCTTGATGATAGCCATTCTAATAGATCTTTTGATTTGCATTTCCCTAATTACTAGTGATGGGGATCTTTTCACGTACTTGTTGGCCATTTGGATGCCTTCTTTGGAAAAATGTCTTTCTAGTTCCCCTGCCCTTTAAAAAATCTGTGATTGTGAGTTTTTGTTAAAGAGTTATATGAGTTCTTTGTATACTTTATTTTTTTTAAAGATTTTATTTATTTATTTAACAGACAGAGATCACAAGTAGGCAGAGAGACAGGCAGAGAGAGAGGAGGAAGCAGGTTCCCCGCGGAGCAGAGAACCCCATGTGGGGCTCGATCCCAGGACACTGGGATCATGACCTGAGCTGAAGGCAGAGGCTTTAACCCACTGAGCCACCCAGGCGCCCCAGTTCTTTGTATACTTTAAACACGAACTCCTTATCCAATATATGGTTTGCAAATATGTTCTTCCATTTTCTAGTTTGTCTTTTGATTTTGTTGATTGCTTCTTTTACTGTGCAGAAACATTTAATTTGATGTGGTCCAGTTTATCTTTTTGCTTTTGGTGCTAATACTTTTGTTGTCATATGCAAAAAATTGTTGCCAAGACCAATGTCAAGGAACTTTTCCCCCCCAGTTTCTTCTCAGAGTCGTATGGCTTCAGGTCTTATGTTTTAAGTTTTTAATCCTTTTTGAATTGATTTTTGTGTGTGGTGTAAGACAGGGATTCAGTTTTATTCTCTTGCACTATTCAGTTCTCCCAACTCCATTTATTGAAAAGACTCCTTTCTCCATTGTATATTCTTGGCTTCTTTGTTGTGAACTAATTGACCAATATATATGCATGGTTTATTTTGGGCTGTTTATTCTTTTCCATTGGTCTGTGTGTCTATTTTTATGCCAGTACCGGACTCTCTTAATTACTTTAACTTCGAGGTCGAGTTTGAGTTCAGGAGTGTGATGCTTCTGGCTTTTCCTTTTTCAGGGTTGCTCTGGCCATTTGGGGTCTTTTGTGGCTCCATACAAATTTTAGAATTGTTTTTCCTATTTCTTTTTTTTTTTTTAAGATTTTATTTATTTATTTGACAGAGAGAGAGATCACAAGTAGGCAGAGAGGGAGGCAGAGAGAGAGGCAGGCAGAGAGAGAGGAGGAAGCAGGCTCCCCACGAAGCAGAGAGCCTGATGCGGGGCTTGATCCCAGGACCTGAGATCATGACCTGAGCCGAAGGCAGCGGCTTAATCCACTGAGCCACCCAGGCGCCCCTGCTTTTTCTATTTCTGTGAAAAGTGCCGGTGAGATTTTCATAGGGGTTGCATTGGATCAGAAAGGAAGAAGTAAAATTAATGATAAAATTATATGATTTTATGTGTAGAAAATCCTAAAGACAATTTAAAAAAAAGTGTTGGGACTAATCAGTGAATTCAGTAAAGTCACAAGATGTAAAATCAATATACAGAAACCAGTTGCGTTTCTGTATACTAACAAAAAAATTCTGAAAAAAATGAAAAAAATCCCATAAATACGAATAAAGTACTTGGGAATTGATTTACTCAAAGAAATGAAAGATATATATAATGAAAACTTTTAAGACTTTGATGAAAGAAGTTAAAGGAGACACAAACAAATGGAAAGATGGCCCATGTTCCTGGATTGGAAGAATTAATGTTGTTAATGTTGTTGTCCATGCTACTCAAAGCTATCTATAAATATATATAGGTTCAATGCAATCCCTATATGTTTTATCTAAATTCATTTTAACAACAGCCCGGCGAGGTAGATGGTTATTATATTCCTTTAAGAGATGCTTAGCAAATTAATAATGTAAATAAGATCACAAGAGGAATGCTTATCTGACATAACAGAATAGTATTTTTAAGCACTGCTTTCAAATTTAGTAATTTATAGACTCCTTATTTGGTAAAAAACAAAACAAAACAAAACTGGGGTCTTTTACTATTCATACATATTATTACAATTTTACTTAAATATGAAAAACAAAATTAGATGTAAATTCTTATGCTTGTATTTCTCATTTAGCTCTAAACTGAAACGAACTTAAAATTTAAGTACAAAAAGCCTATAAAATTAGTAAAATGCAATTTGATATTATTTTAATACAGTGATGATATTTTTCCAAAGCTGAATTGCAGCTCACAACATGAGTATGGAGCTGTCTGCCACCCCAGAGTTGTCTTGGCAGCTTTCGTGACCATTGTGCTCTTTTTCTGCCACATTTCTGTCTAAGATGTGGAAAATCCAGAACTGGTACAGTGTACAGTGATTACACTGTTACTTCATTTTGGTCTTTACTTAGTGGGACTGTATCATTTACCTATCAAGCGAGCCTCCTTTTTTTCTCATTATTCCTTCCAGTTAAAATAGTGTGCTTGATGCCAGTTCAGACCAGAAAGGGAAATGTATATGTACATTTGCAATCATGTTGCAAATCACATGGCTGTGCTTAGTTAATAAGTGGCACTGCAATGATCCAGCATATGTTTATAGTAATTTTAGATGGAAACTTTTTTTTCAGTTCAATATTAAAGTTCTTTTGGAAAACTCATAAACTCTTGAAAAAAGACCCTGGATTCCAGTTTGAAAGATACTCTTAATGTATTTTTAAGTGGTTATTTATTTATTTATTTTGCAAGTATTTATTTATAACCATCATGAAAATAATTCTTGCTTATTAGAACAGATCCTCCAAATACCAGGAAAGACTGTTTCACTAGCTTATGATGGTATCTCTGTGAAAGCAATACATTTCTATTTCTTTAAAGTACTGTATAATTCAAATTTTCACTAATTTGAAAGTGCTTTTTCTCTTTAAAAGTCTAAATTAGAAATGTTTTGCAGAATGCATTGTTCACTCTTTTCCATAGCTGGGGAAGGTAAAATTTACCTTGATTGGAAACATAATACCTCAAAGCAAATGTACAAGATCCACAAAACAGTAAAGCCTCCGAAATGGTGAAGTGTGGTAACTAATGACATTATTCTTCCTCTGATGCTGTTGCTATAAACATTCTAGTGGGATTTCTCTCAGAATAATTGACTGTTTTGTTAGTCAAAACCAACTTCCTTCCCAACTTCCTTTTCTCCCTTTCTCTTACGTTTGTACCTTGCACTGTCCTCATTTCCCCCGCTTTCTTATTCCCTTGTTTCATTTTAAAGATTTTGTTTTTTTAAGTAATCTCTACTCCCAACATGGGGCTCGAGCTTATAACCCTGAGATCAAGAGTCACATGCTCTACTGACCAAGCTGGTCAGGCACCCCTTCATTCCCTTGTTTGATACCAGAGATCACCTGTCTTTTCACATCTCAGTCAGCCTACAGTCCAGCTTTCTTCACTTGACGGTTGGCTCTGATTGCGGGCAGTAGAGAGGAAGGCAAGGCAACTTCTAGCAGCATCTCACCGTTCACTCTCGGTAAGTGACTTCAGAAGCCCACCTAATAGGGGTCGCTCCTGAAAGATCATGCTTAATTTGCCTCAAAATATTCACTCGGAAGCACAAAAAAAAAAGCACAACTTTGGGACAGCTGTAGCTAATTGTCTAGGACATAGACAACTGTTGGTTACAGGTGTGGGTGTGCCTGCCTCTGACGTTTCTTTGTTCAAGGTGGAATTCCACTGTGGCGGGCAGTGCTGCTGCTGAGTGGACTTTCAGGCAGCAGAAAGCAGCCTCCAGATGCCACGGAGAGCTGAGCTCTACCATTTATGCATACACGCATTCATTCATCCATTCAGCCATCCTGACAGTCCCTTATTATCTATGTGACCTTGGGCAAGTCTCCATTTCTTCCTTAGTACAGCGAAGCTCATGATAGCATGTACCTTGTAAAGTTTTTAGGAGAGTTAAGAGTTTTCATACATAAAATGCTTCAGTGGTGCCTGGCACTTAGTAGTAAATGCTAGCTAAAATTATTATCACTCAGCAAGCTTTTGTTCTGTAGCTAGTATATTCACAGCAATTCAAGAGATAACTAAGTGAACAAGATATAGCCTTGCCTTCTAGGGCCTTAGATAACTGCCACTCAACACAGTGTTTAGGAATTCAGGTAAAGCTGCTCACACAGGTAAAATTTGGGCCTCAGAGAATGAACAGTTTTGCCGAATGAAATAGCATTAGAGGAAATACATTCCAAGCAAAGGAGCAGCTTGTGGACAGAATAAAACTGTAAAACACTATGGAGTCCTTGGCTACTACTAGATAACATTTTAACCACCTCTCTGATGTAGCTGGTATATACCTTCTCAAGTAGGGGGTCTGAGGTGGGTTCAGTGTACATTTTAGAGCTTATAATCTTATAATTAGTTATTAGCAAGTTTATGATAGTAATTATTATTTTTCTTAAGATTTTATTTATTTGACAGAGAACACAAGTAGGCAGAGAGGCAGGCAGAGAGAGAAAGGATGGGAAGCAGGCTCCCTGCTGAGCAGAGAGCCCGATGCGATGCGGGGCTTGATCATGACCTGAGCCGAAGGCAGAGGCTTTAACCCACTGAGCCACCCAGGTGCCCTGATAGTAATTATTATTATTATTTAACTGGTTCATCAAAGAGTTTGAGCTTAAAAGATGATTTGGGAGCTGAGTAGTGGCACTTCTCAGCAGAGCGTATGCTGACGCAAGGCTCTTATCCGGAGACTGCTGCCATGTGACAGGAACAGTACATGGTTAGAAAAAGCTTGCGGTTAGAACAATTGGAAGTGGATGGGCTTCCTCCTTTCTACAGAGCTCTAGTTAAGTTTTCCAAATTATGCGGGTTTTACTTCGCTTTATTCTTTAAACAGGAGAACCTTATGTCTTAAGGTCTTGCCTGCTGATGTGATACCAAAGAACTGTGATGTTTTTTTCCCCCCCACAAAGGGGTGGGGAGGGGTCAGATCTCAAATTAGGAAGGTTTCTTTTACTCATGGAATTTCCATTGGTGTTCCAAATTAAAGCTGTGTTTTATCTCCTACAAAGCCTTTTCCTGCAGCTTTGCTTTCACTTCCTCTCTCCACCCTTTTAGTCATATACTGAAGGGTTTGGCAGCTGGTTAAGGTATCAGGTCAGCATTTTTCACTGCAAAAGAAGGAAAGGTTGGGAACAGTGACGTGGGGATGCTTGTCACATTTTCCTTTCCTTTTTTATATAAGTAACCCACATGTTCCATTACAAAAGCCTAATGAGAACCTGGACTTGTAAATTTTACCCTTGTATCCTGGAGATGGACTAATGTGTGGGATGACATATAGGCGATAGTTCTTCACTGAAAGTGTCCTTAAAGGCCCATGTACAGCACTGAGGAATCTTGACTCTGTCTCTATGGCAATGTGACAGATTTTATGAAGAAAGATAATGGCCTCCGGGAGTAATAGGACTGGGGAAGGACCTTAGCAGTGCCTGCCCCGTCCTCCTTTATTATTACCAGATTCTCCTTGGGTGCCTTTAGGAAATGCTCTATATATGGTGTTTAATATACCACCTACACAGTCTCCCCTGTTCACTGACTTGGAAATTACATCCAGCTTGAGGAGTTCCGGCTCTTTCTGTGGGCCTGTTTACTCCCAACATTGAAATCCGGGGAGGATTTAGTTGTTTTGTATCAAATTTGCTTGAAACTGTTGGACTTGAAGCAAACTAATTATTGTCATTGTCTGTATAGCAGTAGAGAGAGTGAAAAACAGTAATAGGTTCTTAAAAAGCTGTCATGACTTGAAGCGAAATAGGCTACTCTTCAGTAGCTTCATCTGGAGCCTGAAGGGCTTTGGTCTTGAAAACTGTCAAACACGAAATCGGATTTTAGATCATGGAATCGCGATTAGCTTCTAGGGGCAGCCTCAGCCATTCAGCTTTCTCATCGAGCATTCCATCTGTAGGGTTTACTTTGTAAGGAATGTGGAAGCAAAGGGCTTTTCTCTTACTGAACACTCCATTTGGCTACTCCATATCGGACCTGTCTTGGCAAGTAAATAGACACCAGATTGGACTGTCCTGTTTCCTTAAGTGCCTCAGAAGACACATATTTGACTTCTCGAGCATAACTTCGGTGACGGGAGTTTCCTGATTTGGGGGTGTCAGTGTTTAGTAGGCAAAGCTGCGAGTTCCTGAGTGCCACTGAAGTTCTTTTTTTTTTTTTTTTTTTTGCCACTGAAGTTCTTGCACAAAGACAGTAAAGCCCAAGAATTGTCCCTTGGACGGAGCTACATCTGATCTGGTACAGCCCCTCTTTCTAAGAGCCTGTTACAAGTTAAAGTAGTTTTGATAATGTCTTTCAGTGCGTCTCCAAACATAGTTAGTGTTGACAAAGGAAGCCCTCATAGTTAAGGCTTTGTGGCTTATACAGCAGCTCCATCTGGTGCTGGCTGAAGGTGTTTGCCTGCTTCATCTCGTGGTCCTCACAGCAGTGTGGATACAGATGCACACAGACTCTGTAAAAGACTGTCAAATCCAAAGTCTCCACTTTAGTGATGGCTTTCTGTTGCATGCAACACTGACATGAGCTCATCGTGTTCCTGCTGAATCTCATTTGTCTGTCCTGTTGATAATGTGATAGCTGCTAATCAGCTCAACAGCCATCTCTTGAGTGAATTAACTTACTAGCACTCGATGTGGGGAATTATTTTGACTATTTACCAGGATTGGGGGAAAAATATACTGTACTGCTTTAAAAGAGAAAATGGAATCCGTCTCTAATCAGTGGTAGATTTAACTTCATTAACAAGATATTAGACCAGGATGCCTTATTCTTTTATATTTAATGCTACATAGTGCAAAAAATGTCTTTTTTTAAAAAAAAATTGTTGGTAACTGACATGAACTGCCCCAAACTATCGATAGGTGGGTTGGGCCACTGCCTTCGGCTCGGGTCGTGATCTCGGGGTCCTGGGATCGAGTCCCGCGTCAGGCTCTCTGCTCGGCGGGGAGCCTGCTTCCCTCTCCCTCTCTCTCTGCCTTCCTCTCTATCTACTTGTGGTCTCTGTCTGTCAAATAAATAAATAAAATCTTAAAAAAAAAAAAAAGTTACTTCCAAGTAATAGGATTACACGTGATTTCTATTTTCTTTTATGCTTTTCTGATTTTTCACAGTGAGCATATATAACAAAAGAAAATCTCGTGTAACAAAAGAAAATAATAATTTAAAACAAAAAGTATTGTAGGTTGCTGTAGCCTCACGTTTCGGTTCTTTCTCAGATCTTTTGTCATTCACCATGTGGCCTTTTGGGGGCCCTTCAGCTTTCCTCAGCTATAAAACAGAAAGATTGAAATGGAGCCTGCATAGTTTTAACATTCTTGGTTTGGGGATTATCTACCTTTTTCCTGTCTCTTCAGCCTCACACTCTCTTGTGTCTTTCTCCAATATTAACATGCAGCATGATCTCGTTTTTGTTATCTTAAACTAAGGAAATCCTTTCTGGACACCACCACCACCCTGGCCCCGCTTCCACCTGGCTCACTCTTTCTTCCAGTTCCCACCTAAACTTCTTCAAAAAGTTATCTATAATTACTTACTCTTATCTTCTCACTCTGCAACTGACCACAGTCTCCTTTCCATCCCTACGGCTGCACCACAATAGTTAAAGCTAAAGGCACCAATGAGCTCCTGTTGCCAAGTCCAGTGGACACATTTAGGCCACATTCCTCATTACCTGTCAGCAGCATTTGAAATAGTTTTCTTCTCCCACTTTAATGAAATCTCCTCATCCGGCTTGTGTATCATCACTATTATAACTGTTACTTTTGAGTTTTCCTCAGAGGTTCTTCTCTTCTCCCTGGTTTACCCATGAAAGCCACCTCCTAGTTTCTTATTAGCCTAGACATTTCTACAGTAATTCCCAAACAGACAAGAACAGCAGAATTCCTTTCTGTATTCCAGACTTCCAAATTCAACAGCTTCCTCTAGTATATGGCAACAAAGTATGGACTAGTAACCTTATTCCCTAAAAGTTGCACCTCCTCCAACGTTGTCTATCTCAGTAAATGGCCCCACAAATCATTTAAATACATAACCACCAAATCTCAACATCTGTTACTCTCTCCAGAATCTAGTCATTCGTGCACTGCATTCCTCCGCCTTCCCTGATGCCACATCCTAATTCAGATCCTCATCATATCTCATTTTGCCCGTAACAGCCTTTAGACAGTCTCCTGGCTTCCTTTCCTATTCTCCCCAGTTTATTCTCTAATCAGCAGCCCGAGCTCTTTTATTTTTGAGTCAGATGTATCAAGATGTGATTTCTATACAGTAATAAACCTTGTTTTTTGGTGTAGAATGCTTTGAATTTTGACAAATGCTTGTAGTCATCTAACCATCACCACACAGCATTTGGATTGTTCGGGTTTTTACCTATAAACCTTTGTGCACATGCTTCAGTGGAAACATAGCTTTTCATTCGTCTTGGGTAAATACCTAGGGGTGAGCCTGCTGGGTCCCCTGGAAAGCTTACGTTTAACTTTTAAGAAACTGCAAACTCTTTTCCAAAGTGGCTGTGCCATCTGCATTCCCACCAGCGCCATGGGAATTTCAATTATACCATATCTTCCCTAGCGTCAGTTTTCCTGTTTGTTTGCATTGTAACCATTCCGGTGGGTGCACAGAGGTAGGTAGCTCATTGCCGTTCTAATGAGCGTTTCCAAATGACTAAGGATACTTAACATCTTTCATGTGTTTATATGCAATCCATATACCTTTGGTGAAGTGTCGCCCAAACTTTTGCCTATTTTTTAAAATCAGATTTGTTTTCTTTTTATTGAATTTTGAAAGTTCTTCATATATTCTGGATACAAAGTCCTTTGTCAGATATGTACTTTGCAAAAAAGTCTCATCTGTAGGTTGTCTTTCCATTCTCTTATCAGTATCTTTGACAGAGCAAACATTTTTAATTTTGATAGAATCCAAATTGTCTTGTTTTTTTGTTGTTGTTCTTTGGTTGGTTGTTTTTTTAATGGATCGTGCTTCTTGTTTTGTATCTGAGAACTCAGATTAACTCAAGGTCACAAAGATTTTCTCCTGTTTTTTCCTCCTAAAAGTACTATAACTTTACACTTCATACTTGTATCTGTGCTCCATTTTGAGTTAATTTTTGTGTAAGAGGTGTGAGGTATGAATCCGGGTTTACTTTGTTGCTTATGGATATCCCATTGTTCTAGCACATTTGTTGAAAAGAATATTCACTGCTGGAGGTGACTATCAGTTGCCTATATTTGTATCATCCTATTTCTGGACTCTGTTCTGTTCTATTTTAATCTATGTCAGGGGTCAGCAGACTTTTTCTGTAAAGAACTAGATAGTATATATTTTAGGTTTTGCAGGCCAAGAGGCAAAATTGAAGATATTGTGTAAGTACTCGTTTAGTAAGAGAAAACAACTTTCTGTGAAATTTTTTAAAACTCAAAATGTAATAATTGAGTACAGTTTTCTGAAATGCAGCTCTACTAATCCAAAGAATGGAATGATTTTTGGGGGGAAGGATGACATTTTGCTTAACTTGGGTGCTAAGTTAGTGTTTCCTCTCAAAGTTTATTGCAAAGTTCATCTATTAATGTGAAATTTGACATACTTTCATCTTTGAAAAATGTCTTTTCACATGGGTGATACATGTAGCAGCAGAAATGCTGGTCTGTAGGTGCTTAGAAAGTACTGCGAGGTGACGAGTGTGCTGCCTGCCATCTGTCCGAACTTCTCAACTCTGCATCGTAGCACAAAGCCACCACAGAGGGTATGGAAACAAATGAGCCTGGCTATGTCCCTGTAGAACTTTATTTAAGGGCACTCTGTTTGGAATTCCATATAATTTTCACTTGTCACAAAATACCATTCTTTTGAACTTTTCAATCATTTAAAAATTTTAAAAGCATCCTTAGCTTAGGGACATACAAAAACAGGGGATAGGCTAGATTCAGCCGATAGGCTAAGATTTGCTCGCCCTGCTTCCTCCATTTCTGTTTCCATCCTTTGAGCATATCCCATTGTCAGGATTACTGTAGCTTTATGCTAAGTCTTGAAGTCAGGCAATGTGAGCCCTCCAACTTTGTTCTTTCTCTAAATTACTTTGGCTATTCTAGTTCCTTTGCCTTTCTGAATACATTTTAGAATTAGCTTGTTGATTTCTACCCAAAAAATCCTGCTTGGATTTTGTTAGAATTATGCTGAATCTACAGATCAATTTGGGGAAAATTGACACCTTAAGAATACTTAGAGAAGTTGGTATCTCTCTCCATTTATTTAAGTCTTTGATACCTTTTTATCAGTGCTTTGTAGTTTTCTGCATAGAGATTGTAGATTTTGCACATGTTTTATTAGATTTAGACCTAAGTATTTCATGTTTTTGGGTCAGAGTTCTCTTTTTAAAATGCAAATTGGATCGTGTTGCTTCTCCTACTTAAAACCCTTCAGTGGCTTCCCACTCCTCTTAGCATAAACTCTGTAATCTTGCAAAGCATAAATGGCCCTGCATGATCTGGCCCCTGCTCTCCCTTTCAACCTAATTTTATGCCTTTCTTCCCCTTTGCTCAAAACGTTCCAATCTCAGACTAGCAGGAAATGTTTTTATCTAAGAAATAGCTTTTAGAATATCAGAAATACTAAACAAATGTTTCCAAACAAATGCTTGAAAAATATATTTTAACCATATTGAAAAGAACCATTTGATGATCTCCAGCAAAGAATGAACTTGGGTTTTGGCCCAGTTGTTGTGCTCCCTTGTGTGGAATCCTTTAATCTTTAAGTCTGTACTTCTTCAACTGAGTCAGGGGACTTTATGAACATTATTCACATGCGACTTAGCTCTGTGTGCAGGTGTATGCACGCACACCCATGAGTGGAAGAAAATATTCTTTTCTTCGTTTTACATGTGCTGAAACTCAGCAGAAAGACTGCATTTCTGACCAAATAAAGGATCCTGTTGCTGTCCTTATACATGTATAAAGTTAAACTCTTCAGCCATTAAAATAGTTCTTACATGAACATGCCCACTGCCAACTCTATTATAATATCCAAATTAGAAGTGCAACACTGTAGTGATGTTCTGTGGGGAAGTCCGCAGCTATGTGCCTAAGACAAAAGAGAATTCGGTCATATGATTTGTTTGTTTGTTTTTTAAATAAATGAGCACATTTAGTCAACCAGTGTTTATTCAGATCCTTATGCTAGACATATTGAGACGAATAAGATATAACCCAGACCTTGAAGAGGCTCAAAAACTAGTGGGGAAACAGACAATTAAAAATGAAAGTGTTTGTTCATGGAGCTATGTCTAAGTGGCTTTCATAGTACCAAGGAAACAAGTAGCCCAGTGGGATTTACATTATAATAAGGCAAGTTGATTGTTAAGACATAAGGCTAGAAGGGAGGCAAGGCCCAGATCGTGAAAACCTAAGGGGCTTATATCCCATCCCATCCTATAACTCAGAGGTTCCAATACCTTAATGCACATAGAACTTGTTAAAAACAACAAAAACAACGAAACAGCAACAAAAAAAACCCAAAAAACACAACCTGGAGAACTTGTTAAAAAGTCAGATTCCTGGAATCTTCCCTCAGAGACTGACTAGGTGGGTCTAGGGTGCTTCCCTGAGTGGTTCTTATTTACCTGGTAACCCCTAGTCTGCACACTGACATTTGGAAGTCAGTGCATTAGGTAAGATTCAGCTACCAAATACTTAAGTAGGTAATAAGTTGAGCATATTAGCATTTTAGAAAATGCTAATTTTAGAAAGGAATGAATTTGATAGTAGTACATAGAACAATAGAATCATCTGAGACTCTCATTAAATATGAATTCTGATCCAGTAGATCAGGGGTTGCACCTGAGATACTGCATTTCTAACAAATTCCCAAATGAGGCTGGTATTTCTTGTTCGAGGACCACACTTCGAGTAGCCGATGTAGAAAGGTTGGATTGAAATGGGGTGAGATGCAGGCATGAAGATCGTTGAGAGCCTGTTGCAGGGATCTAGGCAAAAGATGGCGAGTCTCTGAACTACTAGCAGGGTCTGCTAATGGCAAGAGAGTGTTCCAGTGAAATGTAATAGGCCAAATTGACAAGACTAATTTAAGGAGTTTGTTAGATATGGAGTTAGATGTGAGGGAAGAGGTGTCAGGAATTGAGCTTAGCTATCTAAGTAGATGATAATGACATAACTGAAATAGGGTACAGGAGGAGGAAGGAGGTGGCCTAGGGAGTAGAGGGGAAGGCTGGTTGAGTAGAAAAGGTTCCTGAAGTTAAGAAAAGGGATAGCCTGGGTGGCTCAGTGGGTTAAGCTGCTGCCTTCGGCTCGGGTCATGATCTCGGGGTCCTGGGATCGAGTCCCGCATCGGGCTCTCTGCTTGGCGGGGAGCCTGCTTCCCTCTCACTCTCTCTGTCTGCCTCTCTGTCTACTTGTGATCTCTCTCTGTCAAATAAATAAATAAAATCTTTAAAAAAAAAAAAAAAAAAAAAAAATGAATACAGCGAGATTGAGGAGTCTATGTGATACCCAAAATTAAAAGGCTAGGTGGAAGAAGAAAAACCTTCAGCAGACTACAAAGTGTCACACAGGTTGGGAGATATTAAAAAGAGCAGTTTCAAAGACACGCCCAAAGGGCAAGGTCACAGTATCATTGCCACATAGACATCAAGGGAAAGATTATATATAGTTCAATGAGAGGGTACAAAATTATGGCTGCAAAATGAACTTTCCAGAATGCTGATTGGCTAAAGGGAGTTTGGAAAATGCCCAAATTAGTTTATCTCTCAATCTTTTAATTTAAGGAAAAGTTGAGGAGTGGAGCCAATTGTTTTAAGTCATACATCTGATTTAAGGCCTCATACTGCCTTTTCCATTTAGATTTTCTTTTTTTCCCCTCCCCCCACAGATTGATCATACTGACAAGAGCTGCTGTGGTACCTAGGGGAGGTGAAAACTGATGCACGAAAGTTTTAATACCATGCACTGAAAAGAAAGCATTGTCTGTGAAGGTCCTTTTTTAAAAATGTCTGCTTGTAACACCTTTACTGAACACGTTTGGAAACCTGGTGAATGCAAGAACTGCTTTAAACCTAAAAGCTTGCACCAGCTTCCCCCAGACCCTGAGAAGGCACCTATCACCCATGGCAATGTGAAAACTAATGCCAATCACAGTAACAACCACCGCATGAGGAACACTGGAAATTTCCGTCCTCCTGTGGCTAAAAAACCCACTATAGCTGTGAAGCCCACTATGATGGTGGCAGATGGGCAAAGTGTATGTGGTGAACTTAGTATCCAAGAACACTGTGAGAATAAACCTGTCATCATAGGATGGAACCGAAACAGGACGCCCTTGAATCAGAAACCACTTAATAATAATAATGAAGATAACATTGAAGGATTTAGCCATGTTCCTAAGCCTTATGGCAATAATGATAGTGCAAAGAAGGTATCAAATAACAATAATGGACTAACGGATGTGTTAAAGGAGATAGCAGGCTTGGATGCCACCCCTCAGATAAGAGGAAATGAAACAAACTCCAGAGAAACATTCTTAGGAAGAATAAATGATTGCTATAAAAGATCACTGGAAAGAAAGCTTCCACCGAGTTGCATGATGGGTGGGATCAAGGATACTCAAGGCAAGCACGTAATTCTGAGTGGGAGCACAGAAGTGATCAGTAATGAAGGGGGCCGATTCTGTTACCCAGAGTTTTCTAGCGGTGAGGAGAGTGAAGAAGATGTACTTTTCAGTAACATGGAGGAGGAGCACGAAAGCTGGGATGAGAGTGACGAAGAGCTGTTGGCCATGGAGATTCGCATGAGAGGGCAACCCCGCTTTGCTAACTTCAGGGCAAATACTTTGTCTCCTGTTCGATTCTTTGTGGACAAAAAATGGAATACAGTCCCCTTGCGAAATAAGTCCCTGCAGAGGATCTGTGCTGTCGACTATGATGACAGCTATGACGAAATCCTAAACGGCTATGAAGAAAACTCTGTGGCCTCCTATGGTCCAGGAAGTGTTCAGAGCATGGCGTCATCTGACTCTGCATCACCAGGTTCTTCTTTAACAGAAGAATCGCGTTCTGAGACAGCCAGTAGTTCATCCCAGAAGATCTGTAATGGGGGAATATCTCCGGGTAATCCAGGAGAGTCTAAGGACATGAAGGAAAGGGAGCCCAATTGTGAAAGTGTCTCTGGTAATAGTCAGGAGAAGGACTCCTCACAAACACCTAAAAGCTCAATAAAAGTTCCAGAAACACACAAAGCCGTCCTTGCTCTCCGACTGGAAGAGAAGGATGGCAAGATTGCCGTACAAACTGAGAAGCAAGAAAGCAAAGCCTCTACAGATATCGCTGGCCAAGCCATAACCATAAGCCTCGTCCCCGTGGAAGAGCAAGCGAAGCCTTACCGAGTTGTCAATCTGGAGCAGCCATTGTGCAAGCCATACACTATCGTGGACGTGTCGGCAGCCATGGCCAGTGAGCACCTCGAGGGCCCTGTTAACAGCCCCAAGACAAAAATCTCATCTTCTACTCCAAACTCTCCAGTGACATCGCCCGCACTGACATCAGGACAAACAGGTGCCCATTTCCAAAACTCCAGTGCAATACGATACCAGGAAGTATGGACTTCCAGCACCAGCCCACGACAAAAGATACCCAAGGTGGAATTGGTTAGCGGTGGAACTGGGCCAAACATCCCTCCGAGGAAAAACTGTCACAAATCAGCACCCACTTCACCTACAACGACAAACATTTCCTCTAAAACTATCCCCGTTAAGTCACCCAATCTGTCCGAAATAAAATTCAATAGTTACAACAATGCTGGTATGCCACCTTTTCCAATTATCATTCATGATGAGCCGACTTATGCTCGGAGTTCCAAAAATGCCATCAAAGTCCCCATTGTCATCAATCCAAATGCGTATGACAATCTAGCCATTTACAAAAGTTTTCTCGGAACAAGTGGAGAACTCTCGGTGAAGGAAAAAACTACCAGTATAATAAGCCATACTTATGAAGAAATCGAAACTGACAGCAAAGTGTCCGATAACAGCACCAGCAGACCTACTGACTGTACCCAAGCCAAAGGGTTTTCCAACAGCACAGAGCGTAAAAGGGGCTCGGTGGCTCAAAAGGTTCAGGAGTTTAACAGCTGTCTTAACAGAGGTCAGTCTTCACCACAGAAAAGCTATAGTTCTAGCCACAGCTCCCCAACAAAGATCCAGAGAACCACTCAAGAACCTGGGGCCAAAATTGAAGGCCCTCAGGAGTCTCCAATGACGTGCACCACCAGCAGCAGCAGGGAGAAAGCAAGCACAGTGCTTTCTCAGATTGTGGCTTCTATCCAGCCGCCGCAGTCCCCTCCAGAAATGCCCCAGTCTGGCCCGAAAGCATGCAGCGTGGAAGAGCTGTACGCAGTTCCTCCAGACGCCGATGCTAAGAGTACCCCTAAGGGTACACCAGCCCGACCCAAATCTCTCTTCACGGCTCAGCCCGGTGCTGAAGCTGAAGCCCCGCAGACCACAGAAAGCCCGACGACCAAAGCACGGAAAGATCCGCTCGCAAAGCCGGTCACCAGCCCTCTCTCCAAATTAGTGGCCAACCCCCAGAGCGAGCCACCACCTCCCTTTCCCCCACCTCGCTCTACTTCCTCCCCTTATCATGCAAGCAACCTTCTGCAGAGGCATTTCACCAACTGGACCAAGCCCACAAGTCCTACCAGGTCAACGGAAGCTGAATCGGTTTTGCACTCTGAAGGCAGCAGGCGGGCCGCTGACGCGAAACCTAAGCGCTGGATATCATTTAAAAGCTTCTTCCGTCGCCGGAAAACAGATGAGGAAGAGGATAAAGAGAAAGACCGAGAGAAAGGAAAACTGGTGGGCCTGGATGGCACAGTCATCCACATGCTGCCTCCGCCTCCCGTCCAGCGCCATCACTGGTTCACAGAGGCCAAAGGAGAGTCTAGTGAGAAGGCAGCCATTGTCTTCATGTACAGGTGCGATCCTGCTCAAAGCCAGCCCAGCACCGATCAGAAGGCCAGAGCAGACCAGGCAGCCATCAGAGAGAAGGATGGGGCCGAGGATGGGTTACTGCAGGACTCCGAGAAGAAGAAAAGGAGTCATTCTTCTCCATCACAGGTTCCCAAAAAAATTCTCAGGTATGTAAAATAGAATGGCAGAGTATGGGAATTATTTTTAACACATTTTTAGGTGCTAAGTTTTTTACATCTTTGAGATTACATAAGAGCCATTTATGTTTATAAGTAGCACTCGGTGGCCATCATCTATCTTTATAACTGCATTTCAACATTAGAGTATTATTAAAGTGATCTTACTGCACTGAGCAAGGTTTATGGCCCTGGTGCTTTAGCTGAAGTAGCCTGCTGCATTCTGGTAAATGGAAAGGGGCTTGAACACAGAAAAGCAAATCCATAACACCTTAATAGCAGTAAATAATATGTTGCTTTGAAATCCTATGATAGTGTGAGGAAGAAACAGGATCAAATGAATAAATGGTGGCACTCTTCTTACCCTCACTGTAGATGGAATAAAGCTCCTCAAGCCATTCATTTTGGTTTTCACCAAGGTGTTAGCTCTATATGCATTACTTTGTTTTGAGGGAATATTTGGGTTTTTATTATGTCTCTTCTTCCTAAGTATTGTGGAAAAGGGGGAGGGGAGTGTGCATTGGAGACAGGGGCAGCAGTTTAATGATGTGGGTGACAGAGGAGAAGTTGGTCATTGAGGTTGAGACGCAGCCAGGAGTAGAATCCTGATGGCAGCTGGCAAGTGCACACCCATTCACATCCACTCAGTTCTCTAGTTGTTCTTTCTAGTTGTTCCTTTCATTCTCAAACAAGTGTTCGTGATTACCTATCCAGTGTAGAGCACATTCCCAAGATTTGTCTCCCATCCATACAGCAGCCCTACAAATTGGTTGTATTCTTCCGATGAGGAGATTGAAGATCAGAGAAGTTAAGAGGTAAGCAGATTCATGTAGCTTGCAGTTGACAGAGCCAGAATTCAAACTTGGTCTGTCTGATTCATTGTATTCTTGTCACAGTGTTGCACTGTTCACAAACACAAGAGCAAGCAAGATTTTTATATTTTCACTTGTAATCATTCATATAAACATTTATGTTTAGGAAGCTTAAGTTTTTTCTCATTTGTATTGTAAGCAAAATTAATGAACTGCCAATAAAAATAAGAACTATTATCCCAAGTTTGTAACAGATGGGATGATTTCCTTATATCCCCTGTACTTTTTTTTTTTCCCAAGATTTTATTTTTAAGTAACCTTTACACCCAGCATGGGGCTCAGACTCACAGCCCCAAGACCAAGTGTTGCATGCTCTACTGACTAAGCCAGTCAGGCGCGCAGTACTTTTTATTTTTAAGCAGAGATATGCCCTGAGTATTTCTTTCATCTGATTCTAAGTCTGCCTTCCTCTTACTTATACAGTAAGCCTTCTCGACCAGGCCTGGCCCTTTCTTTGGCAAACTCTTATGAGAGTGTAGATCTTCTCATAAGACCAGCTTTTTGTTAGAAAAATACAGATAAAAATTAAGATGAATACTTAATGCCTTCACTCTTTCTAGCAAAATGTTAAGAAGTTATATATGTATATATATATATTCTTTACAAAAATAAGCTTTTTATATAACCCCAAAATAGTTGTCAAAATGCTAGCAAGTTCCTGTTTTCCTTAAATCCATATAATGGCAGAGCAAGTAGAATAGTGGTAATATATTCCTGGAAAGAGTAGTCTTGTCATTGGTAGTTGAAAGTGGATGATAGAATATCATACTCTAGCATTAATAAAACACATGTATTGCAGGTTACTGTTTTATTTAGGAAAAAAGCAATTTGAACAGCACATGGTTGGAATTACTTATGTCAGATAGTTCTCGCAGATCAGTAAATGGCTTCACTCTTCATTAAGTAGGGCTGTGGTGTGTTTATCTGCATCCTGGAAGGAAGAGCCAAGCAATGATTTGGCCTCTCTTCTGTGGAACGAGATTCTCTACTTTGGCTGCATTGCCACTGCATGTGAGCCTGAGTACAGCCCAGGCCCTTGGCATGGCAGACCCCTTACTGTGCAGCTTATATTTTCACAGATTTGCTTGTACATGAGCCAGTCATATCTTCCAAAATTCATCAGTTCTTGATAAGTAACTCCATGAGGGGCGCCTGGGTAGCTCAGTCAGTTCAGTGCCCAACTCTTGGTTAGGGCTCAGGTCACGATCTCAGGTCCTGAGGTTGATCCCCAGGTGGGCTCCACGCTTAGCAGGCAGTCTGCTTCCCCTCTCCCTCTCCCTCTATTCCTACCTGCCCCCCATGTGTGCGCTTCTTCTCTCTCTCTCAAATAAGTAAATCTTTTAAAAAAAGGTAACATCCACAAATCCAAACA
The DNA here is from genome assembly GCF_922984935.1 of Meles meles. Taxonomy (NCBI): domain Eukaryota; kingdom Metazoa; phylum Chordata; class Mammalia; order Carnivora; family Mustelidae; genus Meles; species Meles meles. The sequence goes on along the minus strand of NC_060071.1, from coordinate 32,505,564 downwards.
GTGCAGTTGGTTTGCCCCATTGGTTTCAGATTTAACCATGCATCATGGTAACTTGAGGGCTGTTAAAGCAGAGATTGCTGGGCCCCACAAAGTTTCCGATGCGGTGGGTCTGAGGTGCTGTGGGGCCTGAGAGTTTGCACTTCTTACAAGTCCCCAGGTGATACTGAGGCCACTGGCCCTGGGGCTACACTTTGGGAGCCACTGATCTCGCCACCATTCAGAATCTAAAGCTAATGTGCTGTCCTCTAAGTAGAGCATTTTTGAGATATTAGGGTTTTCTTAGAGACACTCTAGAATTGTCACATTTCATATTTGTCTCAGAAAAAGGGGTTTTAAGCAGTTTTGTTTTAAACTAAACATGGATACTCATTGAAAAATATACACCATTTGCTTTTTTAATAATTACTTAATTTACTCGGATACACCATTGGTATTTACTTGAAGCAACTTAGAAAGGGAAAAATGTTACTATCAAATGTCAATATTTGTGTTTCCAGCCTGATGGCAGTGTAATCATTAAAATAGCATCCCGTGGCTGGGAACATACTGCTGGAGGAAATGAAAATTCAAGTTTTTCTATAAGTAATGAAGATTCCAAATCCAAACTATAAGAAATAAAAAATACTCAACTGAAGGCCAGACCCTAAAAGATAAGAGATTTTGTAGAGCCTTCTGTTATGGGATTAGATTGTTATTCAATTCATTTATTTGACTCTTCAGGCGACAAAAAATGCGTGTCTTAACTGTGCCTTATATAGGCCATCGGGACAGCTGAGGGAAAGATCATCACATTGCTGAAATAACAGGTTTGGCTTTGACTTCACTTCAACTCTCTGTCCGGTCCTTCAGGGGACAGTGATTATAATGACGCCTATCACTGGAGTTAGTTTGAGGATATAAAGGGAAAATACGTACGAGACTTTGCACAGGGTCTGGCATAGGTTGGGTGCTTTAAGATGTCAGTAGTCCCTCTGCCTTCCATATAATAAATGCTAAAACAATGTATGTGTGTCGTGGTACAGAAGCATAAAACACAGAGATTAGATCAGCTTAAAAGAGACTTCTCAGAAATGAAATACAAACCAGCTCTTAAAAGACAGATAGGATTTTTCCTGCTGCTTGGGAAAGACATTGTAGACAAAAGGAACAATATATGCAGAGTCACAGAGAAGATGATAGCAAACAGAGTCCAGACAGGTGGCTGGAAAGGATAATGAATAGACCCGTGGTTCTTCAAATGCGGTCAAGGCAAGGTCAAATAGTGATCATGCAAAAGTCACCGTTTTCATAATAAGACATTATTCTTTTCACTGCATTGACATTTGCACTGAAGGTACAAAAACAATAGAAGGCAAAATTACTTACACCTTAACACAAGTCAAAGCCATGGCATAATATTGTACAAATAGTTTAAAAAAAAAAGTTCATTTAAGTATGTCCTTGGTGAAGTAGTAAATTTTATTAAATCTCATCTCTTGAGGGGCGCCTGGGTGGCTCAGTGTAGGTTAAAGCCTCTGCCTTTGGCTCAGGTCATGATCCCAGGGTCCTGGGATCGAGCCCCACATCGGGCTCTCTGCTCCGCAGAGAGAGCCTGCTTCCTCCTCTCTCTCTGCCTGCCTCTCTGCCTAGTTGTGATTTCTCTCTGTCAAATAAATAAATAAATAATTGTTTTAAAAAAAATCTCATCTCTTGAGATTGTGTCCGTTTAAACATTCCATGTGATGAAATGGGAAGTATACATAGATTATTTCTGTTGAATACCAAAGTGTGGTGGTTATTGCAAGGAAAAACAGTTTGAATTACAAAGCTGAGCTAGCCAACTTTTTCTTTTCTTTAAGATTTTATTTATTTATTTGTCAGAGAGAGAAAAAGAGAAGGCACAAGCAAGGGGAGGGGCAGGCAGAGGGAGAAGCAGGCTCCCTGCTGATCAGGGAGCCGGATGAGGGGACTTGATCCCAGGACCCTGAGATCTTGACCTGAGCTGAAGGCAGACACTTAGCTGACTTAGGCCAGTCCCCTAGCCACCTTTTTCATGGACTGCCTTGAAAGAACAGATGGCAGACCCGCTGTGGCTATTCAGACTTGAGTGCTTTTCTTAAGAATGAACATAGTAAGCCTATTACCTCAAGGAAAACAGCTGATAGTATTTGTTGTCAAAGATAAAAAGTTAAGGCTTTCAAATAAAAATAAGAATTTTTACAAACTTTTATCTGCTATCATGACTTTGACAGCTTCCTGATATTTAAGGATCTTTCTGATGAGAATGGTGGTATTTGCTTTAAAAAGATTTTTTAATATATAATGAAATGTGTCAACATTTGGAAGATCTGCATAACTCAGTGAACTATTAATTTCAAATGACTCAATGCACAATATTACAAAATTATGCACAAGTAAAAGATCCACTGAAACTGCAAGTTGGATGGATATTTTTCAGTGCAACTGAGGCCAGAAAGTTTATTGATATGGTTTCAGATTCCACATTGCAAATAACCTTTAAGACTTCCACTTACCAAGTTCTGATATGACACCAAGGAGAATATCCACAATTATCTAAAAGTCTACTAATAGACTTTTTCCTTTCCCATCTAGATATCTGGATGAGATCACATTTTTAAATATATAGTTGACCCTTGAGCAACACAGGTTTGAATTGCATGGGTCTACTTATATATGGATTTTTCAATAAATACTGTACCGTACTATAAGTGCATTTTCTCTTCCTTAGGATTTTCTCAATAACATTTTCTTTTCTCTAGCTTACTTTAAGAATACAGTATATAATACATATAACATACAGTATATAATACATATGACATACATATATTCCTCATATCATGAGGAATATTGTTAATTGGGGCCCCTGGGTGGCACAGTTAAGCAGCAGACTCTTGGTTTCAGCTCAGGTCGTAAACTCAGGAGTCATGAGGTCAGGCTCCTCATCAGGCACCACACTCAACGTGGAGCTGCTTCAGATTCTCTCTTCCTCTGGCCCTCCTGCTTGTGCTCACTTGCGTTGCTTGCTCTCTCTCTCTCTCTTAAATAAATAAATCTTTTAAAAAAATACGTTAATTGGCTATAACTAAGACCTGCTTAATAGTAGGTTACTATTTGTAAGTTATGGAGGAGTCAGATTTATACACAGGTCTTTTTTTAAATTGTTTTTAAAGATTTTTATTTATTTGACAGAGATCACAAGTAGGCAGAGAGGCAGACAGAGAGGGAGGGGGAAGAGGCTCCCCGCTGAGCAGAGAGCCCAGTGAGGGGCTTGAACCCAAGACCCTGGAATCATCACCTGAGCCAAAGGCAGATGCTTAACCAGCTCAGCCACCCAGGCACCCCTAATGTGTGACTTTTTAAATTTTTTTGTTTTTACTTTTCTTTTTAAGATTTTATTTTTTAAGTAATCTCTACACCCAATGTGGGGCTTGAACTCAAAACCCCAAGATCAAAAGTTGCATGCTTCACCAACTGAGCCAACCAGGTGTCCCAATTTTTTTTTTTTTTTTAATAAAATCTCTATTGGCAGTACTATTGAAAATGGGCTGGAAAGTAGAAATACTGTTTACTGTGATACTAGTCAAATTTTGACTCAGGAATATATCCATAGGCATCATTTCTATCTGACTAGTCTGGATGAAGAGAAGGTAATTTAGTGGTTATTTTGGTCTATGATCCCATGGGAATTCCTTCACTAATGTTTTTAGAAGCACTAGCCTACCTACCATCTCTCCAACTCTGGTGTCCCTATCATGAGGAATAATATCACATAGTGAGAAAAGCACTAGAGTCAGACTAAGATTTGAATTCCATCTATACCACTGGTAGTTGTGTGGCTTTTGACTTAACCTCTCTAAGCTGAAGCTTCCCAACCTGTACAATAGAGATAATAATACTACCTTACAGAGCTACTGCGAGGACTAAATTGATATCTGTAAAGCATCTAACACAGTATCTAGCAATAGGGTTAGCCTCTTTATAAATTCCATTTAGGGCACCAGAATTTAGAATAATCCTTGCTGAATGTCTTACCCCTGTAGTCTGTTTTCAGAACAGCTTTCTTAACGTAAATCCAGTCATAGCCCCACACTGCAGAAGGCCCTATGTATGTGAACTTTGTCACCTGTTTAACCTTATTTACCTTCGTGTTCTTGAACCTCAGTTATTCTGGCCTCCTTCCTTTCTGAGAGCCTTATTATAATGTTGACCATGACATCCGTGGTCTTTCTTTTCCCCTCACCCCCTACATGCAAAATATCAGTGAATCTTATTAATCCAACCTCTAGAATATATGCCAAATCTGTTTACTTCTTTCCATCTCTGCTTCTACCACACTGCTCCAAGCCACCATCATCTCATCTGATTTTCCTTTTCCATTTAGGAAAAGCATTTTCCTTTCCATTCAGGAAAAGTATTTTCCTAATTGATCTCCCTGTTTTAATCTCTGATCTCTCAAGAATAACCATAGTGTCAACACAGTGAAGGAAGTCCATACATAATATGACCACTGCCTGCCTGTTTAACCTATCTCCTACTCATCCCCTTGTTCATGAGCTTCTCACAATACAGTTTTCTTTCTTTCTGTTCTTCAAACATGCCAAACATAATCCCTTTTTATCAGCTATTCTCTCTCTGGAATAGTTTGTTCGGATCTTTGTATGGCAGGCTCCTTGTCATTCTGCTAGCTACTTGTATATTTATTTGTTTAAGATAGAGATGGGGGGGTTGCAGAAGAGGGAGAGAGAGAATCCCAGGCAGGCTCCCCGCCCAACGTGGAGTCCAACGTGGGCTTGATCTCAGCCCTGAACACATGACCTGAGCTGAAATCAAGAGTCGGACACTTAACCAACTGAGCCTCCCAAGTGCCTCATTCAACTATCAATTTAAATGTCACTTCCTTGGATTCTCTACTGACTGCCTAGTCTTAAGAAACTTCCCCTACCCTTAGTTACTTCCGATCACATCATCCTTTTCATTTTGGATTTATTCACATGTTTGTCACTTTTTTTTTTACACTATTCATCTTCATTTCACTCCTCCCTTCTGGATTCAATTTCCTTCTTCCTCAAGTATGTCTTTTAGTAGTCTTTTCAATAATCAGTGTGGTAAATTTATTACTGATTAAAATCGTCCTTATTTTGTAATCGGTAGGCAGTATCTACTGCCAATCATATGTCCTTAAAAATTTAGTTCAAATTTTTTTTCTAATCAATTAGAAAACCTTAGTCAATACCTAAGAAATTATAACTCACCCCAAATAATGATAATACTTCCAGCCAAAGTTAAAGATCTCACTTGCTCACGAATGACCTCTTTTGGCAAGACTTTCTAGCTTCATCAGCCCTGAAACATCTTCTTCCTAATTAGCAAAGATCCCCAAGTATGCGTTTCTGTGTGTCATTTACATCTGTCTTCTCTCAGACTCCCAGAAACATCTCAGGTATTCAGCTCTGCCTCACACTGCTCGGATTCTGCCCAAACCTCCACCAACTTCTGTTTTGGACAGGCAGATAAGATTTGGCACACCTTTACTCCCTTAGAAATGCCATTCATCTGTATAAGCTTTTCCTTTATCCTCCCAAGATCTTTTTGATCTTCTTAGAGTCCTTAGAACTAAGCTATATTCCTCAATAATCCAGGAGTCAATCCTAGGAGCTTTCTAATCCACTCGAAGGTTCAAGAGTATAGACTAAAAGTTGGAGAACTACGGCCTATAGGCCAATCCAACTTGTCACCTGTTTCTCTAATGAAGTTTTATTGGAAAACAGCCACACTCATTCATTTGTATGTTGTGTATGGCTACTTTTGCATTACAACAGCAATTACTTTTGCATGTACAACAGTACAACGTTAAGTGCAACAGACACCATATGGCCTATAAGGCGTAAAATATTACTGACTTCACAGATAAAGTTGGCCAAGCCTCCAGACTAAGCTGTAAGATCTGATTTGTCTGTGGTTGTCAGGCATGCTAGTGGCCAGTGTCTATTCTAGCCAGACACCACACAGGTTTGCAACTCCCTGAAGTACCTAGAGTCTGGGTCTCTTTATATTCATGTATGTATGCACATCTAGTATGGAAAAAAAGTCTGAGCACTTTCTAGACTGTGGTAAAATGTAATGTCCTTCTCTCTGTAAAGGCAGTTAGAAACTTGAATTTTTTGATGCTTATGCTCCAGTTATATCTTAATTTGCATTATCTCTACTCTTTGCCAAGAGAATCCTATCAAAGTCATCTTTGCATGCTGAGGACCACACTGGCCTCTGAAGATCAAATTCCTATTCCTCATAAAGAGAAAAATTGGAGACAGAAGCTGAAAGTAGCTGCTTGCTCTCCTGATCACATCGTCCTTGCTCTAAAGAAACTTCTGGACTATAAGCATTTATAAAGATCACATCTACATTTGCTGACATATTGTTCCTAAAGTTAGATGAGTTCATAAAGCCCTTACTGTTGAAATTCTAAATAATCCTGTTTTACAGAGAACTGATAAACATCTCACCTGGTCCTAATCACAGAATGATGCAGAATAATTATGTTTATGTGTACCATGATGGGATGGTCTTCAGATGGCTTTACATTCTTTTCCCTTCTGGAAGGTGATAAAACTCCAGAGAAGTAAGGTACTTGCCTATAGTCTCATAATGAATATATTCCAAAGTGAAGAATCCAACTGAGACTTCCCCCATGTATTGGGTCAGTTTTGTTTCCTTGTTCGCCTAATGAATCTGAAGTTAAACACCAGTATCTTACTGTGTAATTCTTAAAACACTTTCACTCACGTTATCTCAGTTGTCCCAACATCTATGACAGAGCATCCTTCCTATTTTATAAGATCTTGAGAAACAGAGTCTCATCGACAATTCCCAGGGCTGCTATGCAAATAGGTAGCAGAACCAGAGTCTGACTTCAGAGGTGTTTGCCCCCTAAATGATTTTTTTTTTCTTTTTTGCACTCTTGGTGGTGTTGTTGAGTCCATTGGTTTCTGCCATGTCTTTTGTAAAGTCAGTCTCAGTGCAAGAAGGGAAGTCTGTGACCAGGAAGAGATACATCCTGATTCATCGAGCTGTCAAGCAGTCTCAAAGTACTCAACATGGGCATAGTTGAACATAGTTGTTCACTCTCTTAAAAGCACTTAATATGAATTTCCTAATTAATATATACTCCTATAAATGTCACTATACTCATTTTATAGATGAATGATGGGAGGCAGGGGCAGAGTAGTGGTTGTGGCAGTGCTGAAATGAAATTTGAGTTCCTCATTTCCAGGCCTGTATTCAGAGCTCTAGGCCACAGTTTCAGCCAGTGATTATTTAACATAACTGCTGTAGAGTATGGATTAGAGTTATCAGGTAATATTTAAAGGTTTAATTCCAAGAGAAGCAGTTTGTTCTCATATGGTGCCTTGATAACTTGATAACGGTGATTTGTTAATAGCAGGGAGAAAGGCTTGCCAAACAACAACAAGAAAAAGGGGCGCCTGGGTGGCTCAGTGGGTTAAAGCCTCTGCCTTCAGCTCAGGTCATGATCTCAGGGTCCTGGGATTGAGCCCCGAATCTGGCTATCTGCTCGGTGGGGAGCCTGCTTCCTCCTCTCTCTCTGCTGCCTTTCTGCCTACTTGTGATCTCTGTCAAATAAATAAATAAAATCTTTAAACAACAACAACAACATGACAGTGATGCACACTGGTCAGCTCCCCACCTCCAGTCCTAGTTCTCCTGGATTAAAAGAGCCTCAGGAGTCAGTCTTTGGTCTTTCTGTGCTGCTGGCACAGGGACAAAGCTCCAGTCTGGGAGATGGCCTGCCCAACACTGGAACCTGTCCTGATGCCAGTCTCCATGGTGGTGCAGGCTGGGCTTTTACTGGGAGGAATGCAGGTACAGAACTGTAGTAATATCTTCTAGTGCCTTGCTGTCCAGATCCCACCTGATTTAATTTATTCAACATCTATTTATTGAGTGTTTGCTGTAATTCTCTGTCCCTTCATATTAGCCTGCTTGGGCTACCGTAAATAAAATACCACAGACTGGGTGACTTAAACAACAAAAATGTATTTGCTAACAGTTCTGGAGGGCAGAAATCCAAGGTCAGGTTCCAGTTGAACTGGTTTCTGGTGAGGGCTCTCTTCCTACCTTTCAGAAATGACCACCTTCTCGTTATGTCCTCACCTTCCTTGTGTGCAGAGGGAGAGACAGACCAAGCTCTCTGGTATCTTTTGTTGTGAGTACAGTAATCCTATAGGACAGGGTCCCACCCTTATCTCCTCATTTAATCTTAAGTATCTCCAAATATGGCCACACTGGGGTTTAGGGCTTCAACATATGAATGCGGGGATACTAATGTTTATCCAGAACACCTGTTATCAGTGTTCAGAGAAGGAAGAGTCCTGAAGACACAAAGATGTCTTGGTCAACTTGAGGCCTGCATAGTCTTTAATGACTGAGTTTGAAGTAGATGATGAAAAGAAGGGAAGCAACTCTAGCTAGATAGAGAAAGTAGGTTCAGCACAGATGGAGAATATCATGTGTCCAAGGGATAGGAAGTTACGATGGAGAAATACATTGGTTTGTGTGGAGCTAAAGGTTTGCGTGTTGGAAAATTTGGAATAAGGAGGGAAACATACATTGCAGCCTCATCGTGAAAGACCTTGAAGACCTGTAGGTAGTTCAGACCTGACCCTGACAGGTCACAAGGATGTGGAACAGAGGAACAGCAGAACAAAATAGAGATTTTAGGAAGGGAACCCTGGCCCAGCGTGTAGAAGGTACCGGTCCAAGGTCCCTCTTGTAGCAGCTTTCTTAGTCAGAGCAGTCTGCCCTTTGTGCTCATCTCTGTCCTCTTTTGATACCAGGAATTGAGGTCATGCTGCATGTCGGGAGACTCAACCTATTGCTGCTCTCACAGATGCTGCTTCTTATTTTCAGAGGTACCTTTATCCAGACAGGGCTCCAACTAAAAACTGTGAATGTCATACTAGACCAAATCCTTGTTTTCTAACATATTGTGAGTTCGTATAATTGTATTCTAAGAATAAACCTCAGAAGGTAAGGATTGGTTCCAAAACAGTCCCTCCTCTTTTTTTAATAGCTCTTTATGAATCTCTCATCTGTGACTACTTGAATTATTTTGTTTCCCTTTATGTCACTTCTCACCAGCAATGCTCCAACTTAAAATTTTCTTGCTCACTTTTTACACCTTGATCCTTTTTATACTTGAGGCACTAGGACCAACTGTGTCAGAATCTCCTGGGGTGTTTGTATAAATTCAGATTCCTGGGCCATCCCCCAGAGCTGTTAAATCAGTCCTTGGAGGTGGAAGCCGCAAATCTGCATCTTCAGCAAGTTCCCAAGGTAATTCTTAGGCACGCTACAGCCCAATAACAATTGGCATAATATTTTAGAACATTGACTTTGTTCAATGTTCTCATTGAACATTGAACATTGAACATCCAGGTCACTCAGACCTGGATTTGAATCCTGCTTTCACCACTTATTAGCTCTGTCATCTTGGACAAGCCCTGGTTCAGGTTACCTCATCCGTAAACCGAGAGGCAGAGGTAGGGTATCTGTTTAGACCACAGACCCTAGGTTTTAATCTCACTTCCACCAGTTAGCAGCTGTGTTACCTGAGGCAAATGACTTAACCTCTCTGGACTCTAATTTCTTCATTTGTAAAAGAGAGATAATAATCTGCCTAGTGCATTATTGAGACTTAGAAGAATTTAGGAAAAACTGTGAGAAGAGGGTAGATTTTGTTCTCCCCTCCCTACCCCCACCCAAGGCATGACAGTGTCTGAGACTATTTGGTCATCATGACTAGGGAAGGAGAGAGTGGTTCCAACACCTGGGTAGAGGCAAGAGATGCTAGTAGGATCCTACCATGCACAGGACATCCTTTCACAGCAAAGTATTATCTGGTCCAAAATGTCAGTAGTGCCACTTTTGAGAATCCTGACTTAGAACAGACACACAGTAAGTACTATGTAAGTTTTGGCTGCTGTTCAGATTCCCTGTTATAGGAATAACAAGCCTTACTTGGAGTGGTATCGTTAGGAGACATATATCTAAGTACAGTACTGCTCACTCAGCAAATGCAGAGGCAGTCGTGATGGTGTATCTGTGAACTCAGTCTTTCTGTACTAAAGCAGCTCCCTTTTAAAGAAATCCTTTTGCAATGTAAATAATTATGTTGTTTAGAATTTTTCAACATCTGGAACCATTAATACTCTTTAATAATAGCTTCTAATAATTTTAATAATAATTCTGTTCTTTGCAAAGCACTCTTACTGCTTCATCTTCACAATCAGGCATTTACGGTCGAGTCTTGACCATATACCAGGCTTGCCTTATGGTGCCGGCGTGGTGGGTGTCAGTTCCGAGACAATCCAGTTCAGATCCCAACTCTACTACCACGTTACCCTCGTAACCCCAGGCAACTCATTTCACTTCGTCCAAGCTCAGTTTCCCTATCTGCAAAATGAAAGCAACTGCCTCAACCCCCTGAAGTGTTTTGGTGAATTAAGTGAGAAAGCACGCAGCTCGTGCAGTGTCGAGTAGGAGCAGATTCCCGTCCCCTCCATGAGCCCGCAGTGTTTTCATAGCGTGGTGTGTACATACTCCTCTCCCTCCTCTGACTCCAAGGGCAGACGGGCAGTGGAGGGAGACAAGAAGAAAGTGGAGAAGGTGCTTCTCCAGTGCTTCTGCGCATGTGTAAAAAGTCAAGGGCCCCTCTCCTCCCTTGGGTAGTCCTTTTATTCTGGTCTCTTGCTTTCTCAAGACATAAACATCAGTATCTCACACCTTTCTTTAGAAGTGAGCCAAGGCCTAAATGGTGATGAGAGGCTTCTGCTGTAACGCTGTTGTTGAGAAAGGCAGCCTTCTTTTATTGCTCTTTTCTGAGATTAGTTTATCTTCTCTGTTGATTTGCACAGATCCCATTCTGACTTCGTATTTCATAGGATTTTAAAACTGTAATTTTTCTTAGTATTATAAAACATGACAGTGATTTACAGTGGCCCGTGTTTTTATCTACTTTTCTGTCTTGCAGTCCAGTGCTTTAAAGATACTTTTAATTCGCTATTCACATCTATTTTTAAAAAAGAAAAAGTGAAACCATGCAGTGTCTGAAGATTAGAGTCTATTCAGGACCTTGCTTATGGCTACCAGTCTTCCTCATTCCAAGACCCAGCCACTTCATTCACACTAGTAAGAGCTACCTTTGTTTGACCAACTTCTGTTAGACATATTAGGAAGAACTCATCAGATCTCAGTGAAAGGTTAATCTCAGTTCAGGAGAAGAAGTTTGAAGGTTTCAGTGAAAGACTACAGAAAGCTTAGTGGAAAATTGGAGACACTAAGATAGTGATCAATGGACACAACATTTTTCTACCTGAGAATGCCAGTAATTGGAAAATATAGCAAAATCAAATTGATGACCTGGAAACCAAGATAGGATTAGGAAATGTCACATTGGCAGGGGTTACAGGGACAGGGAGAGACAGAGTTTTTCCTCCTTCTGATAGATTAAAGGTGTGGGATTTGATAACTTTGAACTCTCCTTGTGTGTTGGTGTATATTCCAGCTCTACAAAAGCCCATCATCCCCCGCAACCCCAGAAATCAGCAGCTCTGAAACCAGTTAAGAAAACTGTGATATGCTGTTTCTGATATGCTTTGATCTGAATTTTAGGAGTAAAAAGAGGTTTTAAAAATCACACATTTATTAATTGGCTGTCTTGGGCAAATAGAGACAAATGTTGTTGCTGAAGAGAGCTGGCAAATGGGAGGTTAGAATACCATTTGCCCAAAGAGACAGATGGTCTCTGTTGAAGCTTGATTTCATTTACTGTCCCTTCTGAAGCTGAATGAAGGTGGTTGAATTTGAAGATAAAGTTGAACAGAAATTGTGGAAATACTTGGATGCATAAAGGACTCTAATGCAGAATTTGATTTGCCTTTTTAAAAAAGTACAAGACATTTAACAGAATTTTTACAAAAATCTGTCTTGAACGAATTTGCCAGAAAAAAAAAAAAGATCATTTTCATTTGATGGTGTGTAATGATTAATCCTACCACCTGGGTAAACCAAGTGAGCTTCCCACAGGAGATTGCTTGTGCAGCTTTGAATTATGTATGAATGTTGCAGACTGATGAGAGATAACCTTACCAAGGGATTCGTTTGTATAACAGACAAATCTGTAACAATGTTACAGTTTCCTTTGAACACCTTAAATTCATTCTCCATGTTCAGAAAATGAGATGTCTTCCTGGAGATTATGACCTGATTTTTTAAGTGTTGGGTTATCCATCCCAAATCTCAATTATAAACTGGTCATTAACAAAAAAGTCAGTTGAGGAGTCTGAGGTACACACGAACTTGTGTTGTCTTCCATTATGAAAACACAGTGAATGCTGAGAGTCCAGGAAAATAGTAGGCTAAATCAGGGTGTGACCCAGCCTTACAATTAAGGACCTAGGTGTCAATGCCATAGTTACTGTAGACATTCTACATAGCACTATAGACCTAGGGATTGTTTAAACATGAATTTAACTAGTAGAAATAGAAAAGATATAACTTCCTCTATGTGGGCCATTCATTAGTTAATAGTTCTGTTTTATAGCAATGAATATCAAATTGTACTTACCTGAAAAAAATCTAGTTATCCTTGTCATATTTGTTATTTCAAGATGTGCTAAGATATAGTGTTTTAGAAATTCTAACAAGTTTCTTATAATTTCATTTTAAAGATCTTTTTAAACTTTCTGTGTCATGGAGGAAATGGGGGACATTTTCATTTTGTTCATTATCTCCTTTCTGAGGCTGTCCTCTAGTTGGTACAGATGATCAAGGAATAGGAAATCAGAACCTGGTTTCTCGGATTCTCATTTTGGTGTTTTTTCCATTACCTTAAACATTTCTTAATGAAATACTGGTGATGAACCCCTTTGTTAGGAGATAAAGTCTGTATTTGGAAAGTGTCATTTTACTATTTGGGAGGGTTTTTTTTAATATATATATTTTTTAAGATTTTATTTATTTATTTGACAGATTGAGATCACAAGTAGGCAGAGAGGCAGGCAGAGAGAGAGGAGAAGCAGGCACCCTGCTTGAGCAGAGAGCCCGGTGTGGGGCTCGATCCCAGGACCCTGAGACCATGACCTGAGCTGAAGGCAGAGGCTTAACCCACTGAGCCACCCAGGCGCCCCTGGGAGCGTTTTCTGATTTCATATCTAAATATGGCACAAAGAAATCAATGGTCAATTATATTCCCTTAAGAAATTAATATGCCTTAGGTAAATTTTCAGATTTTACTTCTTTCTTTCTTCCTAGACAGTTTGTCTATTGATACATGGTGACTGAGTCAACCTTCTCTGATGCTGTTTTCAGTTCTTTTTCATTTTTCAGTCATAGCATGTTACCACATCTAAGCTTGAACTCTCAAAGCCTCTCCATTTCTCATCTCTCTTTTACCATTTTCATTGTACATAGAGCTGTTCCTCCCTCAAGCATCAAGATGTGACATATCATTGATGCATTTTTTAAAAAAATTATTCCTTTTAGACTCTGCTGTCACTGCTGATTAAACACCTTAGCATCCATTTGCAATTCCTTGTGATTTTACTTTCATCAGCTCCCTTTGCATAGTTCTTTATAATTGATGATTATTTTAATTGGTGATATAATATACCAGTGTACTTACTTAAAATGTGCTTATGAAAACTAACCTTTATGTGGAATTTAGGTTACCCTGCCCTGATTCTCAAAGAGTTAATAAAACTAGTTTTCACTTTGCTTCCCAGAGGTAGTTTGGCACATTTCCCAGACCAAACCCCTAAAGTAAAGGTCAAGGTGCAGTGATGATATTAAGGTGCAGAATTCGAAACTTGTATCTTACCCAACTTGTAGTTTTCCTGAGCTCAGTGGGATCTCTGGTACATCAGAGCTTCAGAACATGATTAACAGACCGAAGAAGGCCCTATAGAGTACCCTTTAATGGGGAATTGTATGAGTGAGTACAGTGGGTGAGTCTTTAACATTTCTTGCTTTTTAGCTTCCGTGTTTTGTTCTGAGAAGCCCGTAGGAGCACAGAGCTGTGTTTCATGTATGTGAGGAGCAGGCTCAGGGAATTCTTCATGGTTTAATAGCAGCAGCTTTTTCTGTAGTCTTCACAATAGCTGAGGCTCATGGTAAATAGCCCATTGCATGGAGGAAAACAGACAAGGGAGGGTAGAGTCGTGGTTTCTGAACCAATCTTTGCCAATTCCTTTTGATAATGGAAAAGAGAGAGCTGTCTTAGTAATAATGAGGAGATTGGGGAAAGAGAAAAGGCGAGAGCAAGCTTGCAGAGGTTAGGAGCCTAAAAACAGCATTTTAGGAAACCTCTCAAATTAACTCTAAAATAAGAAGTGAATGTCACTTTATATTTAGATATATACTTGTACTTTGAAATCAGAAATGACTCACATTAACTTTTGCCCAATAAAGATCATTTTCCTTCTGAAGCATGTTGGTAACTATTCAGTGATCTATAGCCTTGACACTAGTGGTATTTGAGAGGATTTCAGAAGTGTCACTTTGCTTTGTCTTTGCTAATGCAGGGAAGCAAAGGCTCCTTCTCACCATGATTTTGTAATGCTCCCTATTATGAGAAATCAGTTTTGTTTGGAGCCCTTTTTTCGGGTTGATGTCCTAGGGCAGCCCATTAAGAGGCAGCATGCTCTACTGTGTGAGGCCTCCTTTACATACACCACCCTACTGGCCGCCAGTGGAGTGGCTCCTTTCCACCTTACCACTGTCCTCGAGAGCCAGATCCCAGAAAGGAAGCTCCAGCTCATTGCTCACTCTCAGTACAGAGAGACCTCTGGCTCTGCCAGCTCTGAAAGAATATTTTTGAAGTTGTATATCCAGCAGACTTCAAGGCTTATTTTTTTGTTCAGACACATGCATAATTTCCATAATGAAAGATTGATAAGAAGGTACTCCTTTTTCAGATCCCCTTCTCAAATCCACAGGTGATATATGTTCTGATGACACATGATCAAACAAAGTACCTCTTTTAAAGGAACTTGTAAATGTCACCATGATTCACTGCCAGTTGAAAATCCAGAAATAACATGTTACAGTATATAAGATGTTTCCTTCTTTCTCTTTGCCCACATTAAAACAAAACCAAAAAAAAAGGGGGAAGAAGGGTTGGTAAGTGTGTGACAGTGTAAGAACACTCTCAGAAACTGTTAAAGATGCCTGATTTTAAATTTATTTTGTTGGCTAGCCCAGTGAGATTTTCTAACTAGACTAGTTTTCTCTACCAACATTAAATGACCATTCCATCCCCTTGTACTTATAGTAAAGAATTGACAGTTCAGGCAGGATGGGAAGTGGGGAAGACTGGAAGAGATAGCTATAAGCAAATGAGCAGGCAGCAGTGAAACAAGATTGGAAACACAAAGTAGTATGGATGCCACATTGTGGTATGTGGCCAACAGGATCTTTCAGGTTCATTTTAATAGAGAAGATTAACAAGAATGCAGACCTTTCATTTCCATTCACCTTGCCTACTACATGCATTCGGGGGAAGGGCTGATGATTCTGTCCTCCTGACAACAAGACTTTCCTGGCCTCAGTTTACCTTCTGAAGCAATTGCTTAACCTCCTTATTTAGTGTAATCTCAGCTTTATTCTTGATCCTGTACTGAATACTTTAGCATGTAGTAAACTCTATATATGAAATAAAGTAAGTTTATATTGTAAATTATTTGATGTTACAGTACTATAATGTAGTAAACATGCCAAATACTTCACTAAGCATGTGGGTGTTTTGTCTTTAACCAGTTAAGCATTCAGCCTTCTCCACCACTACCATCACCACCTCCTGCCTTAAAAAGTTTCATTTCTTACCTTCTTATTCTCAGGCTTCCTTCTGAGATTACTATGCCTTCTCTATCGAACTGGATTCTCAATGTGTAGGAATCAAGATAAATAGGAGGATCAGCCTAGATGAAGGACTGCCCTGTATTCAGACAAGTATTTCAGGCCATAGGACCCACTATGGTGACTCTGGGGCTTGTTATTTACATTTTTGGCAAGTATATGTCTTCCATAAATCTAAATTTTAGCCAGACATTTGAATGCCACTGTGACCACAGTCTGATTTGTTTCAGTCACAAGACCCATGAAGTGACAGAGGACTTCTCTCCTCGGGATCCAAGATCCGTTGTTGCGAGGCAAGATGACGGAGGCTGCCCTCCCATCACAGCAGCCTTGCCCCTACCTGGACTGGAAAGGGAAAAGGAAAAAGAAGACATTTCAGATACTATTGACCTGAATCCCTGTAGTGCAACCTACAGCAACTTAGGTAAGTAGAAAATGTCATAAAGGTAGTATTTAAACGTTGCCTTTTTATGCACTACCCAAATGCTTTATTTCCCTGGTGAGATGGTTTTTATTGCTGCATGGAGCAAAAGTTGGACAACGGGAGCCATAATTTTTCTTTTGTTTTAAGTTTTTTTTTTTTTTCTTTAAATTCCAGTTCATCAACATACAGCGTAATATAAGTTTTAGGTGTACAGCATAGTGATTCAGCACTTCCATACAACACCGGGTGTGGAACCATAAATTTTAACTCACCTCAGAAAAAGTCCTTGTGTTTACTAGGCATATACTGAACATTTGCTACCATGAGTCCTGTGCCATGCGCTAAGGGTGTGACATGGCCCCTGCTTGAGGGACTCACCGGGAGGATTTTGGTAGTATATGATAAAGGCAGTGATACACACATGGAATATTTTTTATATTACCCAGGAGAGGGTGTCAAAAGATGCCTTTTGGAAGCTAGTTCCTGAACTAACTTAGGTGGTGGACAGAGGGAAGAAGGAGTATTCCAACCCAAGGCAGCAACATGAGCGAAAGCATGGACCCCGGAAAAAGCATGGTGCCTGGGGTACCACAGCCATTTAGTGCTGCTATGAGCAGAAGAGTTCGACGAGAGTGAGCATTTCAAGCTAAAACCTGAGCCTTTTTTGCTTTCTGTGATAGTAACCCATCAGAAGGTTTTAAGCCGAGGAATAATGTGATGAAATTTGTGTTTTAGAACATCCACTTTATAGGCTGCCATGAGAAGATGGATTGGAGGTGAAGTATTTGAGGTGAAATCTAGTAGTTGGGTACTTTGGTGAGACCACATAAGGAGATGAGAAAGGCCTCAACTAAGGTCGTGGGAGGGGGGAACAGTAAATAGATTTAAGAGGCAAAATACATAAGGCTTAGTGGTTAATTTGATAGGAAAATGATGTGGAAATCTACGATATAGCTCAGATTTCTGGCTTGGAACAAGCAGAATCAAAGAAGTAAGATCCCAGTCATTGTGGTGTTCAGGCAGAGGCTGAGGGGCCATCTCTCAGAGATGCAATGAAGAGGAAGCCTACAGGAAAAAGAGGGCCAGACTGAGTTACCGCTAAGGTGCCTGCCAGTGCAGAGATTCTTTCGTTTTCCAATCATCTTCACTCTTCTTCCTTGAGTATCCCAGTAACTTTCCATCTGTCCTCTTTCCTTGAGTGTCATAGTTATCTGCAAAGCCTGGGGCTAGATAAGGATTTCTCATTGCTGTTCTCCCCTCAAGTCAGGAGGGAGGTGAGTAGCCTGAGTTGAACTGCCATATGCACAGCACTAGCAAGATCCTTATGGGCTCTGAACTCTTACACCTGTTTGGAGATCAGTGGCACGTAATATCAAAGCATTCTTCTGTCTTGTTTCTCATTTCCTTTTTTTTGTCTTTTCCATACATCGGGGAATTATTTTAAGAGCAGCTAGTGTACTTGGAAATAAAGGAGTCCTTAAGAAGGCAAAAAGGTTTGAAGTAATACTGTAGGAGAAATGCTCTAACGTGCTCTTTTGGAAAACTCATCATAACAATCCACATGCAGTTGAAAATACATTCTGTAAGGAAAAGACTTCCATTCTAAGTTCTAGAAGCCTTCTATGATCTGTGCGTTGTGGAGCCCATATTACAGTATACCCAAGCAACCATCTCAGATGCCATTTTCCAATTGGAATTATAGTCAGACAGCTTACTCAACTTCTCCCATTGTTTTATGTTTTATTAAACATCCTATAAGATACAAAAACTATTGCTTATTTACTATAGCATGCTCTCAGCATAATATATCGACATATCTTTCAGATGGTCTTACTACCCCAACATTTCTTTTGTGATGTCCTCAGTAAAATATATTAATAATTATTACTGATTTTATGGCATCTCTTTAAAAAATATCCATTGGCTGGGGTGCCTAGCCGGCTCAGTCAGTAGAGTATTCAACTCTTGATCTTGGGGCTATAAGTTCAAACCCCATGTTGGGTGTAGAAAATACTTAGAATTTTTAAAAAATATTTTTAAAAAAATCTATCTGCCAATGTCAGTTAAGGTTAATTATTTTATCTTGTTTGTGTTCTCAATTCTATAGAAAATTAGAAAAAAAATAGAGCATTACTTCCATGAATAATCCAAGTACCTCACATTATATTATATTAACTCATTTAATCCTCCCAACAACCTAGGAATTTTGATCCCCATTTTTCAGATGGACAAAAGTGAGTCAGAATGCCTTGCCCAAAGTCACAGAACCAGTAAGGATTGCACCAGGATTGGAACCCTGTCAGTGTTAACCATATATGACTATAATGATCATAACCGCTAAATTCTTGTAAAATACTGAAGGACTGCAGCTGTCTCCCCCCGCCCCCCCCCCCGCACTTTTTTTTTAGTCATCTACATTGAGACACAAAATTTAAGACTTTTTTCACAAGAGTACCATTACTTAGAACACTAAAAATACACTATGTTATAGATGCCCCATCAAAAAGATAGCTTTTTTCCCAACCTGTTAATTGACTTTTAAATTTTGTGATGCTCGTAAAGTGTTGCCTTGTTTTCCTTAAGTGCTTATGTGACTGTGCTTGATTCCACAGCGTAGGACACATGTTAGTTTCTTCTTTGGGAAGGTCTTACTATGTGTATAAAATAAAAACTGAGTAACAGACAGGGTTGATGCCATGAGTTCTACAACTGAGGGCTTTTTAATTTTTTTGCTTTGTTCTTTTTTTTTTCTAATGAAACAAGTATTTTAGATGGCTTTTGGAAATTGCCTTTTTCAATATTTTTAATAAATCATTTGCAGGAAATTTTAAAGTATCCCTTTGGGTAATTTCTTGTGATTTAAAGTCCTAGGAACTTATTATTTTAAAATCTGTAGTTTAAAAACTGAAAAGAAACAATATTTTTTAATGTAATACCTTTAGATCTTTTTAAATAGTCTAAAACCAATCTATAAATACCACGTTCTTTCTTTCTTTTTCCTTTCTTTCTTTCTTCCTTTTTCTTTCTCTCTCCTTCCTTCCTTCCTTCCTTCCTTCCTTCCCTCCTTTTCTTTATCAAATGAGGCAGAAGATGGATGGACAGACCAGTGGAAGAAATTGAGGGAGGAAAATTAAGCATTGCCACTATTTTTACTGTGGAATTTATTTCTGAAAATTACATTGTAAAGTGGATGTAAGAGGCAGTGTAATATAGTAGGGGGGAAAAAACAAGTTTTTTTTTAAGTTTGAGGGATCAACCAGGTTTTGGTTCATCTGGTAGCTGTGTCATTGCCCACCTGTATGCTTGTAGTTCAGCTATTTAGCATGCCAGAACTTCAGTTTCTTCCTCTGAAATGAGGGGATGGTGATATTTGCTTTATAGGGATGATGGTAAAAGAAGAGCTTGATATATGGAAGTACTTAATAATTAAGAAGTACCTTTATTTCTTCCCAAAGTTATGCTGTTGCTTTCTCCTTCAGATATGTTTGATGTGCTAGCCAGATAATGTAGAATAAAGTGGAAATAATTTAAAATGTTTATTAGAGATGTTGAGGGACACCTGGGTAGCTCATTTGGTTAAGTGTCTGACTCTTAGTTTCCACTAGGTCACCATCTCAGGGCTGTGGGATCAAGTCCTGCATCAGGCTCCGAGCTCAGCATGACGTCACGTTTGCTTGTCCCTCTCCCTCTCTCTCTTCTCCTCCCCCATTCATGCACACAGGCTCTCTCCCTTTCAAATAAATAAATAAAATCTTTATAAAAAGAAATAAAAAATAAATAAAAATAATAAATAAATAAAATTTAAAAATAAGCAGACCAAAAAAATATAAATTCAAAAAGTTGTGGGTTGCTTGCATCCTAAAGACTGAAGTTGTCGATGTGATAGAGGACCCCAAGTTCTGCTAATTATTACTGACTTATGCAGACCGTACCTTAAAGCCATTTCTTTTTACCTTAGAGATTATTCTCCAGGGTTAATTCAGGCAGCTTTTTTCTTCTCCTTAGCATAAATAAAGCAAACTTTATTTTGTTTAAACTAGGTTAATTATTAGATTCTAGAGCTGCACTATCCCATACAGTCGGTAGCCTCTAGCCACATCTGGCTATTCACATTTAAATTCATTAGAGTATAAATAAAAATTCAGTGTCTTAGTCTCACTAGCTAAGACTAAGACAATGTTGCTAGTGAGACACTAGTCTCACTATTGTTAGTGCTCAGTAGCCCTCAGTGGCTAGTACTATATTGGACACGCAGATACAGAACATTTCTGTTGTCACAGAAAGTTCTGTTGGACAACACTTCTTTTTTTTTTTTTTAAGATTTTATTTATTTATTTGACAGAGAGAGAGTACAAGTAGGCAGAGTGGCAGGCAGAGGGAGAGGGAGAGGGAGTAGCAGGCTTCCCGCTGAGCAGGGAGCCTGATGTGGGGCCGATCCCAGGACCCTGGGATCATGACCTGAGTCGAAAGGCAGACGCTTAACTGACTGAGCTACCCAGGCACCCCAGGACAGCGTATCTTTAAAGAATTGTTCATTTGGGGCACCTGGGTGGCTCAGTGGGTTAAGCCGCTGCCTTCGGCTCAGGTCATGATCTCAGGGTTCTGGGATTGAGTCCCCTCTCTGCTGAGCAGAGAGCCTGCTGCCCTCTCTCTCTCTCTCTGCCTGCCTCTCTGTCTACTTGTGATCTCTCTCTCTCTGTCAAATAAATAAATAAATAAAAATCTTAAATGTAAAAAAAAAAAAGAATTGTTTATTTGGAGGATTTGTATTGTCTCCTAAGGGCACAAAAATCATATTGGCCTTTATGCAACTTGAAAAATGATGATTTTACTCTGGATGATGGTGATATGAGGCCTCCGAACAAATCCTGATCTCTGGTATCTTACTCAACCCCTAACTGAATTTAGTAGGGTATCAGCCACCCAAAATGATTTCCCAAATAAGCAACACCTTCAACATTTTCCCCACATTTCTATGTCTATCTCAAGACGTCTAGAAGAAATATTGCAGTTTTTTATGTGGCACACCTGACTACTTTATCAACCTGCTAAAATCAGGCACTCATAATAACTTTTACTGTGTTAGAAATAAGTCAGTGACTTCAGCTGTCCTTCATTTACTTTGTAACTGAGTACTCTTCACGTTAGTTTTTAGAAATATCTATCAACTCTCCGTTTGCAGATTCTTGGCTTACCTCTCCTTCTGTGTGCCTACAACATAGCAAATTACCTAAAACATGCGGTAGGTACTAAGAACATGTTCAAATGAGTTAGCCAAAAGTGACTTTCACATTTGTCTGTATAAGATTCCGAGATTATGGAAGGTAAGCCCTCAGGAAATTTCATATAGAAAAATTTCAGTTATCAGTTTTTGTGCTCTGTTAATCAGCTGGCTTTTTTATTCTAATCCAGGCACACCTCAGAGATATTATGGGTTTGGTTTCAGGACCACCACAATAAAGTGAATACTACCATAAAGGAAATCAAATTAATTTTTGGTTTCCCAATGCATATAAAGTTAATGTTTATCACTTTACTGTAGTCTGTTAAATGTTCAATAGCATTATATCTAAAAGACAATATACATATGTTATTTAAGAGATGCTTTATTGCTAAAAAATGCTAAGCTTTTGGTGACTTGTAATCCTTTTACTGGTGGAGGGTCTTCCCTCGATGCTGGCTGCTGGCGAATCAGGGTCTAAAGACTAGGGCCTTCAGAAATTCAGAAATTGCTGTGGCAATTTCTTAAAATAAGTCAACAGTGCTATTTGCTGCATCAGTTGACTTTTCTTTTCACCAGCAACTTCTCTGTAGCTTGTGATGCTGTTTGATAGCATTTTAAGCACAGTAGAACTTCCAGAACTGGAGCCGATCTTCTCAAACCCTGCCTCTGCTTTATCAGCTAACTCTGTGCCATAGTCTAAATCCTTTGCCATCATGTCAACAATCTGTACAACATCTTCAAGAGGAGCAGTTTCCATCTCAAGAAACCATGTTCTTTGCTCACCTATAAGAAGCAACTTCTCATCCGTTAAAGTTCTATCACAAGATTGCATCAGTTCAGTCCCATCTTTGGGCTGCACTTTTTTTTTTAAGATTTGTTTATTTACTTGAGAGAGAATGAGAACAGGCTTGAGCGGGGGGAGGGGCAGAAGGAGAGAATCGCAAACAGACTCGCCACTGAGCACAGAGCCCTACGTGGGACTGGATCCATGACCCTGAGATCATGACCTGAGCTGAAACCAAGAATCGAACACTTAACCTACTTGAGCCAACCAGATGACCCTTCAGGCTCCACTTCTAATTCTAGTTCTCTTGCTATTTCCATCACATCTGCAGTTACTTGCTCCACACAAGTCTTAAATCCCCCAAAGTCCTCCATGTGGACTGGATTCCACTTCTTCCAAACTCCCGTTAATGTTGGTATTTGACCTCTTCCCATGAATCAGGAATGTTCTTGTTGGCATCTAGAAAAGTGAATCTTTTCCAGAAGGTTTTCAATTTACTTTGTGTAGATCCGTGGGGGGAATCACTATCTATGGCAGCTATTGCCTTGCAAAGTATATTTCTTAAATAACAAGACTGGAAAGTCAAAGTGACTCTTTGGTCCATGGCTTACAGAATGGCAGTTGTGTTAGCACGCAGGAAAACAACATTCTTCTTGTACATCTCCATCAGAACTCTTGGGTGACCAGGTACAGTAATATTTTGAAAGGAATTTATTTTTTCCTGAGCAGTAGATCAAAACAGCTGGCTTAAAATGTTCAGTAACATGTTATAAACAGATACGTTGTCATCCAGGCTTTGCTGTTCCATTTAGGGAACACAAGCAGAGGTGATTTAGCTCAATTCTGAAGGGCTTTAGGGTTTTTGGAATGGTGAATGAGCACTGGCTTCAAATTATAGTCACCAGCTACATTAGCCCCTAGCAAGAGGGTCAGCCTGTCATTGTAAGCTTTAAATTTTCTTTTTTTTTTTAAATTTGACAGACAGAGATCACAAGTAGGCAGAGAGGCAGGCAGAGAGAGAGGGGGAAGCAGGCTCCCTGCCACGCAGAGAGCCCGATGTGGGGCTCGATCCCAGGACACTGGGATCATGACCTGAGCTGAAGGCAGAGGCCTTAACCCACTGAGCCACCCAGGCGCCTCATTGCAAGCTTTGAAGCCAGGCATTGACTTCTCCTCTCTAGCTATGAAAGTCAGAGATGGCATTTTGTTCTACTA
Organism: Meles meles; assembly: GCF_922984935.1. NCBI lineage: Eukaryota > Metazoa > Chordata > Mammalia > Carnivora > Mustelidae > Meles > Meles meles. The sequence goes on along the minus strand of NC_060071.1, from coordinate 32,481,987 downwards.
TAAAAGACTGTTTCATCTACATTGAAAATCTGGTCGTTTACCAGATGCTAGATCTTCTGGATAACATACTGCAGCCTCTACATCAACACTTGCTTCTTCACCTTATACTTTTATGTTATGGAGATGGCTTCTTTTCTTAAACCTCATGAACCAGCCTCTGCTAGCTTCCGACTCTTCTTCTGCAGCTTCCTCACCTCTTAACCTTCATAGAATTGAAAAGAGTTATGGCTTTGCTCTGGATTAGTCCTTGGTTGAAGGCAGTGTTGTGGCTAGTTTGTTCTTTTTTCAAACCACTGAGCTTTCTTCGTATCAGAAATAAGATGGTCCCACTTTCCACATTGGTGTGTTCACTGGAGTGACACTTTTAATTTACTTCAAGAACGTTTTCTTTGCATTCACATCTCGGCTAACCTGGTGTAAGAGCCCTAGCTTTCACCCTACCTCAGTTTTCAATATACCTTCCTCAATAAGCTTAATTATTTCTAGCTTTTGATTTTTTTAAAGGATTTAGTAATTTTTTTATTTTAAAGAGAGAATGACAGGGGGAGGGGCAGAGGGAGAGGAGAGGAAATCCTTAAGCAGACTCCCAAGTGAACATGAAGCCCAATACAGGATTCAGTCCCAGGACCCTGAGATCATGACCTGAGCCAAAATCAAGAGTCAGATGCTTAACTGACTAAGCCACCCAGGCGCCCCTCTAGCTTTTGATTTAAAATTAGAGCTGTGCAACTCTTCCTTTCACTTAGAGGCCAGTTTAAGGTTATTAATTGGCCGAATTTCAATAGTGTTATGTCTCAGGGAATAGGGAGACCCAGGGAGAGGGAGAAAGACAAGGGAATAGCTGGTCGGTGGGGCAGTCAGAACACATTTATCGATTAAGTTTGCTATCTTATATGGGTGTGGCTAGTGGTGCCCCCCAAAATTATAGCAGTAACATCACTGCTGAGATCACTATCACAGATCACCATAGAAATGTAATAATAATGAAAAAGTTTGAAAAATTGCAAGAATAACTAAAACATGACACAGAGACACAAAGGGAGCAAATGCTGTTAGAAAAATGGCGCCAATAGACTTGCTAGATGCAGCGTTGCCACAAACCTTCAGTTTATCTTTTCAAAAAAATGAGAACACGGTATCTGCAAAATACAATTAAACGTGGTATGGCCGTATGACTCTTAATCCAGAGGTTTCCTAAGGAAAGAGTTATATAAGCCATCCTTCTACATAGCCCCACAAGATCACTTTTTTTTTTTTTTTAAGATTTTATTTATTTATTTGACAGAGAGGGAGAGATCACAGGTAGGCAGAGAGGCAGAGAGATGGGGAAGCAAGCTCCCTGCTGAGCAGAGAGCCCAATGTGGGGCTCCATCCCAGGACCCTGGGATGAAGGCAGAGGCTTTAACCCACTGAGCCACCCAGGCTCCCCAAGATCACTTTTTTCTTTTAAAATTTACTTATTTATTTTAGAGAGAGGGAGAGAGAGAGCACAAGCGCAGGGAAGGGCAGAAGAAGGAGAGAGAAACTTTAGCAGACTCTTCACTCAGCTCGGACCCTGTCACAGGGCTTGATCTCTTTTTTTTTTTTTTTTTTTTTAAGATTTTATTTGACAGAGAGAGATCACAAGTAGGCAGAGAGGCAGGCAGAGAGAGAGGAGGAAGTAGGCCCCCTGCTGAGCAGAGAGCCCGATGTGATGTGGAGCTCGATCTCAGCACCCTGGGATCATGACCTGAGCAGAAGGCAGAGGCTTTAACCCACTAAGCCACCCAGGTGCCCCGGGGCTTGATCTCTTGATCCTGAGATCATGACCTGAACCGGAACCAGGAGTTGGACACCTAACCAACTGTGCCACCCAGGGCCCCCAAGATTACATTTTTTGTTTTTTAAGTAATCTCCACATCCAACATGGGGCTGGAATTTAAAACCTCAATATCAAGAGTTGTACACTCTGCTGACTGAGCCAGCCGGCCAGGCACCGCTCCACATTTCTTATCTTACTTATCTAGGGCATCTCCTTAAGGCTGAACCCTTCAAACACTGAAAGAAAACATCTGAAAATCCCCTGTCTCCAGAACTTCCTTTGGCAGTGTATTGATCATCAGTGTGAAATGTTAAGGGGTGAGGGGCTGGCTGACTCATTCAGTAGAGTATGCGATTCTTGATCTCGGGATTGTGAATTTGAACCCCATGTTGGGTGTGGAAGTTACTTAGAATAAAATCTTTTTTTAAAAAATGCTAAGCGATGAGTGTACTTAAAAGAGTGTCATTACTTTGCTGGCCTTAATGTTGTTAAGTATAGAATAATGATATCATAAACAGAAGCTTTAAAAAAAATCATTCTGAAGGATATACTGCCATTAGTTCATTTACTCAACAAATAACTAGTGAGGAACTTCTATGGGTCAGACATTATTCTACACAATCCAAAGTTAATGATTTGAACCAAAGATTAAAGAATTGCACATTTTTAATTATCTGAATCTTTTAAAAAAAAAACAAAATCAAAAACCTGAGATTGGCCGCTTTGAACATTTGAGCATTTGTTGTACTTTCTAAAAATTTAATTATTACTATTTAAAAAGAAATCATATACTGTGTCCCTATCTTTTAACTTAGCTACATTTCATTTAAAAATAGTTTCCCATATACTAGAATTAGTTGGGGGAGTACAATATTCAAATTATATAGATAACTCACCCTCAAATAAATAATCTCTGTTCTTGGAGAGGTTTTCAAATTACATTCTATAAAAACTGAGTCTGTCAGCTGCTACACCACTGACATTCTTTAAAGTGGTCAGTATGTCTCTTTATTTGAGGGTATGCCCAAAGTGGTCTTTGGAGGTCAGCTTCATTTTATCATTTGGCATGAAGTTGATGTCCCCTGGGGTTTGCCAGTTGGTGCTTCCATTTGACTGTGGTGGGACCCTTCTTCCTAAGCTACTGAGGCCGGCTGCAATGAGATGATACAGTGAGTGCTAGGTTTAGCCAGTGATGGCCCAGTCACTTGACAAGGCGGGTGCACGGTATGTGACATCTATATTTATAAACCACCATGCATATTTCCCAGTTTGGAGATGAACATCTCTTCCTTTGTTCTCCCTTGTCCTGTTCTCATCTACATTACTTGTCATGAGCCCTGGAAAAAAATTAGGGGTGAAATTACAATTTAAGGAAAAAAATATGTCCCATTTATTTGGGCTTTAATACGTTCATTCAGTAAACATTTGTCGAACGCCAACTATCTCCTGGCGCTGGAAATAGCAGTGCTATCTTCAAGGACTCTTGGCCTTTGGGAAAAGCAGACATGGGCTGGACTCTTAGGAGCCCGTGTGCTAGTTGCTGTGATGCAGATATTTCAAGGTTTAATGAAAGCCTCTGGCCCAAAGAGTGTAGGAGAAGGTCAGTTAATTTTGAGCAGAGTTTGAAAGAAGGGTGGTGGTTTGTCAGATTGGCAAGCAAAGGAGAACATCCCAGGTAGAGGGAAGAGTATGTATAAGGCCTAAAGCTAGGGGAGATGAGGCTAGATCATAAATGGTATATATACATCACAGTGATATATGTAAAAGATATACCTATAGGAAATGGAGAGCTACTGAAGATTTTTGAATAAAAAGACATATCAGGATTTTTAAAAGATTTTTCTGGGAACAATTGGAAGCAGAGAGACCAACTAGGAGCCCATGACATTCATGTCTTATGGGAATGAAGAGTTAATTATGCTCATTTGCATACTGCTCCTGTCCAAATGTGTCATCATTAAGTGCCCTTAATCCCTAGAACCCCAAGATTATAATGATTGTCAGGTCTTAAACAAACATTTGCTATGGTTTGTCCCTAGTGTGTCTTCAATGGTAGTGCCTTTCAGCAGATCTCTGTAACAAGAGAGTTATTATTTTGAGTTTTTCAGTATGTGATTATCTTTAAAATGTTGATATTGGGGTGCCTACATGGCTCAGTCAATGAAGCATCAAACACTTGATTTCAGTTCAGGTCACGATCTCAGGGTCCTGGGATCAAGCCCTGTGTCCAGCTCTGCACTCAGCAGGGAGTCTGCTGGAGATTCTCTCTCCCTCCGCCCTTCCTGCTTGTGCTAGATCTCTCTACCCCCACTGAAATAAATAAATAAATAAAATGCAGATATTTAGAAATAATATTTTTCTTATGTCCTTTCTACTCACCATAGCAGTCTTGTAAGTCTTAACAGGCCTGTATCAATCATTTTCCTTCCTGAGGAGTTTTAAACCACCTTTGGCTTCTTCAAAGTGTCATTAAATTATTCCTTTTTAATCCATCTTTCATCATTTGCTTTTAGAATATGACACAGGGGTTTTCTGTTAGTCTGAAGACACTTTTAGGTGGGGAGAGAGTAAAGAGATAGAGTAAGGAAGCTCAAAAAGAGGGGAAAGTAAGATTTGAATGTGGTTTAAACATATTTGTCCAAAAGAACTTTTTTAGTCTATAGCAAGGCAAGATTTAGAACACAATCTATTTTTTTTTCTGTTTAGAGAGCTGGTATGCCACAAAAATGTAGAGTATGTGATGTTATATCAGGACTGCTGAAAGCTGAGCTTAGTGTCTGGTCCCAGAGGCTTGAGAGGAATGTACAGGATTCAAAGTTTAAAATAAAAACAGCCAAGATACCAAGCTTTTAAAACATTGACCCTGATGATTGGAATTCAGTTAGGAGAACTTGTCTTTCTTGAGGGAAGAAATAAAAACACAAAACACTTTTAGACGTGGGAGAATGGCGTGAGCTATTTGCATGGGCTGTGCAATGCTCGTGGTTTCATCTTAACATCTTAACATCTGATTCCTGTGTGGAAATCTCCATAGTTCCCAGGAGATCATAACCTGCTGTTTGGGAAAAGAAGCCTCTATTAATTCTCTTTCTTTCCTTGCTGGCTTAGCGGTCCATTTTCATTTTGGAATGATGAGCAACTCTTCTGACTCTGTGTCCTTCAGTCTGGCAGCCACTTACTGCACAATGGCTGCGTGTCTCACACGGTGCCAGGTACTGAGGAAGTGTAAAAAAAAATACATACGCATGTTATAAAAGGCTGAAAATGCTGTAATAGAACAAAAGCGCTAAGAGAGCACAGAGGAAGAAGTGATGGTTCCCAGTTTGGATATAGGGAGTAGGGAGGCTTCTGTGGAGAAGGGCCAACTGAGCTGGGCTTACGAACAACACCTTCACTAGAGTAGAGAGGTAGAAATAAAAATACGAAGCATATGAAAAGAACAGGAAGCAAGTGTTTGTGTGGGGATGTTGATGAGAAATGGTGGTAGATAAGACGGAGAGCCTTGACCAGCTTGCTGAGGAGTTTGGACTTTATTCTGTAAGTGGAAGAAAGTGGCGTGATCAGTCCTCTTCTACCTCCTCTGAAAGGCACTAAGCAGCTGCGGACAGTGATAGACTTTGCCTCACTTGCCAGTTCTGAGGTAATTTTTTTAAACAAGCACTTTGGGAATCTGTTCCTTCCATGTCCATGATTATTTTTGTTTGTTCTAATTTGGAAGAGTGGGTGGAAAATGACATCCATAAAACTTCTTCTAGGGACCACATTGGAAAGGCCAAGAATAAGCCCCTGTTTCTAGCTTTTTCATTTATACATTAATAGCTTCTTTCCTTTTTTCCTTCCTTCCTTTTTTCCTTCTCTCCTTCCATTCCCTTCAGCAAGACTTTGCTTGATCCTGAGTATGCAAATGAGCCACAGTAGTAGGGAATCTCGAAAGGGACACAGATCAAGGGTTGTCAGTAGTTGGAGAGAAATGTGGAGAGAAGTGTTCACAACATACATATATGAGGTCCCAAGGAAAAAGAGGTCAGTCTTGGGGAAACCATTCCTGGAAGAGGGTTAGCCTGAGCAGAGAGAGAGAACGTGAAAAAGCCAAGAGTGCTAAAGACACTTCAGTCAGGTCTGACTTGGAAGCCCCGACTTCAGAGGCAAGATGAAATGCTACAAGAAAAATAGCTACAGCCAGGGCTGGGTCATGAAAGGCTTGCTTTCTGTGCTCCAGCCAAGAAAATTCTGTCCTCAGGATCAAGTCCAAATTCTCAAGGACATATTTTTTAAGTGGAGGACTGCCTTGATCAGTTCTGGTGTTTAAAAAAAAAAAGAGAGAGAAAATCTCTGTAATGACCATGTGGTGTGGGAGGCAAAGCTGGAGACAGTGATAACAGGCGACTGTCACAGTAGTAAAGCAAGGATGATGAGGTGCTGGCACAGTTCACTGCTTCTAACCTTCTCCACCACACTTCGTCTCTGAAAGGTCTGGGTCAGCAAGTAGAAAATAAAGGTTTGTTATAAAGCCTATTTCGGTCATGTTGTAAATAAACTATGGTTCTGACTTCTCACATTAGCTGAGGTAAAACAGGGCTGGGGCAGCTTCGGGAAGGAGGCCTTTTCATCACAGGAAGAGTGCGAGTAATACTGCGCCCCTCCATCCTTGGTGATGGGAAGGACACAGAGGAATGGAAAGATTTGACTAGAAACTGAGTTTACAGTTGTTTCTAAGAATAGATTGTTGATTTTCTTTGTTGAGATAAATCACATACCGTAAGATTCAGAGAGTACAATTCCATGAGCTTTAGTATATTCACAGAATTTTACAATCATCACCAGTATCTAATTCCAGAACACGTTAATCATCCTAGACAGCAGTCACTCTCCGTCTCCATTCTCCCCATTCTCCAGCAACCACTAATCTACTTTCTCTTTCTAGGGATTTACATATTTCTGGATACTTCATGTAAGTGGAGTCATACGATATGTGACCTTTGTGACTGGCTTCTCTCACTTAGAATAATATTTTCAAGGTCCATACAGGAGGTAGCATGTATCAGTACTTCATTTCCTTTTATGGATGAATAATATTCATTTATCCATTCATCAGCTGAGGGACATATGGATTGTTTCTCCTTTTTAGCCGTTAGGAATGTTGCTGAGAACATTTGTGTACAAGTGGACATATGTTTTCATTTCTCCTGGATATGTATGTAGGCCTGGAAATGCTGGATCATGTAGTAAACTTTATGTTTGACTTTTTGAGTAACTGCCAAACTGTTTTCCAAGGTGACTGCAGCATTTTAGATTCCTACCAGCAACGTGTGAGGGTTTGAATTTCTCCATATCCTCACCAACACTTGTCCATCTTTTCGATGATAGCTAGCTTAGTGGAAGTGAAATGGTGTCTTGTGGTTTGGGTTTGCATTTACCTAATGGGTAGTTATGTTGAGCGTCTTTCCATGCGCTTATTGGCCATTTGCATATCTTCTTTGGAGAAATGTCTATGCAAATCCTTTGCCCACTTACAATGGATTATTTATCTTTTTATTGTAAGTTACTTATAAATTCTGGATATAAGTTTCTTATCAAATATATGACATATTTTCTCCCATTCTGTGTGTTGTCTTCTCACTTTCTTAAAGTTGTACTTTGAAGCACAAAGTTTTTAATTTTTATGAATTTCAATTTATTTTTTATTTTTTTGCTTGTGCTTTTTGGTATCATTATCTACAAAATCATTGCCTAATCCAAGGTTGAAAATACGGATTCCTATGTTTTCTTCTAAGAGTTTTATGGTTTTAGTTCTTATGTTGAGATCTTTACTATATTTTAGTTACTTCTTGTATATAGTATAAGGTAGGAATTCAGTTTCATTCTTTTGTATATGGATTATCTGGTTGTCCCAGCACCATTTGTTGGAAAAACTACTACTTCCCCATTGAATTTTCTTGGCACCCTTGTTGGAAGTTGATTGACCATAAATATACAGGTTTATTTTTATAACTCTCAATTCTAGTCCATTGGTCTATATTTCTATTCTTAGTACACATAATCTTTTATTTTTAACTGAAGTATGATTGATGTACAACTATTAGTTTTAGGTGTACAACATAGTGATTCAACATTTATAGACATTACAAAATGCTTACCAAGATAAGTGTAGTTACCATCTGTTATCATAAAGTTATTACAGTATTATTGACTATATTTCTATGCTGTACTTTTCACGTCTGTGACTTTATTTTATAACTGAAAGTTTTACCTCTTAATCCCTTTCACCCATCCCCCCAACACACAATACATACAATCTTGATTCCTATAGTTTTGAAGTACATTTTGAAATTGGGAAATGTGAGTTCTCCAACTTTGTTCTTCTTTTTCAAGATATTTTTTGGTTACTTTAGATTCATTGTATTTCCATATGAATTTTAGGGTCCTCTTGTCAATTCCTGCAAGAAAGCCAGCTGGGATTTTGATAAGGATTAGATTAAATCTTCAGAACAATTTTGGGATTGTTTCCGTCTTAGCATATTAAGTCTCTGATCTGTGAACATAAGATGTCTTTCCATTTATTTAGGTCTTTAATTTCTTTCAGCATTGTTGGATAGTTTCCAGTGTATAAGTCTTGTCCTTCTTTTGTTAAATTTATTCCTAAATACTATATTGTTTTTGATGATATTATAAATGGAATTGTTTTTTAATAATAATGTTTTGATTTTCATTGCTAATGTGTAGAAATACAGTTGTTTTATATAGAGCTTAGATCTTGCAACCTTGCTGAACTGGTATATTAATTGTAATAAATTTTTGTGGATTCCTCAGGCTTCCCTATATACAAGATTATGTTATCTTTGGTTAGAGATAGTTTTACTTCTTTTCCAATCTGGATGTTTCTGGGTGTTTTGTTTTTTTTTTTTTTTCTTTTCTAATTGCCCTGTCCAGATCCTCCAGTGAAATGTAAAATAGAAGTACAAGAATGGAAATCCTTTCCTTATTCTTGATCTTAGTGGGGAAATAATGGGTTTTTTTTACCAATAAGGATGATGTTCACTTTGGGGCTTTCATAGGTGCCCTTTATCAAGTTGAAGATGTTCTCTCCTTTCCCCAGTGTGTTCAGTATTTTATCTTGAAAAGGTGTTGAATTTTCTCAAATGCTTTTTCTGCATCTGTTAAAATGATCATGTGAGGTTTTGTCCCCTTTTATTCTGTTTGCATGGTGTATTCCATTGACTGATTTTTCAGATGTTAAAGCCAACCATGCATTCCTGGGACAAATCCAACTTTGTCATCATGTATAATCCTTTTTATATGTTGCTGGATTCAGTTTGCTAGTATTTTTAAAAGATATTTGTGTCTGTATTCATAAGGGATATTGGTTTCTAGTTTTCTTGTGATGCCTTTGTCTGATTTTGGTATGTAGGTAATAATGGTTTCATAGATTTCAAGCTGGGAAGGGCTCCCTCACCTTCTATTTTTGGAAGAGTTTGTGCAGGGTTGATATTAGTTCTTCTTTATACATTGGTAGAGTTCATCAATACACCAGGTGCCCTGGACCTTTCTTTGTGGGAATATTTTAAATTACTAATTCAGTATCTTTTCTTGTTATAGATACCTCTATAATTTTACAATTTATTCTCTTCCAGCTCTAATTTATACTTTTAGTCATTCAAGAAACATTTACTAATTTTCTAAGGATCTGTTTATTTATTTGAGAGAGAGAGAGTACATGCACCAGTGAGGGGAGGGGCAGAGGGAGAGAGAGAGAATCTCAAGCAGACTCCCTGTAAGCATGGAGCCTGAGGCAAGGCTCAATCCCAGGACCCCTAGATCATGACCTGAGCCAAAATCAAGAGTTGGATGCTTAACTGACTGAGCCACCCGGGCACCTTATGAAACACTGATTGAGCATCTTTTATATCCAGGCCCTGTCTTGACGTAGCGGACACAATGATGTATCAAGCAAAGTCCTGGCCCTCTTAGCATTCTCATATTCTTTGTCTCTCTAATTCTTATGCTACACACACACACACACACACACACACACATTTTTTTGTTTATATTTATATGTATTATAGTTCTCTTCCTTGTAAAAAGTATTTATTTACCAAATGCCATTGGTGGAGAAAGGTGGTCCTTAGGTTTGCTGTATGTATTATTATAATTCTCTCCTCATTTCTAGGTGTTCTTGGAAAGAGTGGCATGAATAGGAAATGGAATATGTTGTTAGTGCAATCATAGTTTATATTGGTGCCCATTCTAGGCATTGCTACATGATTTTAATAAATCACCATGTTTATTTATTATCAACCTCAGAACCATCTGATGCCTTCTATTCTACCTGACCATCAGTAGGCCCATGCATTAGTTTCCTAGGGCTGCTGTAACCAAGTACCATAACCGGGTGCCTTAAAACAAGAGAAATTTATTCTCTCAACAGTTTTGGAGGTAGGAGTCTGAAGTCAAGGTGTTAGTAAGGCCATGCTTTCTCTGAGGCTCTGGATTGAATCCTTCCTCACCTCTCACTAGCATCTGGTGGTAGCCCTCAATCCCTCAATCCTTGGCTTGCAGCTGCATTATTGCATTCTCTGCCTCTTCACCACATGGTGTTTTTCCTTTTGTCTCTTTTTATATGACATTTCCTCTTTTCTAAGAACACCAGTCATATTAGATTAAGGTCCACCCTAATGACCTCATCTTAACTTGATTATCACTGCAAAGACTCTATTTCTAAATAAGGTTATATTCAAAAGCACCAGGGGTTGTGACTTCAACATTTTGGGAGAGAGGACATAATTCATCCCATAACAGAGCATTATACTCTTTCTCAATGGGCCTCATTTTAATAACTTTACTAATTATAATAACTTTTATAAAAGTTCCATGGCATATTTCTCTGCCTTTAAAAAAATAATGTCTCTCCCCATTATACAATAAGCTGAAAAGATGTCATTTTTCACAGGTGTATTTGTTTATACGTTACCACATGTGTAGCTACCATCTGTCACCATACATCACTGTTTTAAGAGCATTGGTTATATTTGTTTTGCCATGCCTTTGTTCCTCGACTTTTTCCCACTTATCTCCCATTCCCCTTCACCCATTTTGCCAAGACCCCTACCTCTCTCCCCACTGGCATCCATCCATTTGTTCTCTATATTTATAGGTCTCATTCTGCCTTTTGTTTGCTTATTCATTTGGGTTTTTTGTTTGTTGGGGGAGGATTAGATTCCACTAATGAATGAAATTATATGTTATTTGTCTTTTTCAGTCTTACTTCACTTAGCATAATAGCTTTTGTGTCCATTCCTGCTATCTCAAATGGCAAAACCTTATCCTTTTTTATGTTTAATTTTCTTTGGTTAAATACCCAAGTGGAATTATTAGATCATATGGTATTTCTGTTTTCAAATTTTCTGAGGAAACTCCATTCTGGTTCCCACAGTGGCTATACCAATTTACATTCCCACCAACAGTGCATGAGGGTTCCGTTTTCTCTACATCCTTAGGAGCACTTGTCATTTCTTGTCTTTTTTGTTTTAGTCATTCTAACAGGTGTAAGGTAATACCTGTTGGGGTTTTGATTCGCATTTCCTTGATGATTAGTGATGTTGAGCATCTTTTCATGTGTCTGTTGGCCATCTGTATGTTTTCTTTATCTGTTCAGGTCCTCTGCTCATTTTTTAGTTAAATTGTTTGGGTTTTTTTGTTGTTGAGTTGGGTAAGTTCTTTATATATTTTGGATATTAATCCCTTAGAAGATTTATCGTTTGCAAATATCTTCTCCCATTTGGTAGTTGGCCTTTTTCTTCAGTTGATGGTTTCCTTTGCTGTGCAAAAGATTTTTTTTTTTAAATTTTGATGTAGTCCCAGTATATTGTTTTTGCTTTTGTTGCCTTAGGAGACGTATCTAGAAAAAAATTACTATAGCTGATGTCAAAGAAATTACTGCCTGTTTTCTCTTCCAGGATTTCTGTGGTTTCAGGTCTCACATCTAGGTCTTTAATTCATTTTGAGTTTATTTTTATGTATGGTGTTGAAAAGTGGTTCAGTTTCATTCTTTTACAGACAGCTGTCTAGTTTTCCCAGCACCGTTTACTGAAGAGACTATCTTTTCCCCATTGTATATTTTTGCCTCTTTTGTCATAGATTATTTAATCATATAATTGTGGGTTTGTTTCTGGGTTCTCTATTCTGTTCTGCTGATCTGTGTGTCTCTTTTTGTGTCAATACTATACTGCTTTGATTACCACAGCTTTTCAGTATAATTTGAAACCTGAAATTGTGGTACCTCCAACTTTGTTTTTCTTTCTCAAGATTGCTTTAGCTATTTGGTGTCTTCTGTGGTTCCATACAAATTTTGGTATTATTTATTCTAGTTCTGTGAAAAATAGTGTTGATATTTTAATAGGGATTGTATTGAATCTATAGATCCTTTTGGATAATATAGACATATCACTTCTTTCAATCCATAAGCATAGAATATTTTTCCATTTTCTTTCATCAGTGTTCTGTAGTTTTCAGAATATAAGTCTTTCACCTTTTTGGTTACCTTTATTCCTAAGTTTTTGGTTCAATTATAAATGGGACTATTTTCTTAATTTCTTTTTCTGCTACCTTATTACTAGTATACAGAAACACTACCAGTTTCTGGGTATTAATTTTGTATCATGCAACTTTTCTGAATTCATTTATTACTGGTAGTTGTATTTTAGTGAAGTCCTTAAGGTTTTCTATGTATAGTATCATGTCTGCAAATGGTGACAGTTTAACTTCTTCTTTACCAATATGGATGACTCATTTCTTTTTCTTGTCTGATTACTGTGGCTAGGATTTCCATTACTGTGTTGAGTAAAGGTGGTGAGAGTGGACATCCTTATCTTGTCCCTGATCTTAGAGGAAAAGTTCTTAGTTTTTCACCACTGTGAATGTTGTTACCTACGGCTTTTTTATATATGGCCTTTATTATGTTGAAGTATGTTTCCTCTAACCCAACTTTGACAAGTGTTTTTATCATGAATGAATGTTGAGTTTTGGTAGATGCTTTTTCTGCATCTATTAACATAAAGCATACGATTTTTTTATGCTTTGTTTTGTTGATATGGTGTTTGTGATTGATTTGTGAATAGTGAACCATCCTTATATCCCCAGAATAAGTCTCACTTGAACATGGTGAATAATTTTTTATTGTTCAATTCAGTTTGCTAATATTTTGTTGGGGATTTTTGCATTTATGTTTATCAGGGATATTGGCCTGTAGTTCTCTTTTTTTTGTGGTGTCCTTGTCTGCTGTTGGTATCAGGGTGATACTGGCCTCGTGTTTGTTTGTATTATCATGTATTTGGAAGCTTTCCTTCTTGTTCTATTTTTTAAACTAGTTTGAGAAGAATAGGTATTATTGCTTCTTTAAATGTTTGGTAGAATTTACCTGTGAACCCATCTAGTCCTGGACTTTGTTTGTTTGGGATTTTTTTTTTTTATTACCAATTCAATTTCATTTTTTCTTTTTTTAAAGATTTTATTTTATTTTTTTGACAGATAGAGATCACAAGTAGGGAGAGAGGCAGGCAGAGAGAGAGAGAGGAGGAAGCAGGCTCCCTGCCAAGCAGAGAGCCCGATGCGGGGCTTGATCCCAGGACCCTGGGATCATGACCTGAGCGAAAAGCAGAGGCTTTAACCCACTGAGCCACCCAGGCGCCCCAATTCAATTTCATTTTTTGTAGTTGATCTGTTCCGATTTTCTATTTCTTCCTGATTCAGTTTTCAAAAATCATATGTTTCTAGGAATTTATTCATTTCTTCTAGGTTGTTTAATTTGTTGGCATATAACTTTTTGTAGTATTCTCTTATATTCCTTTGTATTTCTGTTGTGACAGTGTTACTTCTCTTTTGTTTCTGATTTTATTTGGGTTCTTTTTTTTTTTTTTCCATAATGAGTCTAGCTGAGGGTTTATCAATTTTCTTTATCTTTTCAAAGAACCACCTCTTGGTTTCATGTTTTCTTCCTTTCTTTCGTCTTTATGCCATTTATTTCTGCTCTGATCTTTATTATTTCCTTCCTTCTACCCCTTGGGTTTTGTTTGTTCTTTTTCTAGTCCCTTTAGGTGTCAGGTTAGGTTTGTTTTTGTTTTTTGTTTTTTTTTTTTTAATTCAAGCTATTTCTTATTTCTTGAGGTAAACCTTTATTGCTATATATTTCCCTCTTAGAACTGCTTTTGCTGCATCCCAAGGATTTGGATTGTTATGTTTTCATTTTCACACATCTGCATTTTATTTTCTTATAAGTGCAAATGCTAGAAAGGAAGCAGAGTAATTGGTCCTATAACTAGGGCTTGTAAGAGATGTCCAAAAGTAGTATTGCTCAAATCACAGTTTATATATCCTCCAAAATAAAACAGAATGGTAAGAGTTTGTGAAGGATGTTTGGAACAGTAATTGACTGTTCATATAAATTGTTCCCCTTATCCCAATCACAAGAATTTATACATAAACCAGTTTAAGACCAGTGCTAGGATCCATCTCCATAGTGAAATAAAATAGCATGGTTTATGAAATCATATTCATATGTGTTGGATTGAAAATGACAGATGATAAATACAATATGGTGCAACTTTGGAACAAAGTTCAAAAAGCAGAATGGTATCTTCTGAGCATCAGTCTAGTGGTCCCATTGCTAGTTTCAATTGTTTTTTAAAATGCTTCCAAGTATTTTTCTTAATCCACAAATGCTTTCATCTCTACTCTGACACAATAAAATTATTTGAGTGTCTGTCACTCTTTCATATTCAGCACCCTTGGAGGCAGGAGTAGAGCATCTCAATTCTTTTTTCTTTTTTCTTTTTCTTTCTTTCTTCTTTTTTTTTTTTTTTAAACAAAGCCCATTACCTTCTTCTCTGGCACGGAAATGCTGAGACATTGTTCACATTTTTTTTGCTCCCAACAACCAAGTCTTTGGTTGCTTTTCTTCAACCATTTTGAAGTAAGGCATTGACTTCTTATACTCTCATGACCACATCGCTTGTTCATCCTTGAGTTTCAATTATGTAACAAGAATAAAAACTTAACTATTATTTTTCTTTCTTTCTTTTAAAACAATACAGGACAATCTAGAGCAGCCATGATACCACCCAAGCATCCACGGCAGCCTAAGGGAACTTTGGATGATGGCATTGTCTTCAGTGAGAAAACAGACCAAGAAGCACCTAATGCTTCCCAACCTACGCCACCCCCACTGCCAAAGAAAATGATCATAAGAGCCAATACAGAGCCAATCCCCAAAGACCTCCAAAAATCCATGGAAACAAGTCTTTGTGTAATGGCTAATCCCACCTATGACATTGACCCCAACTGGGATGCCAGTAGTGCTGGCTCTTCCATCAGTTACGATCTCAAGGGACTGGACATTGAGTCTTATGACTCCTTGGAAAGACCTTTGCACAAGGAGAGACCTGTCACCTCAGCAGCAAACAGTATCTCCAGCTTAACCACTCTCAGTATTAAGGATAGATTTTCCAACAGCATGGAATCCCTGTCTAGCCGGCGTGGTCCCTCTTGCAGACAGGGACGAAGCATGCAGAAGCCACAGAGACAAGCACTTTATCGAGGACTTGAGAATCGGGAAGAAGTTGTGGGTAAAATTCGAAGCCTTCATACAGATGCCTTGAAGAAACTGGCTTTAAAATGTGAAGACCTCTTCATGGCTGGACAGAAAGACCAACTCCGTTTTGGGGTGGACAGCTGGTCAGATTTCAGACTAACCAGCGACAAGCCATGCTGTGAGGCAGGTGATGCAGTTTACTATACAGCTTCATATGCAAAAGATCCACTTAATAACTATGCAGTCAAGGTAAGAAAATATTATTATAAATCTGATTTTAATCTTACCCAGCACACTGTTATTGGGATGGGTCTGGTTCTTCTTTCCCGCATTCCTCCATTCAGCAAAAAGTTACTGATCATCTATCTACCTTACACCAGATATTATAGTAAGCTGTGACTATTTTCAGAGGCTACTTGCACAAATACGTGCCTTCCACTCTGTTTCTGTCTTTATTCTCTAACAAATAAGAGACCTTTGTCTGCCCCTATTCTAGGACTCTTCTGCTTCTTGGAGAAATATTTTTATAGAGAAAAATAACCAGTATTTGTTGATGTGCCAGGAACATTATTGGTGTTACATAATTTGATCTTTATATTAATTTTATGAGATTAAGATCTTTTTATCTATTGGACAGATGAGAAAACTAAAGCTCAGACAGGTGAGCTGATTTGGTTAGGATCACACCCCTAGCAATTAGGAGAGATGGGATTTAAACACAGATCTCTCTGATTCCATAGCGTGCACCTTATCCATTTTGTCACATATTAATTTCTTAACTGTATATTACTCATTCCAGACAAATCACTTCTTCAAGAAAGCTAAAACTCTTAACATCAAGAATTCTTGTCCAATTACATTCACTGTAAATAATGCATAATTTTCATCAGTGTAATAAAGCATGGGCTTTGTTTACATTTCCAATTCTTTTGTCTCGAGGTATTTTTTTATTTCTCTTGATTTCTTCTTTGACCCATTAGTTGTTCAGTAGCATGTAGTTAAATCTCCACAAATTTATGAATTTCCCAATTTTCCTTGTATATTTAATTTCTAGTTTCATAGCACTGTGATCAGAAAAGATGCTTGATAAAATTTCAGTCCTCTTAAATTTATTAAGTCTTGTTTTGTGGCCTAACATATGATCTCTCTTGGAAAATGTCCCATGTGCACTTCAGAAGAATGTATATTCCTTTGCTTTTGAATGGAATGTTCTGTATGTATCTGGTAAGCCCATCTGGTCTATTGTGTCATTTCAGGCTGACGTTTCTTTGTTGATTTTTTTTGTCTGGATGATCAATACATTGATGTAAGTCTCCTACTATTATTGTATTGCTATCAATTTCATCCTTTAGGTCTGTTAGTGTTTGCTTTATATATTTAGGCCCTCCTATATTGGGTGCATAAATAGTAACAAATGTTGTAGCGTCTTGCTGGACTGATCCTTTTATCATTATGTACCTTCTTTGTCTCTTAATGCAGTCTTTGTTTTAAAGTCTATTTTGTCTGATATAACTATTGTAGCTTTCTTTTGGTTTTATATGGAATATCTTTTTTTGTCCTTCACTTTGAGTCTGTATCTGTCCATATATTGAAAGTAAGTCCCTTTTAGACAGCATATAGATGGGTCATATTTTTTTATCCATTGTGTGTCTTTGGATTGGAGTCTGTGTCATATTTTTTTATCCCATCTGTGTCTTTGGATTGGAGAATTTATGCATTTACATTTGAAGTAATTATTGATAGGTTGTGCTTTTGTTTATTTCTTTGTTTATTGTTTTGGGGCTGTTTTAGTAGGTCTTCTCTCTTTCTTCTCTTGATCTCTTCCTTTGTGGTTTCTTTCTTTCTTATTTTTTTAAAAGATTTTATTTATTTATTTGACAGAGAGAGAGATCACAAGTAGGCAGAGAGGCAGGCAGAGAGAGAGGGGGAAGCCGGCTTCCTGATGATCAGAGAGCCCGATGCGGGGCTCGATCCCAGGACCCTGACACCATGACCTGAGCCGAAAGCAGAAGTTCAACCCACTGAGCCACCCAGGCGCCCCACTTTGTGGTTTCTTTAGTGGAATGCTTATATTCTTTTATCTTTTGTGTTTTTTCCTTTAGGGTTATCATGAATTTACATATAACAACTTACATCTGAAGTCTATTTTAAGTTTGTTACAACTTAAGTTTCATTCCATTGTAAAGTTCAAAATCATTACTCTTCCATCCACACATTTTATGGTTTCTTTTTTATTTTATGTGTTTTGATGTCACAGTTTACATCTTTTTATTTTGTGTATCCCTTATTGTTATGATCATAGTTATTTTTACTATTTGTCTTTCAGTCTTTATACTAGCTTTATAAGTGATTGATCCACTAACTTTACTATATGGTTACCTTTCCAGTGATATTTTTTTTAATATGTGTTCTTGTTACTTGTAAAGCCAGTTTAGTAGTGGTTTTTGTGGGTTTATTTGTGTATGTGGGGTTTGTTTTGGGTTTTTTTTTTTTTTTTTTTTTTTTTTTTTAGTACTTTGAATATACAGTACCACTCCCTTCTTGCTTGCAAAGTTTCCGCTAAAAAAATCTACTGAGAGTCTAATGGGGGGTTTCCTTGTATATAACAGGTTGTTTTTCTCTTGCTGTTTTTAATATTTTCTCCTTGTCTTTAACTTTTGACATTTTAATTGTCTTGGTGTGGTTCTCATTAGGGTTCCTCTTATTTGGAGCTTTCCAGGCTTCCTGGATCTGGATGTCTGTTTATTTCCCCAGGTTAGGGAAATTTCCAGCTATTATTTCTTCAAATAAGATTTCTATCTCTTTCTCTCTCGTTTCTTTTTCTAGGAACCCTATGATGCAAATGTCTATTTGATATTGTTTTCTACATCCCTTAAGCTGTCTGCGCTTTTTTCTTTTTTGTTGGTTTCTGATGCTCTGATTCAGTGAATTCTACCACCTCATCTTTGAGTTGAGTGATCCTTTTTTTTGCTTCATCTAGTCTGCTATTGAACCCCTATAGTGTATTTTTTAAAGGTTTTATTTATTTGAGAGGGAAGGAGGGAGAGAGAGAGAGAGCGAGCGAGCGAGCATGAACAGGGGAGGGCCAGAGAGAGAGGGAGAGGGACAGGTAGACTCCCTGCCAAGTGGGGAGCCCAGCATGGGGCTCAATCCCAGGACCCTGAGATCATGACCCAAGCCAAAGTCAACCAACTGAGCCACCCAGGTGCCCCAGAACCCCTATATTGTATTTTTAAATTTAGTTACTGTATTTTTCAGTTCTGTGGCTTTTGTGTGATACTTTCTTATATTTTCTATCTCTTTGTTGAAGTTCTCTCTGTATTCATCCATTTTTCTCCCCAATTTAGTAAAGATCTTTTTGACCATTACTTTGAACTCTTTATCAGGTAAATTACTTTATTTCCATTTCATTAAGGTTCTTTTTCCTTGGGGGATTTTATCTTGTTTTTTCATTTGATACATATCCTTCTGTTTTTTCACATACTTTGAGTCTCTGTTTCCATACAGTAGATGATACAACCTCCTCTCTCAGGCATAAAGGAGTGGTCTCATGTAGATGAACTTTGTCATTCAACCCTGCCCCAGCTCTGTTTCATCTCTCAAATTTGTGCCTGTTCAAGAAGGCTATTATATTTTTAATAGCTCCCAGTAGTTGAGAATATGCCAAGACCTAACAGTGTCCCAAAGGGGAGAGTCTCAGCACCTAAATTCAGGCTGACTAGAAGCCAGACCCTCAGGCATCCCCTTTTAAAAATATGCAAATATATACAGTCCTGTGGGCCTACAAGCACAAGCAGATCTGGAGGTACCCCTGGGAAGCAGTTACAGGCATCAGGGCTCTAGACAAGGGTCTCTTGTGTGATACTGGTGAGCTGGAGCAAAGCAGAGAGAAAGCACCAAGATGGTATCCATAGCCTCTGTTCCTTCAGAGCAGCTCCCTAGGGCACTTAATATGTGCCAGACCTGAAGTCTGCCCCTCAGGCCAACATTCCAGGACATGGAAAGTGGATTTCTTCACAGAAAGACTAAGAAGTGTGCCTCAGACCACTCTCTGTGCAGTGCCCTGGGAGTAGAAGCCTGCCAGAAACTGTTTCTCTGCCACAGTCCTATGGGACTCAGGAATGCAGGTTCCTGGCCACCAAAGCCAGGTGATCTAGGAACATCTTCTGCACAGCAGCCATATAACCTGGGACACCAGACAAAAACTAGGGCACCAGATGTGTATACAACTCCCTTCCAGGAGACCCTAGCACTCTGGAGCTTGGTAGAGGGTGAGTGGAAAGATAGCACCTTCTCTCTGAGGTATTTGGAAGCCCTAGTTAGTTAATAGGCCTCCTTCACAGAAAGGCCAAGCTCTCTTGGGGTCTGTTACCTATTGCTTTGCTCTGGGAGTGGTTGGTTTTTAAGAATTCTTTCTCCATTCGTTACAGTTCTGTGGGATCCATGAGCGTAAGCCTCACTGGCTGCCAGAACCAGATGATTTAGGGGTGTTGCCTGATAGTAATCACAAAATTGAGGGTGCCAGACAGGAGGATAAGCTTTTTTTCTGGGTGATACTTATCATTACAATCCCAGGGGACCAGAAACACAAACTCACCTGACCTCCAGAGCCAGGCAGTCAAGAAGCATCCACTAGATGATAGCTATAAAAATCAGGCCACCAGACACCCATAAAAGTTCCATTCTATGGAATACTGGTACCCTGGAGCCTGGCAAAGGGAGAGCATGAAGATGGTACCTGCTAGTCTTTGTAGGGACAAAGACAAAATGTTCCAGCTGGCTCCTAGATGTGTGTGTTATATTAGATGTCTGCCCCTCACACCGGTGCTTTAATATAAGCAGATGAGCCTCCTTCACTTTAAGTCCAGACACAACTGGCTGTTTCTTGGGTAGGGAAGTCCCAGCAGGTAGGCTTTTTAAGAGGGGTTTCTTTTTAAGACTGCTACATTACAGTCTTGTGGGTCTTGGGACACAAGCCCTGTTGGGTTTCAAAGTTAGATGTTTTGGAGGCTTGTCTCTCAAGTGTATGTCTTAAAGGTTGGGATACCTGATGTAGGTTTTAAACTCTTCACTCCTCAGGGAGAAGCTCCAGGTTTGAGTTCCCTCCCTGTTATGGGATGCTGCACCAGGGGTGGAGTTTATGGCGAGATTGTGTCCTATTCTCTCCTACCAATGTCGATGTGATTTTCCTCCTGTTTACCCATGTGTAGTCATCACTCAGCCAGCCTTTGGATTTTTTTAAAGAGGAAATCGTTCCATATGTGGCAGTAGCCTCAGTGTATCCATGGGAGGAGGTGAATTCAGGATCTTCCTACCTTGCCATGGGAAACTGGAACCCAATAAAGAATGGACTTCAAAGTCCAAAAGATCTGGGTTCAGATCCTGGCTCTGCTACTTAGTAGCTTTGTCACAAATTGCTACTCTGAGTCTCAATTTCCTTAGCTTTAAAAGAGGATAATAATGGTACCCATCTTGGGGCTGTTTGGCTAAAAGAGAATAAAACATCCCTGATAAGGGGCACGTGGGTGGCTTAGTCAGTGGTGTCTGCCTTTGGCTCAGGTCATGATCTCAAGGTCCCACGTCTGGCTCCCTGCTCAGTGAAGAGTCTGCTTCTCTCTCTCCCTCTGCCTCTCCACCGGCTGGTGCGAGCTCGCTCTCTCACTGTCTCTCGTGCTCACTCTCCGTCTCTCGTGCTCACTCTCCTTCTCTCTCTCTCAAATAAATAAATCTTTAGAAGACAAAAATCCCTGTAAGTGTTCACTCCTTTCACTCTCTAATAGTGTCTTCCCTAGGTTACTTTAAGAGCCTTAATTTCCTCCTCTTTCAGATGGTTACAGTGATAATCTGTGGGATTGGGGTTAAGATCAAGGAAGCTAATGCATGTGAGTTTTTAAAAACACAAAGTTCTAGGTAAACAGGTAATGTTCTTCTTCATTCCCATAGTCCCTTTTTATTGATTCTATTTTCTAGTTCAAAACCAATTAACATATCGAAATGATTTTTACATGTTAATTTGGCTTAGAAAGACCAGATGGTGTCTTAGTAAATTAATAGATAAGGTAAACAATCAGCCTTACCTGTCTATCACGACAGAATACATATTTGGACCAGACCTTCAGCTGCTCTCTGCAGTTACAGCACCCACACCACTTAACTGTCTGTTGGCGCTGGCAGAGTGACCCTAGGCCCCAGCCCACACTTTTTAAATTAAACTGAGGGATAGACTGCAGAGAGGGGAGCTGGATTCTAGTTAATGCATTACTGTTGAGTCTAAAAAGGCCTTTTGAGATTCTCTGTAGCACTCAAGAGCTGTTAAGTCAATTGGGGTTATGGTGCCTCATCTATCTTGGGCCTTTATTGCTACAAGATCGCCAATGCAGGATGAGTACCTATTTCAGAATGGGGCATTGAACTATCTGTTCTTTCAAAACAATTGAGAAGTAGGGCTTGACTAACTTTATGTATTATTGCCGTGCAATCTTGTCTCTTTCCCAAATCAATGGCCTAGTATTGATTTCTTTGCTTGTAATGATGCAGAAGCAATCTCCAAAGAACAGGTGGCGAGTGGTTATATACTGGGAGTTGTTGGCAGGTTTGGGAAAGGATGTTTTACACTAAATGGTGAATATAAGTGTCTATTTGGAGACCCTCTGGGTGTTTGTAGAAGTACCCAATTGATTGTGCAACCTTAGAGGAATAAACTACCAGGACACTGTGAACCCTACCTTTGCAGATGTAAGCAAAAGGGAACAGCAGTTGGCTCACACAAACAAGTTTTTACTGTTTGTTTTCTTAAAATATCCCTTCCCATACTAATGGAATATAGAGTAGGCTAACAGGTGTGATTGTCTCTTGAAGAGACTAAAAGGTCTTTAAAATTTTGCAGAAGGAAATCGGTGCTAGAATTTAGCAATTTGAACGCCAAAGGATAACGCCCCTTTAATTGCCAAGTCTGTTGCAGTGATTGAGTACTAAGATCGTTACTTTGGGTGTTGTCTTAGTTTGCTCAGGCTGCTCTAACAAAATACCATAGACCGGGTGGCTTAAACAATAGACATTAATTTTGTCACAGTTCTGAAGACTAGAAAGTCCAAGATAAAGGTTCTGGCTGATAAAATTTCTAGTGAGAACTCTCTTTCTAGATTGTAGATGGCTGCCTTCTCCCTGTGTCTTTAACATGGCCAAGGGAGCGATAGAGGCTCTCTGTTGTCTCTTCTAATCCATATCAAGGCTCCTCCTCTATGACCATTTCACCTTAATTACCTCTTTGTAGGCCCTATCTCCATCTATGGTCCAATTGGGGATTAAATTTTATGTTCCAGGACTCAATTTCCAATGTGGGGGGGGGGGGCAATACTTCCCACATAGCACCAAGCAATTCTTGGACACCAAAAGGGTGTCCTGCAACTCAACTCAATTCAACTTATCTATCTAGAGATGGCACCATATCTCACAGGTCAAGGGTTCAATCTACCTGTGCCCCTCCACAAACATCAGATACCGGTCACAAGCCCAGGTTGTTGCCTGTGCTTCTGACCAATGGGCTATAAATCGGAGGTTCCCACAAACCCCTGCTTGGGTTCAAATAATTTGCTAGATCATCTCACAGAGAAACATCTTACTTAATAATCACTAGCTTATTAGAAAAGGATATAACTTGGGGCCCCTGGGTGGCTCAGTGGGTTAAGCCTCTGCCTTTGGCTCAGGTCATGATCTCAGGGTCCTGAGATCGAGCCCCCCATTGGGCTCTCTGCTCAGCAGGGAGCCTGCTTCCCCCTCTCCCTCTGCCTGCCTCTCTGCCTTCTTGTGATCTCTGTCAAATAAATAAATAAAATCTTTAAAAAAAAAAAAAAAAGAAAAGAAAGAAAAGGATAGAACTCAAGAACAGCCAGATAGAGGAGATGCATAGAACAAGGTATGAAGAAAGGGTACAGAACTTCTATGTGCACCACACTCCCCAAATCTCCATGTGTTCACCAGATTGGAAGCTCTTCAAACTCTATCCTTTTGGGGGTTTGTGGCGACTTCATGATTGATTAAATCATTGGTGATTGGTTATTGATTCAACTTCCAGGCATTCTTCCTTTCCAGAGGAGGTTGGAAGTCCCAAGGGGCTGCAAATTCCAATGCTTCAATCTTGTGCTAGGGCTACAAATTCCAACACTTCAATCATGTTTGTGGTTGGTTCCCCTGGCAACAAGCCCCCATCCCTAAGTGGGATCCAAAAATCACTTTATTAACATAACAAGAGACACCTTTGTCACTCTCAATACTTATGAAATTCCAAGGGTTTGGGTTGCTGTGAGTCAGGAACCATGAATGAAGACCAAATATATTAGAGAAATATATATATTGACCTTGTCTTATAAATCAGACTATCTCAGTGGTTAGCACTTCAATGTATGAATTTTCAGGACTCAGAATTCAGTCTGTAGCATTCTGCTCCTTACTCCCCCAAATTCATGTTATAATCACATGCAAAATATATTCAGTTCATCCCAATAGGCCCAAAGGTCTTAAATCATTTCAGCATCAACTCTAAAGTCTACAGTCCAAAGTCTTATCTAAATATCACTTAAATCAGGCATGGGTGTAACTCAAGGTCTGATTCATCCTGAGGCGGATTTCCTCTCTAGGCTAGGACCCTATGAAACTAGACAAGTTATATGCTTCCAAAATATAGTGGTGGCCAAAAAAGAAAACACTAATTTGAAAAGATCTGTGTACCTCTGTGTTTACTGCAGCATTATTTACAATAGCCAAGATATGGAAAGAACCCAGGTGTCTATCAATAGATGAATGGATAAAGAAGGTGTATATATACACGAATGGAATATAATGGAATATTATTCAGCCTAGAAAAGAATGAGATCTTGACATTTTTAAAACATGGATAGACCTAGAGGGTATAACGCTAAATGAAATAAGTCAGACGGAGAAAGATAAATATCATATGATTTCACTCATATGTGGAATTTTAAAATCAAAACAAAGGAACAAATGATAAAAGAGACCCCCCCAAAAAATCCTCTTAAATACAGAGAATGAACTGGTATTTGCCAGAGGGGAGCTTCATGGGGAGATGGGTGAAATAGGTAAGGGGAATTGAGAGTGTACTTGTAGTGATGAGCACTGCGTACTACATAGAATTGTTGAATCATTATATTGTACACCTGAAACTAATATAACACTATGTTAATTATATTTCAATTTTTTAAAAAAATGCAACAATGCAATAAGATAGTCCCATTCTGAAAGGGAGAAGTCAGAAGGAAGGAAGGGGTGATGGATCCCAAGCAAGTCCAAAACCTAGGAAGATAAATTCCATTAGATATGAAGGCTCACAGATATCCTTTTTGATTAAGCACTCTACCCTCCAGGCCCACTGGGGTGGCAGCATCGCTCCCATGGCTCTAAACACCCTGCTCCTTTGGCTCTTGGTAAGGGCCCTGCCTACACTGCCCTCTGTGAGGGGCCATCTACATGGCTCCCTGCTAGGGTAGCCTACCCCTGAAGTGCTGGTCATCCTGGCTTTCCAAATCTGGAGAGGCAGCCCTACCCTTTGAAACCCAGGAGGAAACAGCCTTATCTCTTAGGTTCGTGATGGGAGTAATAAGCCTGACAAATGCTAAAACACCCTCAGGGTCATTCTTCCCTTTCCTTAAAGAATAGTGCCCTTTCACAGCTGAATAGCTCTGTGGACTAGTCCTGTAGAATCCAAGAAGTCCAACAGCTTTCCTTCATTCCATCCTGCTTTCTCTTTCCCTTAAGCTCAAACTGGCAGTGTCTTTGCTGGGAGAATCCTCTTTCTATTTCTGGCTTCTCCTGAGATGACTGATTAAGTCCATGAGTCACACCCCTGATCTCTTTAGATAAATGGCTGTTCAACGGTTTTTTGTGTTTTTTTTTGTAAGATTTTATTTATTTATTTGACAGAGAGAGATCACAAGTAGACAGGCAGGCAGAGAGAGAGAGAGAGAGAGAGAGGGAAGGAGGCTCGCCGCTGAGCAGAGAGCCCGACGCGGGACTCGATCCCAGGACCCTGAGATCACGACCTGAGCCGAAGGCAGCGGCTTAACCCACTGAGCCACCCAGGCGCCCCTGTTCAACGGTTTTTAGAATTATTTTTAGGGGGCACCTGGGTGGCTCAGTGGGTTAAGCCTCTGCCTTCGGCTCAGGTCATGATCTCAGGGTCCTGGGATCGAGCCCCACATTGGGCTCTCTGCTTAGTGGGGAGTCTGCTTCCCTTCCTCTATCTCTGCCTGCCTCTCTGCCTGCTTGTGATTTCTGTCTGTCAAATAAATAAATAAAATCTTAAAAAAAAAAAGAATTCTTTTTAGAACTAGCTTTATTGTTTGTTGCAGTATGGATAGGCTTAGAATTTTGCAGATCTTCAAGTCTTGGTTCCTTTTTGCTTAACAATTCCTTCTTCAATTTCTGTCTCCCCTTTTGCATGTATACTATAAGCAGTTTGGAGGAAACAAGCTGCTCCTTCAACTTAGAAGGAACAACTGCTTAGAAATCTCTCTGCCAAATATACAATTACATTTCTCACAAGTTCTGCCTTTCTTAAAATACTAGAACAGCTTAGCCAAGTTCTTTGTCATTTGTTTTTTAATCAGTTCTCTTATTTTCTAATAGCATGTTCCTCATATCTGTCTGATTCGTCACCAGAATCACCCTTAATGTTCATATTTTGCAATAGTCTATTCATGATTATCTAAGCTTTTTCTGTCATGGATCTCAAAACTCTTCCAGCTTCTATCCAATTCCAAAGCTGCTTCTACATTTGTGGGTATTTGTTACAGTAGTACTCCACTTCTCAGGACGCAAATCTTAGTCTGCTCAAGCTGCCATTACAAAACACCACGGACTGATTGGATGGCTAGACAGCAGAAATGTCCATTCTCCCAGTTCTGGAGACTCTCCTCCTGGCTTGTAGACAGCTGCCCTCTCACTGTGTCTTATGTGAGGGGTGAGAGCGAGGGAAAGAAGAGTACAGTGCATTTAGGGGTTAAGGCTTCAACATACAAATGTAGGGAGGACACAGTTCAGTCCATAGCATTATTCTGTTTTTCATTCAACAGCTTTAGTAGTTCTATTGATCTTAAACTAAAAGACATCACAACACATAATAAGAGTTGATTTAGAGTAAGCTGACACAGGTCCAAATTCTGAATCAGTCTCTGTGTATCTCCAAGTAAGTCAGGTAACCTCTCTTGGTTATTATATGAATGGATACTAACTGCTCTACCTACCTCATAAGATTGTTATACCGCACATATGTTAATGTGCTGAAACTCCTTTCTAAACTATAAAGTATGTATAAAATTATGCATTATTCTTATTAACAGTAATGGAAAATTACTGCTCAACATTTTTTTTAGATCATTCATTATTCTTTAATATTGGGTACTGGTCTGAGTGTATCTAGATAGTTCTGCACTTACATGCTTTCTTTCTCATTACTTCAAAGATGTAAACATTTCTCCTTAAAATCATGAGAGAAAGCTACTAAATGCTAGCATCCTCAAGAATATTAGCACTGCCCCAAATTGGTAACAAACTGAGAGTCTGATATTAAGGAAAAATTTAATAAATTATAGTAATGTCCAATGGAATGTCTGTGGCCATTAAATAGTAATTGCGAAGACCCTATAAAATCGTGGAAAACATTTTTGGGTAAAACATCACATGGAAGTAGCAGAATACCAAATAGTATGATCATAACTTTTTAAAAATTCACCTGCAAAATGGTAATATGCAATTAATGGCTATGTTAGAGTAGTGATAATTATAGGTGATTTTAATTTTGTTTTTTTAAATATAGTTTTTTTAATTTAAATTTTAAATTAAATAATGTTTTTTATATAAATGTTTTTTTAATTTAAAAAAAAACAATGACTTGGAGATTTTAGATCATTTGACACTGAGCTCCTTGAAGGCAGGTATCCTTAGTTATTGATCCCTGTAGTTTCATCCTCTAGCACAAATTATAAATACTCCTATTTCATGCTGCGCAGCCGTGCACACACTGGTTGCTCTCTGGACTGCGCTTCTGGGAAGAGCACGGTCACATCCAGGTGACCTATTTCAGTACCGCCTGAGGGTCCTCATTGGAACCATACTTTCCTCTGCCGCATCCCATACCTACAAAATCAGAGTCTCTGGCAGTGAGGCCTGGGAAACTGCATTGTTAGCAAACACTCTGGGTGGTTCCTGCACAGAATTTGAGGACTATTGACATAGTGGTTAAGGATTTGGGCTTTTAAGTCAGACAGACCCAGGTTTAAATTTGTACTTTAACAATTTAGTAACTATGATAATTTGGTCCAGTTACATGCCTTTTCTAAACCCAGTATCTTTATCTGTAAAATGGAGAAAATACATCATTCTTAAAGCCATTGTGAAAAATCACAGGAGTCCGTATGTACATAGTGATTGATGTATATAGTGCTCTTAGCATCCTTTGGCACAAAGAAAGCATTCAGTAAATGGTACATATTTATTCCTCCACTCTCTTCTCCTGTACCTAGAAAGCTCCTGTTTTCTTAAAGAACCCAGCTCTGTGAATTTTCTTCTCTGATGTTCTGAGAACATGTTGACAGCTCTTCTCTGTGTACCCACTCTGTGCTCAGTGGATTTCTCTATCATTGCACGATCATGCTACAGTTTTACAATTCTACAACAGTACTATTATACAATTAAAGTCACATGCCTCCCCTCCCCACTGTTACACCTGAGCTTCCCCATGGCAGAGACCATAGTTTATTAATATTTGTATCCTTGTTACCCTGTTGATCTAATATATTTAGCATCAGATAGCAATATATACTATCCAAAATAGTACCATGTACATAATGGGCATTCAGTAAGTACTTCTTGACCTTTCAGAAAACATTTACTGTTTAAAAAATTATGATATCTGGGGGCGCCTGGGTGGCTCAGTGGGTTGGGCCGCTGCCTTCGGCTCGGGTCATGATCTCGGGGTCCTGGGATCGAGCCCCGCATCGGGCTCGCTGCTCGGTGGGGAGCCTGCTTCCTCCTCTCTCTCTGCCTGCCTCTCTGCCTGCTTGTGATCTCTCTCTCTGTCAGAGAAATAAATAAAATCTTTAAAAAAAAAAAAAGAATAAAAAATTATGATATCTGTGTGGGTTTACAGAAATACATGTGAATAAAACAAAACTTCACCCTCAAGAAGCTTATCTTCCAGTGAGGGGGGGTGGACAAAGGCATATATTACTCTTAAACAAGACATTATAATGAAGGTTCAGAGTGGTATGTGGAAATGTAAAGGTGAATGACAACTAATGAATGAAAGAAATCATTGTTAACACTATCTCAGGATCAAATACTTCACACTGTTTGTAATGAATGCAGTGCCTGGAGAGAATATTGAAAAATTTGGCTATGGAAAGATCTGGGACCACATTTATAGCTTTGAATGATGAGTTCAAGAAATTAAACTTTAGTTTGTGCTTTATGGGAAACTACTAAGGATTTTTAAAGAGAGAGATAACTTAAGATCAATTAATTTGGAAGAAAACTGGTGAAATGATTTTAGAAGAAAACTATGATGGAAGAGTCCAGAAGAGAAACCAGTCATGATGCTACTGCAGCAGTTCAGGTAAATACCCAAACAGTAGGAAAGAAGGAAAGAGCTGAAACAAGTGGTAGACCGTGCCTGGTGAGAGGCTGGATTTAGGATGAGAGACCACCCGAGGAGGAGAGTCTACAAAATCAGGAAAAGGCCCACTCATCTAAGTGACCCAAAGCAGGGACAGAGGGCAAGGACACACAGATCAGAGAGTGTAGGATTGCAGAAAGTTTGACCAGAATAAGGAGAAGGCAGGAGTTCAGTCTCTAGTAAACCTCAAGAAAATGCAGTCTTGGTAACAGTGGGAGCAGACACCAGATGCAGCCAGTTAGAGAGTGTATGGAACAGGGAGGCTGTGGATGCGGTGAGCACAGCCTACTTTTGAGTTTTGGTGAAGGAAAGGCCAAATTGATGCCCAGACAATATTTAACCTTCAACTTCTGTTTCTGTCTCATTCTTGTCTCCTTTTATCCCCTCATCACTTGGGGAGCCACCACCAAGCAGATCAGACCTGTCTCTGTGGGCTGCGTTTTGGCTGGCCTCCAGTCCTTAACTTCCCTGCTCTCTAAATAAAACTTACCACAAATTTAAGCATGAACTTGAAACTTCCCTGTTCTGAATAAAGTCTACCTTGCTTTTGCCTCCTTTCAAAGAATCTGGGTAGCCACTCACCAAACATGTAGAGTAGACTCTACAAAGTAGACTCAAGGCAACTTTAGAAGAGCAGCATTCATCATTCATCGTTATATACAGGAGGAAACTGAGGCCAGAGAGGAATAATTAATTTTGCAAAGGGTCACCTACTTTGGCAGGCTGCCTCTTACCTCCTGCGTGGAACCTATCCGATTATCTCATACCTGAGCAGTGGACAGCCCTGCCGCACCTCAGTGTTGTCCCTGAATGGACAAGTGACAATGTTTGCCTACAAGCAGAGTGGCCAGTTGGTAAAGTTTTGACTCAGCCTCAATGGGACATTCTTTATCACTGCTTTTATGGGATCATTTTGTAATAAATGCTGCTATGTGAGACTGCAGAAGAAATTTGGATGAAATTACTCTGGGGAAGATAAAAATCTCACACAAGCAAAAAGTATAAATTTCTGCCTTATTTGTCCAAGAGTCCCAAATTTGGGGTAGTATTTATCTTCTTGTTTTGAAGGAGTCCAGGTCTTTGTTCTCAAGGAAAGAGCTCAGAGAACTTGGGGAAGATGTGCACTTCCCTGGTACAATAGTGGGCTGTTTGCTTTCTTCCACCTCTGTCAAGAATATTGTTCAAAGCTTATAGTGAGTAGAGGTGAACTGTGGACACCACCATCTTTTATTGCAATTGACCTGAGTCTTTGTTTATCTCATTTGGGTGGATGCTGAGAAAGCAATACACTAAATGAAAACACATTGACAGGAATAACTGATTGGTAAGAGTTTATAACTAGTTCAGACTATCGACACAGGCAATTAATTAATGGCTTAGTAATAAGGAAAAAAACTATAGAGGGGAAACCACTTCCACTTTCATAATTCAGTACAAATATGTTCCAATATTGAAACTTCACAGAAAGCCATGGGTCTGCAGCCAGCTGTACATACTGGTAGCCATCGTAGGTCAGTTTCCACTTCATTTCAGGGCTGAATACAAACAGAAGTTCCTAAGAGTGTCAGCTGGGAATTGGTTTAGGAAGGAAGGGGTTTGGGTACTCACATAAATCTGGAATCAAAATGAATAGTCTAGTGGGAAAAGGAAGGCATAGCTTTCACAAACAAGGTGAGAAAACATCGTTGGGAATTATATATTAGGATTCAAGTTAATTGAACTCCTAATCTGTGCTTGAGATGGTTATTGAACTCCACTGTACCTCAGTTTCTCTAAGGTGAGCATTCTGGGCATCATTCTGTCAGCCCAAATTACTAGCTTACAAACACAAGTGATTTTCTTTTGATCCACATGCTGAGTGGGAGCATGAAAAGATTTAATGGGTACAAGCTACAAATAAGATAGTAAAATCTTATACAGTTGCCTTTTCAAATTTCTCTCTAGACTCCAAAATGGGTTTCTTGGGCATATGAACATTTTTGCAGCAGTTCAAGCTATAAATTAGCTGGCCTACCTGACAGAGCTCATGGCAAATTCCTAGAGCATGTAGTTCTGAGTACCTGGGGCCCAGATGGCATTTATGTATTAAATACTTAATCCATTTTTAATATATTGGTAACAGCATTGAATGTGTGTGTGTCTTGGCTCTGTAGCAGCAAGCAAAGCAATACTCCTAGGTTGATCAAGGAATTGAGGTCAAGGAGTGATCAGCCTGTGTTGCCAGAGCAAGGCTGTACCAAATACTGGCTGTTTCACGCTTGCAGGTTTTCATTCTGTGCGCCCTCCTGTTTGCAGATAGTTTTTGTGTAATGTGACAAAATGGCGCAGATGGTACAGTGTGTGTGATCTTCAGTGTTTCTCGTTTTTGCCCCTCTACAATTCATTCCCTACAATATCCATCTCACTTAAGGCTCACCGCGGCACTGTAAAATGTATAGTGTAAGGTGAAAATGAGATTTCCTGCTGATAAAGTGGAAGTAGGCTGAAGGTGTACTAGGCTGACTGGGCCCATCAGTGGAAAATTAAGAGCAAATGTGGAATAATTTTGAAGAGTCCTGTGTTTTGTAATTATTGTTTTCTTTGGGGAAAAGGAAAGGAAATTGAATGGAATGTTGCGGAACATTGTCATTTTATGTAGGTTTGTGCAGTGCAAAACCCTCAAGCCTTTAGGGCAGCCCAGACTCAGTGGACAGCCTCATTGTTCAGGTTTTACTCATTTGTGTCATCAGGTCATGAGCGTTCATTACTCATACTAGTCTGCCGTTTGTCCCCTCCCCATCACCTTGCCAACTTCCCTCTGTTTCATAAAAGCTGTTTATATATTCTAGCTGCTCTGAGTGAATAACCCTGTGGCTACCCCAGATCAAATGTAGCCTCCCTTAGTATTTTGTGTACACATTTTGAGAGCACACACAATGTGCCTTGCCCCGGTAGCGATACAAATACCTGCTCTTAAGACAGACCCGGCAAGTGTGCTGTCTGTAATAATAGAGACGTATGCGAGAAACACAGAAGGGAGGTTTAGGGTGTTCAGTGCTTTCTCTCTTTGACAGAACTGACACGTGATAATGGCTTTGAAAGAATAAGTAGGAATCCCTCAGGCAGATGAGGGTGAAGAGAGAACACCTGGTGGGTGGAAGCTGGAGGCGGGAGCTGGCTGCTGGTAGTTCAATATGGCGAAAGTGAAAGAGACGTGAGAAATTAAGACTGGAAAGGGAGGCCAGGCCAGGCCTTTCTCCTGTGAAGGTAGTGGGAGCCACTGGAAAGTTTAAATATTAGGCAAGTGGGATCCAGTTTTTTTGAAAGATGCATCTGGTGTTTGAGGGGAGTCACATGAGAGGCGGGGAGACCAGTTGGACATCTTCTGTAGCACTCCATGCCAGTGATAAAGATAGCAATAGATGATGGAGACAAGAGGATAATTTGAAAGTTATTTGGGAACAGAATCGATTAAAATTTGTGATTGGTTAGGTGTAGAGAGTGAAGATAGAGGAGAAATCCAGAGTGAATTTGATTTCTTAGCCAGCTGTTGGGATAGATAATGGCGCCATTCGCCAAGAAGAGGGAGTACTGGAAGAACAGGGGTTTTGATGGGAAGAAGAGTTTGGGTTTGGTTATGTTGAGTTTAAGAGTCCATGGGATGGGACATATGGGGTGGTGGGGGGAGGGTCAAGTAGGCCATTATAGAGATGAGTGTAAAGCTCTGAGGCGAGTCTGGGTTACAAATGTGGGAGTCAATAATATATCAAGATGATCGAAGCCATGAGCTTGCTGAAGGGAGTGTGTCCATGAGTAAAGAGAACAGAGGGCAGACTCCCCCCACCCACCCACCCTCTGCCAACAAACTAGTGTGTCAAGGAGCCTTTGGGAGGAAGAGTCAAATAAAGGAGAAAGGATAATACCACTCCATTCGACAACTGGTTTATTCCACAGCCACTTCCCTATTGTGGTGCCAGATGTCCACTTTCTCCCCTACCTCCCCACTGTGTGGCCTTAAACTGAATATCTGTTCCCCTCCCCAATGCTGAAAGGACAGCAAGATGTATGAATGTCCTCTTTACCGGTTCCAGGCGTTGTGGGCATTCTGAGAGGCTCAATAGTATCAGGCACATAGACTTGGTCTTCTTCCCAGCTGCTTTTAATGGGGATTTACAGTCAAAGCTCCCCACACACTGCTTTTTAAAAGTTCACTGTCTAGGTTGAGATTATTATTATTATAAACATAAATGCTTTATAATGGCAGATTTGACTCAAAGGTATGCAGAGCAGTTGCCATGAGCAACACAGAAAATGAGCCCATGTATTGAAGGGAATGTTTGGAATTAAACTTTTCAGCTTGTGTGTGAGGAACAATTATCAGGCTGTTTCCCCCATGAAGATCAGGTTGTGTAAGCATTGTGTGCTTTGACCTGGGTCTGAGAAGGCCTCAGGAGAGGGCTCTGGCTCTGGAAGCACTTTTTTTTCCCCCAGCATTTTTTTTGCATCGGTGGCTAAAGGGCTCCCCAACCCACATATTTGGGGCTCTGGCTAGATCACTTCAGGATTTTTAACAGTTGGAAAGTGCTAAGGAGCCATCAGATACTAGTTTGAATGCTCAGTTGCTGCGAATGAATAGTTTTTCTTTTCCTTCTCTCTCCTCCCTCACCCTCATTAACTCAGACACCTCCTTTCCCCACAATGTTTGTGGCAATGTTTTATCCGTGGTGGTGGATGTGTAAGTACCCCTGGCTGGCTGTCCCTTGTGATGGGCTTCCGACTTCCTCCGGAGAAGTAGCTCGGGAAGGGGTGCTGTCTGGGAGGGCAAGCAGGCCAGGGTCACTGCCCAGCACATGCATCTCTTCCTGTTTGCAGAAAGCGCGCCTGTTGCCTGAATTTGGCATTACCACCTTCACAGAACCAGTAACTGGTCCACAAAGACGGCCTATGGCATATCGTAGGAGAGTCAACCCTGCCCAGCCTGGTTTTGTTCTCTTGCTGCAGCTTCCAAGGAAATGACTCTCGGATGGTGATACCACAGCTCCCTCTAGTGTCGCTGTGGCTCAGCCTCTCGCAGAGCTTCTCTTCTCTTCCAGAAAGTGCAGACAGGACAGATCTGTCAAAATTGGCGGCAGGTTAAATAGGTTTTTCCATATGTAGTCAAAACAACTATGAGATGATTTTTCTCTTATTAAAAAGGAGAATCTTACATGAAGATATGGGACCATTCCAGCTCCTGTTTTGTTCCTGTTTCAAAATTTGGGGAAGCTTAGAAGTCCTGTGGAAATCATTCTTCTTAGGGAATGGAATCTCTTTGGAAATTCCTGCAGTTCAAGCCAGCTACCCTTTTAGGGAAGGAATGTAAATTCCTTTCAAGAAAGATAAATGAAAAAGGGAGGCCCAGAAGAAGTCCTTTGCTCCCTGGTAGAGAAAATATCGGGTAAGGGAAGGAGGTCAAAACAACAACCGGCAGGAGAAACCCTGTCCATTTGTTCTGGAAAGAGCGGCTTGTTTTCTGAAATAACTTTTGGACTAGAAATTTATCATCTGAAGTCAGGTCATTTTGAGTTTCCTTTTTTAAACTAAAGGAGTAAAGTTACTAATATTTGAAAAATTGCTACTGTGTGGTACATAGAATCCTATAATGTTCCTACCTAAAGTAACATCATCAGAAGCTCATAATAAAGAGTTATGAGATACTCATCATAAAAGGAATCCTATCTTGGAAATCTCCATAGGCCTGTATTTTGATTATAACTGTTTTCATGGTTGTGAACCAATTAGAAACCCTAGTATGTGTGTTTCCCTCTTTTCAGACTTTTCCCATTTCCCTTTACCTTTTAAACTAAAGTGACCCATTATTCTTCAGCCTGTCTCTATATTGTAAGATGGAGAGATAAGGGAGTGCTACCTCAGGCCGGCTATCCAGGCAGGCCATTTTCCTTCAGAGTATCCAGAATGGTTGAACAATTTATCATTTCTCCTTTTTAAATCACTTTGATCCTTTATCTCAAGTTGATCTGTGAAACTAAACATAAATTCTTGTTGTAGTGTCCATGTTCTTGTCTGCTCACACAGCTCTGAGGAGTCTTACGAAACCTCGTGTGTCTCTGTATGCAGGCAGATACCACCCGAATAACAAGATGTGAGGACTAGTCACAATTAGAATACCCTCTTCGCTTGCCACAGAGTGGCAAGTTTTTTTCAGTGCAGCTTAGCATAGTAGAAACTACAGAGTGGTCAGACACTTCTCCCTCTCTCTCTCAGCCTTGGACTGGGTCTGTCTTGGACCAGAAAGTACTGCCAGTCTGACTTGTTGCCTGAATGGGGAGAGGGAGGTGGGCGGGGTTGGGCTTTACCTCTTCCTCTCTAGCTGCCTCCACACAACCCATGGTCAGGGAGCCTCGTTGCTGGGGCAGGTGGCTCTCAAAACTCAAAGAAAGAAGCATTTTTCTGTTTTGCTTCTCTCTGTTTGAAAAAACATGAAGATTTATAGTGTGACATCATGTTTAACGTTTACAGGTTATAGTCTTAGTCATGTGCAATGTTACATTTATGTGGCTTTGAGATTTATAGGTCGACTCTACAGAGTTGATCTCATTTAATCCTCACAAGTGCCCTATGAAGTAGTAGGTTTCAGGATTTTTTGTATATTGTCTCCCTTTTTAGGGAGACTGAGCCTCAGAGAAATTGGCTGAGATGCCCAAGTTTACACATTTCATGTCAGGACTAAATCCCAAATCTGGCAAGTCCTGGGTGAGGGTCCTTTCTGGAAAGTGACTGCTAGAGTTTAACTACAGTCTCATTCAACTCAACTCAGTGGTATTTGATTGACTTTTCAAAGACTAAGGAGTTGGGACCTTTGAACTTTCATTCCGGCCAGCGATGTGATATGGAGCAAATTATTAAAATTGAGAATGGGTTTAATGGTGCCGTGTCCTAGATCCAACTCCTATACAACTAAAAGATGACTGGTATAGGATTTTTTAAATACCTGCTGACACATAAATATGAAATATTGCCAACAGTACAGTATAGAAAGAATTCATGATGTGATTGATGAGCATATAGGAGTATATATTATTCTGCATGTACAGAGACTTGGAGAGCTTTCCAAAGATAGTATTTTCTGAAAGATATATGTTTGAACTTGAACTCAGCCTGGGGTTATCTCTCTTTCAAGACCAGAAGTTTAGTTAAAGAAAAAATGCTTAACGTGCCCTCAAATTGATGAAGTAGGCAGTATAAGATTTGAAGAGAGAGAGATTTCTGTGGTATTGATCACTGGTGTCAAAACTCTGAAGTGTAATAAATATGTATAAATACAGTAAATGAGAGAAGATGTTCCTTTCCCCCAGATAGGCCTTTACCTTTGGTCTGGTTTTGGGGGGGTGGGGTCCTTTTTGGTTTTTTCTTTCTTTTTTTTTTCCTGTTATCATGAGAAGTGTACTCTTGAGTCCCCATCACCTAGTTCAATTTTTCTTAGTATCTATTTGAATGGAAATCAGAGCATGCTCTTTCTCAGACCTGGAGACTTATCAGCACCCTCCCAAGGAAATGTTTTTAAAATAAAACTAGAAAATCCTTTTAAAAATGTGTTTCTTTTCTGTATGACTGCAGCAAACAGGCAGCATGAACACTTCCAGGGGCATGTTACCAGGAGGCTTGGATCCCTGTAAAATCCAGCAGCATCTCCCTGCTGAGGAAACGGGCTCCTCAGGTCCCGGCCCATGGAGCAGCTGTCCTGACCAGGCTTTCCGATCTGTGAATGAGTGTTAGACACTGAGTCTTCCACTGGCCGCTTCTCCACATCCTGTCATCATAATCCATTTAGGGGTGATTTGATTTGCTCTTTGCTTGTCTAGCCCTGGACTACTAGAAATATAGTAGTTGTTTCGGTATACAGAACTGTTGGCTAATGTTTGTGATCAAAAAACTCTTGCATGATCCATAACCACTTAATAAAATTCTTTTGGAAAGGCCTTCCTGCCTAAATATTGGCCTTTAAAAGAGGCCAGTTCAGGGGCATCGGGATCGTCCCAGGGAAGCAGACGATTAGGGACTTCCACAAGGAAATGACCACAGTCTTGTTAAGAGAAAGTGTGAAACTCAGAGTCCTGCCATGGAAATGTTCATTGTGCTCAGACCAATGATGCTCTCCAAGCTTTACCTCTACCTTGCCGGTCAACCGGGCATGCCTGTTGTGACGATGACATTCATTTACAATTAGGAAAACCCACACTTCACCTGGCCAACCTTATGTTACCCTCCTGACCAGTGATAAAATAAGGTATCCTGGCTCAATTTATAGAGCTGTTGTATAAGTCTGGGCTGTAAGCCTCTGCAGAAAGTAGGTAAAAAATTATTCTTGGTTGTTCCGTTTTCTAGGTGATATACAAGGTGTAGTAGAAGAAGCAAGCTTTGGCGTTAGACAGGCTTGGGTTTGCAAGCTGGTAGCCCTGGGCTGGCTGGCTTGCTTGCTTTTTTCTTTTTTTTTTAATTCTTAAATCTTCAGCCTACTTCGAAGGGTTAGTATAAGGACTAGAGATAAAATACATGAAGTGCTCAGTGTGTCTACAGCCATAAGAGATGGCTCCTGCCATTATTACTGTTACTAGGCACAGGACTACCAAGACCCTTCCTGAAGACTTCACTGTAACACGGCCTATTCCTAACCAGTCACCTCCCCATTTCTCTTCCTTTACACCTCCAAGCCTGGTTATGAAAGGGTGTGTTTTACATTGTGTCATTTGCGTTCTTCTTTCAGATCTGTAAGAGCAAAGCGAAAGAGTCGCAGCAGTACTATCACAGCTTGGCTGTCCGGCAGAGTCTTGCTGTCCATTTCAATATCCAGCAGGACTGTGGTCATTTCCTTGCGGAAGTCCCTAATCGTCTGCTTCCCTGGGACGATCCCGATGCCCCTGAAGAGGAAGAGGATGAAATGGAAGAAGCTGAAGAAGAGGTGAAAGGAGAAACTGATGGGAAGAGCCCTGAGCCCTGCTCTGAAACAGAGTCATCCCAGAAAGCAAGCCAGGGGCTCATCAGCAGGAAGCAGAGAAGCCACGTGGTGGTCATCACCAGAGAGGTTCCCTATCTCACGGTGGCTGATTTTGTGCGGGACTCTCTGGGCCAGCACGGGAAGAGCCCGGACCTGTATGAGAGGCAAGTGTGTCTGCTGCTCTTACAGCTGTGCTCTGGCCTGGAGCACCTCAAGCCCTACCACGTCACTCACTGCGATCTTCGTCTGGAGAACCTGCTGCTCGTCCACTACCAGCCGGGGGGGACCAGCCAGGGCCTGGGGCCCGTGGAGGCCAGCCCCACCTCGTCTTGTTCCACCAGGCTCATAGTAAGCAACTTCTCTCAAGCCAAGCAGAAGAGCCATCTGGTGGACCCCGAGATCCTCCGCGACCAGTCCCGCCTCGCTCCAGAGATCATAACAGCCACCCAGTATAAAAAGTGTGATGAGTTCCAGACGGGCATCCTCATCTATGAGATGCTGCACCTGCCCAACCCGTTCGATGAGAACCCGGAGCTGAAGGAGAAAGAATACACTCGGGCAGACCTGCCTCGCATCCCACTCCGCTCCCCCTATTCCCGGGGCCTGCAGCAGCTGGCCAGCTGCCTTCTCAACCCCAACCCTTCTGAGCGGATCCTCATTTCAGACGCCAAAGGCATCCTCCAGTGTCTGCTGTGGGGCCCCCGGGAAGATCTCTTCCAGACTCTCACCGTCTCTCCCAGCCCAGCGCAGAGGAGCGCTCTGCTCCAGAACTGGCTGGACATCAAGCGAACACTGCTCATGATCAAGTTTGCTGAGAAGTCCCTAGACAGGGAGGGTGGGGTCAGCCTGGAGGACTGGCTCTGTGCTCAGTATCTGGCTTTTGCCACTCCAGATTCCCTCGGCTGTATTGTGAAGACCCTGCAACACCGCTAGTCTGTCCTGGCTGCTACTTTTCTTTCATTCCCACCTTCCAGTCACCTGTGCACTCCCCATTCCCAGTGCTCCCATGGAATTCAAAGAAAGAAGAGAGACCAACCTTTCATCCCTGTCCAGAAAAAAATGAGTGTCCTCTGAAGGCTCATTCACAGCTCCACACCGAGTGCAAAGCTCGGTCTATCTTCACTGTGCGGTTGTGCAATTCCCTTCCATCGGAACGCCTTTCACCCTAATTGTCCCCAAATGCAGGAAGAAAATGAACATGTCCATCCCAGAAGGGACAGCTCTTTTGGTATGAACTCAGTGATCTGTGTCCAACTCCTCCATGATTCTGAGTATCACCTATCTTTTTAACACCAAGTATTTATTCTCACTAGCAATAGACAGATTTGACCGGTCCTTACCATCATCCACTAAGCTCTCACAACAGACTTTTTTTTTGTCTTTAAAGGATCAATCACTGACTCTCTTACCAGGCAGAACTGCTTTCCCTAGCATCAGGCCAGTTTTGTGCCTGGGGACTCTATCCTTTGTTCCAGCAGATAGTCAAAAGACAAGGAGAGATTTTGTCCCTTGGGTCATAGACGCATTTTCCCTTGTCCTCAGTAAGTAGGTGAACTACACAGAGGACGGCCCGGCCAGTCTCTCCTCTCCTGCCACTGCCTGACTCTCCTTCACCTCAACTCTATCCCTACTTGCCAGTGAAGTTCGGGTTTATCAGCCACTTTTGTCCCCTTCCAGAACCGACCCAAGGGGGTGTCACTGATGCCTCCACAGGGTGCGTACAGTTCGGCTCTGATAAAGAGCTGGCAGGACACCCAGAGATGACTTTCCACACATGCAGTTCCCTAGGGGGCCCCCCCAGGGGTCGTTGTGCTGGCTTTGATTACTCTCAGAGCTGGCAGTGTGTACAGCCAAGGCCGGCAGAGCCCAGATCCCCGTGTTCCCCTGAGCGGTAATCGGCCAGCTTCCTCCTCTCAGTAGCCAGTGTTAACTAGTCTCCCAATGCTGTAGACATCAGCTATGAGGGAAACCGCTGTCAGCTGAGCTCTGAGATCTGCTCGGAGGGCACAGCGCACTGGCGGTGAGGGCCGTCAGAGGCCAGGGAGGGGAGACGGCCACCGATGAGACTGCCGGTCTCCTCACAACGTTGATCTTGACAGAAAAGGCTGCCTCCCAGTGGCCCCGGGGAACATTGCTCCTTAGAACTCTCTGCTGTGGCCCCAGAGGATGGCTCGCAAGGATGTTGAGTGCTGAGGTGGGTGCCTGCGAGCCGTGCCAGACGTGGGGTCCATGCTCCTCTCCTAGGAATATATGTGCAATTTTTGTATGTATTTTTTTTAGCTGTATATTACAGTGTTTGTGTTGCAATTTTACCTGAAGCAAGTTCTACAGAAATCCTCCCCTTCCTCCCTTGGCACATACACATTTGCGCTAAGAAATGAGAGTTCCTTCCGGGGGGCTTGGGGTGGGAGGGGACGCGGGTGTGCTTGTTTGATTCAAAACTGTGAGTATCTGTTTACTTCAACCTTGAAATCCCAAGAGTCACTCAGCTGTGTGAGTGTGCATACACGTGGGTGTGCACACACATGGGTGTGCACGTGCATGCTGGGAGCAGAGGCCGGGCCTCTGAGGGGAACGACCTGTGACAGGGTTGAGAGATGTGTCCTCTGTGTCTCGTCGGCGAGGGAGCCCCGGGACCCCTCCCCTACCAGTGCAGAGCTTCTGAAAGCCAAGACTGGTTGTGCAGTATTACTTAGCACATTAGTGGCCTTTTGGAAATTTCTAAACTTTTAACATTTTTAACAGCCTTTTTCATATGATTCACCTAAATCAAAGAGGATCAAGAAAGGAGAAGAATGTATTTTATTGTGATCTTCTTTGTGTGTTTTGTTGTTGTTGTTTTTGTTTTGTTTTTAAGAAAATGGGCCATGTAAGGCTCCCCATGGAGGATGTCTCTGTCCTCCTGGCCAGCCGTACAGGACTCCCAAGGAAGAGAACTCACTGGCCCACAAACAGCCTGGCCTCCTTAGCCAGAGTGCAGGGCTCAGCCCCTAGGAACAGCTGCCGAGCGGGCCCACCACTGCAGGCCAGCAGTCCGCTCCGTGCACGGGTCCTGGGGCATGGCTGTGCCTCACCTCGTGGCCTGCTCTTTCATTCACCTTAGCAGAGCCCACATGCACATAAGTCCTTGCCTAATTATACACTGAAGTAGCAGCACCCAGACCACTGACCATGTCAGCCAGCACATTCCCTTCACCGTCCTCCCCGCCCTCCCCCAGACGGTCCGCAGATTGATACACTTACTCAATGTCATGCTCGTGGTGCCTTGCCCATGTAAATTTGAATGTTGACTATTTAATGAGGTTTCATATTTAATGAAGAATGTTCCCTGGGCCCTCTGTTTGTTCTCTAGATATCCTTTTTCTTTTCCTTTTTTTTTTTTTTCCCTGTTTGACTTGGATCCAGCCTTCTTCATGTTAACTCTACAGTATTCTAGGCATGGACACCCTCCACTACTGTTACCCTAGAGCACTGGTAAACCGAGCCCCTCCCTCGCACCAGATTTGTTCAGTACTGTTTTTATATTCAGACTTGTTGAGGGCAAAAGATGAATGCCACCTAGTCAGAGAAGGGCCTCAGGCTTCCCAGAGACAGGTGACTAGATTAATTTTTCTCTGGGGAACATGAGGTAGAGAGGGAAAAGGGTGTTACGGGTTAGAGCAGAACAGACAAAATAACTATCTCTAGACAAGAAGTACTACATCAGATGGTCCTTGGAGTATTTTTCCAGAATAGTAAAATTCAGGCAGTTAATGTCACAAATTTTTTTTACGCTCCCATTGTAATTACAGTAGGAACTTTGAATTCATTCATCAACTGGAAAGAAACCCTACCTTCGGACACAGTCGGATATATATGTGTTAGAGTTTTGCATTATGACTAGGATAGCACTTTAAGTTTTCTCAAGTAATGTCAAGTTACCACCTTCAATATTATTTGGAAATTTTTTCTTTTCTGTTGAAGTCCGTACTACAGATTCTTCCATTTATCGAGAGTTTGAACAATTAAGCCACCTTTGGAACTTTACCTTAAGCCACATGAGCAGGAACAATCTCTCTGACACATTTCGGTGCTAGAGAAACAGGGAAGTGGGTGGAATAACCAAGATGAAGCCTGAATGTATATATAGCAGAGTGCCTTGTTCCGGTGACAAGCTAGTCTTGGAAAGAAGAGAATCCGACGTCCCACAGCGAGGACTAGGACTGTGATGCTGGCCTGAGGGAGAGCCCCTTAGGTGAATGTACACTGAGGTGATGCTGAGAAGCTAACTCATGAAGAATGACTGCAGGATGGGAGAAAGGGCAGTTGAACCTATGGAGTCCACATGAGTGAATCATGAATGAGACCTACCAACCCCCAGATGAAGTGAGGATTGGAGGCCAAGAGGACGGCAGTGGGTTTCAAGGTTTGCCCTCTGGGGATGAACTGGGTGAGGTGTAGAGAGGGCACAAGCACCCGCACCACTGACATTGAGGGGGTCAAAGTAGAAGGTGCCTGTGAGGATTTTAAGAGTCTGGATAGCCTTTCTTCAGCAGGTCAAATGGGGGCCAGTATTGCTTCCAGACTCAGAAGAAGGTTGTTAACATGGAAAACTCATAAGCCAAGACATCTAAACCTCTAGAAATAGTTATGATATTTCTGGGAGGAAAACTGTATTTTAAGGTTTCTAGTATTGAAAATGAAAGACCTTTGGGGCCTACTAAATAATAAGGCATGGAAAGATTGCACTTAGCTTCCTAAATTTGAATTAAAAACACTTCCGTTAGGGAAGTAACCTGACTCGGTTTTGCCGGTAAGCTGCAAATATAATATTATCCCCTAGATTATACTGGCAGTGATCTGAAAAAAATACAGACTAGTCCCAGAAATCAGGATGTACTCAGGATACTGCACTGTAATTCCAAATGATTCTAGGTGTTTGAATGAAGTGTAGACATACTTGAAGAGGAGGGAGAGAGGGACTTGGCACCCCAGGCCAACTCTGACACGTTTCTTACTTCCCTCACTAGTTGATAGGACTGCAAATTCTGGTCCAGCCTAACGAGTGAACAGGATGGCTGCCCACGAGACTGGGTTATTAGTTTTACCTCATTGAAGCTCATACTCTCAAAGGCCCGAAGAGCTGTGCCAAGACAAGGCCAAGTGCGGCCAGCCCCGAAGGCCAGCTGTCCGTGCTCATGGCAGTGCCGAAAGTTGAGAGTCTGTGGACCAAAAAAGATGCTGTAAGGGAAGCCAGGGAGCTACAATGCAAGATCCTAGATAGTGATGATACCAAAGAAATCCAGCCTTTTTGTCCTGATGCTTTGAAGGGGAGGAGGTTGAGTTACAACGGATGCCATAGAAGGAGAGCTCACATACATTCCATGTCAAGGGATTTGGCTGATAAAATAATCCATCCTCCCAAAAAAGCGCCTACTTTTTAAAAATAAGTCCATTTTGTCTATTAAGAAAAAAGATGATGGTGATGATGAAAGCCGTGGTCCCCAGTATCTGAGGAGAGGAAACTAGTCCCTCTCCTCACATCTCCAGGATGTGACCGTGGCTGTCGCCCTGACTTCATCTTGGGAACGAAGCATCCATGTGATTCTGAGAGCTGGGCAATATTTTTTCTAGGAGACTGTGGTAGTTTCAGTAGGTTTGTTTAAAGAATTCCTGGGAAGTTTCTTAAATCCGAGTCGTTTTTATAAAGCTTCCTACAGAGGTGGTTACCACTCATCACCATCATTTAAGATCTCCAAGTGCCCCGAATGTACAAGGTGCTACACAGCTGTTAACATCCCTTCTCTGTAGCTGTTTAAAATTAGAGTAGGTTTTGCATCAGCCACTGCTAAAAGCTTCCCCCACCTAAGTGGGCTGCAGGGGCCTGCATTCCCACCATCCCATCACATGCTTCCCACTCCAAAGAGCCTCTGGACTTAATCCAGCTTCTCACCTTTAACCCATCCCACTCACCCCCATGC
Organism: Meles meles; assembly: GCF_922984935.1. Taxonomy (NCBI): domain Eukaryota; kingdom Metazoa; phylum Chordata; class Mammalia; order Carnivora; family Mustelidae; genus Meles; species Meles meles. The sequence goes on along the minus strand of NC_060071.1, from coordinate 32,437,983 downwards.
TTTTTTTTTTTTTTTTAATTAAAGTTTCAGGGAATCAAAAGAGGTCGGAAATTTTTTAACCTAGCAGAAGTATAGAGTCATATATTTTGCTACGACTATTATTGTATTATGGAAAATCCACTTTGCCCGTCTAGTGTGTGGAAAGTGTGTGTGTGTGTTTGCACTCACGATAATTTGAATGTTGAACAGCCCTATATGGGTTCAGGGTAGCATTTTTGAAGGAGAAACCACACTGCTTCAGGAAACTTGCTCCAAGTGCTACTCAGTTATCCCTTCCCTTGCCAGGTTTTTAAAGAATTATGTGTGAACACACTGGGTTGGGATTTTCTGTTGATACGCAGGGCATTTTGGCATGAGATCAGGGAAGAAGCAAGATGTCATCCTTGTCAGTATTTGAATCATGGCAGTCCTCACTGCAGTCTCTCCTTAGTTCCCCATGGCTCTGCCCGCTCCCTATAGTGGAAAATCTTGTTTCTCTTGCTCTTTCCTGGAGCTTCAACCCTCTACATATTTTAGAGTTGTATAAATCTACCCATGTAAGGTCCCCTCTGTCACCAGGTGGTGCCGCCCCTTGGTTTGCTGTGGTACTTTGCTGTGTTCTCTGTGGCATCATGTTACTGTGTAAATAAAATTGTTTTAATATACACTAAAAAACGAGACGGGCATTGGTTTTCTCTGGGACCCTCCCATGCTGACACACGGGGGAAGGTTTGCTTGCAGATGTGGTTGGTTTTGCCCCCAAGGGTTCATGCCCTCTTGGGTCTTTCCTCCCCGCTGACCTGGACGGTATTTCCTGTTCATTCCCTCCCAGACCTGAAAAAACTAGCCCCAGAAGACAAGGCCTTCCACTTTGCCAGGCGCTCCCTGAGGGCTGCCGGTCCGCTGTGTGCGATTGCCCCCTGGTGGCCAGTCTCCATACAGCCTTCCCTGGGCTCCTGCGGCTTCTGAGGGGCTTGTTTATACCGGGGTCTGGTCACCCTCTGTGAAGGGCTCCCAGCCCCAGCCGCGCAGACAGTATGAGCAGAGGCCAGGCCTCGTGCAGCATCGAGCTTCATCTGCTACAGAATTCGCATAACTTTGCCTGTTCCTTAAAGTACACACTCACCGGGTTCTCAATGACGGCCGACAGGCAAATATGCTGACCCTTAAGTAGCCGAGAGGCCACCTGGCTTAGGCAGGAAGAGTCAGCAGTTGGCAGGGGTAGCAACAGCTGCCTCGTTATTATGAGTAGAATGGATGGAAACGCAAACGTGTAGATTCTAAATTTAGACCAGGTTTTACACCTCTAAACCCTGTACGGTAGATGCTATCCCCACACTGGTGTTTCTGCTCCTCTCCACTAGCGATCACTCTGGAATTTGCAGATAATATTTAAGGCATATTGCAATCCAGTGGTTGCCAGACTCAAGTTTTGTGTTGTCGAAGAGGCAAACCCACCCTGGCGTGGGCCTCAGAGTTCCACCTGCACCATCTGGACAGGGGAGCAAGGGTTACAACAAAAGCCAGGAGTCAGCCCACAGGGACATAGCACTTCCTACCACAGCTCTCAGCCTGCATGCTGGGGAAGGTCCAGGGAACTGCCCTTTCTAGCTGTGAGCACAGCGCACCTGCTTCTTGGTGGAGGGGTGGGGGGTGGGGGCACAGCTGGGGTTGAGCGGTCACAGAGCAGCGTATACCAGCCAGGCTGCCGGCTAGAGCTCCTCTGACCTGGGCCTCAAAGGGTTTGGCCTAGATGGCGGGACCAGTTCAGGGTTGCTCCAGCCAGACATGGCAAGAAGAGGAAGATGGAGGCTCAAGAAACTGGAAGCTCTGTTCTTCCAGTGGGGTCTACCCAGTGTGGGATCCAGTCCTGGAAATTCTACCAGTGGGTCCTCGGCAAGACCAGTCTTCTCTTTGATTCTGGATTGTGCAGACATTAGGATAGAGCCTTTTGTTTCCATATGCCTGCAGACAGCTTTCAACTCAGGTCCAGACAATCTGGATCTTTCCCACCTGGGATTAACCATTAGAAGTTAGTCTCTGGACTCCTGGGGCTGTGAGTGTGCACCCTCCGCTCCGGGAGCTCTTTGCCTGCTCTCCAGGGCCCAGCAAATTACACTTCCTTTAAAGTGAGCCAGTGCTCTGATAGGGAGGGAACTTCACTGGTGCCTTAGGAGCCAAGAACTGCATTTGGCGGATCACACATTGCTGTTAAGAGCGGCTCTAGGCAATTATAGCTGAAACTTAAAAATTGGATTCTACACGGTGGGGGCAGGAGAGAGCTGGATGCCAAGATCCGGTTCTCCCAAATTTGCAGACCTCTGAATGGAAACAGGCTGCCTTGAGCACAATCTCTGACTTCCTGGAGATCGCAGGAAGGTCTTAAAGGTACCTGGAAGCAATCAGAAGGCGAAGTGGTTGGAGCTGGTCACCTGTCTCAGCTGGAGAATTAGAGCAGGGCTTGGGAAGAATGCCAGGCTGCTAGGGAAGCCGCCCAGGGGACCAGGGGCCCCGAGTGGAGGAAGCCCTGCGTGTCTGAGGTGGGGACAGAGCTCACAGCTCTGTGTGTCCCTGTCACCACCACCCTCCACTCTCCAGCCCATGCTGGAGCCGGAGTCCCCAAAACAAGGCATCAGAAGGCAAGACCGAGTGAAAACCTCCACGCCCGCAGCTCATCTTCCACTTTCCCTCACCCCAAGCCCCTTGCCTCCTTGCACCATGCCCTACTGGAGATCCCGGTGCACGTCCGAAACCACCCCAGCCCCACTGCCCCAACCTTCCCAGCCCGGGCCCCACCGCTGCCCCTTCCCTCCCCATGCTGGGAAGAGAACCCCACCTCAAGCATCAGCCTTGGCGGGCCTCCCTCCCTCAGCATCTGGGCTCTGAGCTGCTCAGCTTCCGCCCTCAACTATTCTCTGTCCTTAGCCTCCTGCCCCCAGTCCTGTCCCAGCAGGACAGGGCAGCTGGTCTTTCCCAAGCTGCTCAGCGAGGCCTAGGCCCTGCTCCAGAGAGCCCCCGGGGCTCCGGCTGCGAGAGTATGAACAGCGACAACGGTTCAGGCGTTCTGCCGTCCCACATCCCCACTTGAGGGGTGCCTCAAGATGACTCCATCCTGCCCATTTTCCCCTCAACTTATCAAGGCCAGAATCTCAAACCAGAATCTGTGTACCCTTAACAGCCGGGTGCTCTTTCCTTATCCCCTTCCTGCCACCTAAGTGTGGCCAGGATGCTGGGGGGACTGCAGCGCTTGGGGCAGAGCTGCCTGGGGGTGGGTGGAGAGCCTTCCTCTTCTCATTAAGTGCCACGTGCTGGCAGGAGCTCTGCCCCAACCCTGACAGGACAGACAGGCTGCCAGCTGGAGGGGGAGCAAGGGGCACAGCCGCTGCCTTACTGTGTGCCTGGAGAACAGTTTAGAGGAATGAGACCAGGATCTGCAATGAATTGTCTTCCTTGGAAACCAGAGGCCTGTCTGCTGGGCCAGATATTTACCTACAGACAACACAAGGACCTCTGGAGGCCCACTTTGGGTCCCAGAGATGCCGATACAGCCTTACAGGTGCTGTCCCAGCCAGGCAGGCCACCAAGGTCCTCTCAGCACTGCCCGGGGCCAGCCGCAGTCACTTCCTGCCTCCAGGGAGCCAGAAGCCTGCCTTGAAGAGATCACAAGCACATTCCTTAACCTCTAAAATCTGCTCAGGAACAGACTGGAGCCCTGTCGGCCATCCCCTCCAGGTAGCTGGGAGGATTGATGGGCGAGGTAACATTTGTGCCAGTGTTTAGCCTGACTTGTTAGCAAGCAGGGCGGAGACGAAGACTTCAGAAGGAAGCTGGGGAAGGGAGAAGAGTGTTTTGAGGGTTCAGACAAAATGGATCATTGCCTGAGAAGGGCCTTGGAGGGAGGGAGGCTGTTTGAGGGACAAGACCCTGCTGGTCCCATCTCCAAGCATCTGCACCCCTGATTTTACCCAATCTCTTGACCTCCAGCCAACTTCAGCCAATCCATCCCATCCCGCAGAATGGGTGAGGGCCCCAGCCTGAGCGCCTGGCAGGGGTCCCCTCTTCAGAATGCCTGCGTCCCGTGGGACAGGCTCATCAGGGATCTTTCTAAATGAAGTGTGAAGGAGCTGGGGGGCAAGGTCGAATACATTAGAAAACTGTGGTGGTGCCTTCCAGGGTGAAGGAAGCTGGCTTCTCCAGAAAGCCAACCCAGGGTGCTTCCCAGGAGTTAGCTTAATTTTATATCCACAACAATCCTGTGAGGTAGGTTCTAGAATTATTCCTGTTTTACCAATGAGAAAACAAGAGGTTTTGTTTGCCCTGATCCTTCCATCCCTGTGAGGATTCTGGGATTGTCCTCAGGCAGTGTGCCTCCCTCCCTGCTCCCTGGAGCCCATGGTCTTCCTCCCTCCCCCTCCTGCTGCCACCCTGGTGCCCAACCACAGATCCTAGGCCCACCACCCAGCAGCTCTCCCTGCTGTCCAGACCCCTGCAACAACTTCCACCACACCGGGCTGGCCCCCTTGCTGCCCTGTCAGACATGGTTCTGGATTTTTCCATGCCCACATTGTTCCTGTCCTTCTCCCTGTTCTGCAGGGTGCCATCCAGCCAAGAGGTTTTTGGGGTGACTCCAGTCAGACACATGCTCTCACCCATCTGAAATCTGCAACTTGCTCCTCGGGTTGGGCTCCCTCTCTTCCTGTGAGCACCCCGGGGAGACCTTGACTTCAGCTGTTCCCCCTGCTTTCCTCATGGGGCTCCTTGGATTCTGACTCACACTAGGGGGAGGGGAGGACAGAACTGTTCTTGGCTTCTCCTGCTGGCTTTTCCTGCACACAGGTCCTGGGCCGGGCTTCCCCACATTTAATCCTCAAGACAGCCCTATGACCCCCAAGCAACAGAGGAGGCCACTGAAACTCAGAGTGGGTAAGCAGCATGCCCAAGGCTGCACAGCCGGTGAGCCTCAGGGCTGCTTCAAGCCTAGCCTGGCTGATGGGGAAGCCAGTCATCTCCCCACCACTTCACGAGCCCGTTCTTGTGCCAGGGGTACGGCCTGGGGTGCAGGCACGCAGTCCAACCTGCCCAGACTGGGGCAGCCAGAGAAGGCTTCCTGACGTGGACAGGATTACCCCGCTGCGGTAATCAGGATTGTGAAATGCTCAGCCCCCCACCCCGTGCTCGTGCAGATACAACACGTGCACACATTTACCCCCACGACATGCACCACACTCTGTCGTTTTGCTTTTCTCATTTAGCTCAAGGGCTGACTCCAGTAGTCATGATGGTCATAGCACTTTCTTAAAAGGGAGTTTCTCCCGCTAAAGATGAGAGTATTATATAACATACATATATGCAAGTGTATTATTCCTATTACTTCGGCTTCTCTGGGCATCCAGTCATCCTTGTAAGGATGGCTGCACAATGAAATACGAGAAACTACAAAACTCCCCGAGAACTATAGAGGGAGATGACAGAGAAATGAGCCATTGGCTTGACTAGAAAGACCATGTCATCTCCCAAAATACTTCAGTAACATTTAAATGAAAAATCTCAGTGTTTTGTGGTGGCTGTTTTTTTTTAACCTTTATAATATTTCTCAGAATCAGTTGGAAGAATGAATAGGTGGAAGAAATCCAGAAACTTAAAATCAAGAGGCTATTTAAGCATAGGAGAAAGCTATGATCAATGAAAGTGTGATATGGGCATAAAAAATATATAGGTCCATGTCGCAAAACAGGTACCTAAAAATGAAACGTAATGGGGCGCCTGGGTGGTTCAGTGGATTAAAGCCTCTGCCTTCCGCTCGAGTCATGATCCCAGGGTCCTGGGATCAAGCTCCACATTGGGCTCTCTGCTCAGCAGGGAGCCTGCTTCCCCCTCTCTGCCTCTGCCTATTTGTGATCTCTGTCAAATAAATAAATAAAATCTTAAAAAAAATGAAATGTAGTATGTGTAAAAATGTGACAAAGCGGGGTTCCTCAGTGGCTCAGTTGTTAGATGTCTGACTTCTGCTCAGGCCGTGATCCCAGAATTCTGGGATCAAGCCCTGCATCGGGCTCCTTGCTCAGGGGGAAGCCTGCTTCTCCCTCTCCCATTCCCCCTGCTTGTGTTGCCTCTCCCTTGTGTCTCTCTGTCAGATAAATAAATAAACAAATCTTTAAAAAAAATAAATGTAACAAAGGATAAGTAAGACATCACTGCATAGAAAGGAAAGAAGGTCTTATACAATTGGCTAGCTATTTGGAAAATAAAAATAATTAATCTGTACTCTGTAAGCCAAAATAAATCCAAACAGATCACACAAACAGCTATGCACCACAAAGGAAAGAAGAAAGAAAAGAAAGCCTAAGAACTAGAAAGAATGCTCAGTCCCGATCTGTTTTATCTCTTTTTGATAAAGGACTTCCTGAGTCAAAAAGCAATGTAAAGAAGGGGTCTGAAGCAGGGGCGTCAATAGGCAGACTCTGTGCAAAGCGCGAGAAACAAGATTGAGAAGTAGATAACTAGCCAGGAAAACTGTCTCAGTAAGTGTAACAGACATAGGGTTAAAATCCTTAGTTATGAAGAACTTAATACAAATCATTAGGAACAGAAAATGCCAATAGACGGATGAGAACAGACAAGTCAAAGGAGAATCCAGATGTTGAAATGTTCTAGAAATAAGAGAAATGAAACCCTAAGATGTCATATCTATACACCATTTTAATAGATTTTTCTGATTATAAAAGTAATGCATGTTTATGGTAGGCAATCTGGCAAATAACACTGACCCACTTGGTCACCATCCAGAAATGACCACCACTAACTTCTGCTCTCTGTCCTGCTCGTGGTGTCTCCTCAGCCTTTTTCTTATTTAGTTAGGGTTGTATTGTTGGCATCACATTTTCTGCCTATCAAATTAACAAAGATCTTTTTTTAAAGCTCATGCTCAGTGCGGGTCACGGTTTATAGGGTGTGACAGTGACGGTGCAACTGAATTGGAAAGGGGCTTAAATCATCCTGTCCTTTGTCTGAGGCCACAGCTGAGCCCTGGTGTCAGACAAGGGGTGACCCCAGGAGACAGAGTGGGTGTAGGGATTTCAATTGCCGGGGTCACAGCACCACAGTCTTCAGGGAGTTTTTTAACAGGATGGACTGGGGGCCCCACCCAAGTCCAGTGATTCAGAGGACCCCTCTCCCAAGGTCCCCCTATTATTCTGAGCTTGCTGGCAGCCTATCTGCCCCAAGTCTGGCTGCACGGGTTGAGGTCCAGGGCCTATCCCTAGCTAGCCGCGGGGACCCAGGCACTCCCTGAGCCTTGGCTTCAATGGAGACTCCCACCTCTCGGGATGGTCATGAGGGTGAAAGGAGAGTCCAGCAAATGGGTCTAGCCCACTGCCACACCATTACGCGCCCCAATATTGTTAGCTCCAAAGGACAAACTCCAAATGAGTATTTGCTTTCTGTTTTTATAACAAAGGACTTATCAAGGGACTTTTGCTGAACAAAGGCACTATGAATTCAAATCTCTACCTCGTTGAGAATCAGAAAACTGTTGGCAGCTTTTAAAGGGCAGTTTCCCCAGCTTCCCAAATATGTCTTGGCTAAATTTCAGAAAGCCCTGCTAACAGTCCTTTCTCTGAACACCTCCTACCTGGTCAAGGTGACACAGCATGTCAGAGGCAGACATGGTCCCAGGTCCCTGAGTCCAAGCCTGCCCCATGCTTCCTCCGTCTTGATCCTTTAATGCGCAGGGCCAAGTCACCGAGAGGGCAGAGGGGCTGCAGGAGGCAGGGGGATGTGGTTGAAGGCAGCTGTAGGCAGTCCCTCGGTTCCGTGCCTGCTGGCTCTTTATGGAGTCACTGTGCCCAGAAGTGTGGCCCCCTCCCTGGACAAGGGGCTCAGGATAGGCCTTGGGCTTCCTCAAGAGTCCACTGCCCACATCCGGGATACTATTTCTGCTCCCCCCCACACACACCATGCCTTGGCATCCTAAATGCTCTAGTCGGATGTACTTTCTTTTTGGGAAAGTCATTAAATTACTTTTGTGGAAACATTTTAATTGAATTAGATGGTTTTCTGATTGTAATAAATGTTAATTAATTGAGTGGGCTGGGTGTCCTTGGATCTAGCTGGCTTCTTGGCAGTTTAATTAGGAGGAGACTGTGGACTTCTTTCTTTTTGCCATGAATCTGTGGTTTGAATTTATCTTTTGTGTTAATAAAGTGATCAGGGAGTGCAGGGAGCAGATTATGTCTTCTATCTGAAATTTAATAGCCTGCTTCACTCACTGAGCCAAGTGGCAAGCCCCTGCTTGGCGTCATTGGGCCGTGACCCTGTTCTCTCATCTGGGCTTAATGAGGTTTCTCCATTTCTCTTGGGAAAAGAAAGAAGTTTTAAGTTATGCAAACATCTCTTTGTTTCCCAAGAATACGAGTCACTTGGTTCCAGGGGTCGATGTTGCTGATTCCCATGGGCACAGCTGACCAGAAAGGCAGGGGGTCAGCCGGGTAGCTGAACCCCCCAAGCTTTTTGTTCATACCTGGTGAAGGCAGGCAGGCCCCAAGTAGTGACAGAAAGAGACCCTGGAAGCTTCTTCATTATAGAGATGTGGAGTCTGGAGTCCAGAGAAGGAAGAAGCATGCCAAGGCTATGCTTCTGGAACAGTGACATCTATAGCCCAAGGAGTTTTAACTCCTTGGTTAACCAAGGAGTTTGAACCAAGTTTGGTTCAACCAAGACTGACATGATTCAAGTCCTGCATTAGATGTGAAGGCAAAGAATAGATCCAAGGTCCCCAGAGAGGCTATACAACAGTAACTGTGATGGTTGTGTAAACCAGGGACAATAGAGGGGTCCACACAACATGGAAGGCAACCTGGGGGTCGGCATGTCACCTCGCATAGTCTGGAGAGCCTTCAAGAGGAGGTGTGCCTGCACTGGGTTTTGAAGGATAAATAGGAGTTCTCCAGGTGGACGAAGTGTAAAGAAGGACCTTCTAGATAGTTACAGCATGTGCAAAGCCAAGTTCATTCTGGTGAACATAAGAGCCAAGGATGCTCTCAGAGGCAGGACGTGTTCAGATGTGCACTGTAGGAAAGATCCTTCTGGCAGCTTCAGAGGAGAAGGGTCCAGATGGGAAATTGAGGAGCAGGGACAGCCTGGTAAGGGAGGCTAGGAGCTCCCCAGCTTGGCTCACTGCCACAAGGACGGAAGAGCAGGGCCAGATTCTAGAAATATTCAGGAGGTCGAGTCAAGAGTAGGTCAGGTCTCGCGAGGAAGCAGGTGAGGAAGAAGGGAGAATTGAGACCCTCCCTTTTGGACTGGCTCCCCTGCAATGGCGTGGTTTTTTTCTTCCTCTGAACGTGCTGTGGTAATGAGCTTTAACAGTAACAATAACAGCTCCCCGGGCGCAGCTCTCTTTAGCCGGGTGCCATTACCCTGTGCTTTACCTGCACGGCACGTGGAATCTTCAGGACAGCCCTGTGACATGGGTTCTGTTCTTAGCACATTTCACCGGTGAGAAAACCTGGGCACGAAGAGGGTCACTGACCCGCCGAAGGTCAGTGAGCTTAGGAAGTGGGAGAGCTGCAGCTCCCCTGCCAAGCCAGGACTCCTCCGACCTACCCCAGAGAAACGTGTGCTCCCAATCCACGTAAGGCTTAATTTACTCTTTACCCAAAATGGTCCATTCTAACAAGGCAACAGGAGTCTAAGTTTCCCTTTGAGAACTCGGAAGACCTTCTTAGTGCCACACTGCCTTCCCTAGGACCAGACTGCGGCATCTTATTCCCTCTCCCATCCGTGCCCAGACCCGTCCTGTCTGGTGGGAGGGGAGGGAGGCGTGCATGTTGGACTTCCTTCTCGAAGGTCCCACAGTACAGCAAGGAGGGCTTGGACTCAATCACACTTACTCCCTATGCGCCCCTGGGCCAGCCCTTCTCCTCTCCAAGCCTCAGCAACCAACCATGTCTGTGACGGCCCCTCCCAGGGCTACATGGTGCCCCCGAGGCCCAGGCACACAGGACTTGGTGGTCACTGTGATTATGGCTGTTCCAGTCTTGCTCCTGATTCTTTCTGGGCTGAGGTGGTCAGAGGACGCAGAGCCACCCTCAGGAAAGGATCCTCACAAGGGCAGCCGCTAACCCCAGAAACTGGGTCCCAGGCCTGCCACCCAGGAATCAAGCTCAATGTCAGTGCAGATTCTTTCTTCAGCAGATCCTCACCCTCAGAGAACTCTCTTTGCTGGGGGCCCCAGAAGCAAGTCCTTCCCCGTCCATAGGCCAACCCCAACTCTGCCTGTCAGGATTCTGCTCACCCTTCAAGGCTTCGGTCTGCCCACTTCCTTTCCAACCCCATGGAGCATCTCCCTGACTGCTCTCTGTCCGCCTCCACCCTGTCTGCCACAGGGCATTGTCTAATACCAGTGAGCTCCCAGTCCAGGTCTCTGCCTCTGACCTTGCCAGAGACATTCTTGGGGGAGCTCCAGCTGAGGGTTGTGGGTAGATAGAGATGGGATGGAATTTACCAGGATGGTATTCTATCTGCTCCCCCCACCTCACATGCACATGCAGAGGCGTGCCCATACACATGCGTGCAAACATACACACTATCTGGCCCACCCGCCATTTTGTGCACTGCTAGCCTTCCCTCTAGCTCTGCCCAGGCTGGCCCTGGGACCTCTCCGCTCTCCACCCTTCCCTTCACTGGCCCCTGGCAAGCCTCCCACGCCACCCTTCTCTCTAGGGCAGATCCTGACTGTGAGTCGGGGGCTGGCCCGAGGCAAGGCGCTACTACACACGGCAGCAGTCCTGTCCCTGGGAAAATGAGAGGAACGTGGCTTGGGAGCTGGTCATCTACCAGCGGCAGGAAACTCCCACAAAATCCAGGGAATAAGCAAACCTAGATCCTTCCCACTGAGGCCAGGAAAGTAGTCCATGAAAAGCAAGGTTAAGAAGGTTTTCCTTCTCCCTCCCCACTTGCTAGAGAGCAAAGCAGCAGGGCCAACTGGTTCCCAAATGATGGGTTTCCTGTCAGTCCCCCCACCGACCCCCTGCAGGATAGACCAGCTGTTGGTGCCAGATTAATGGCCACGATTAAAAGCAAAATGCCCTTGCTGTGGCCGACTGTCCTCCCACACCTGTGAGTCTGGAGGCTGAGCTTTAAGCCCTGCGAATGGAAGATTTGTAATGAAATCAGACAGGCCTCTTAACCGCTGATGGTATCAGGGCCCAGGGGAGATGCAGACTTATTTCCTAATCTCCCGCGGAGCATCTGTCAACCCCGCCACACAGCAATGTCACTCCTGTGTGCAGCAAGGACCTTCCATGGGGCGGACTGTCAGTTGCCTGCCCTGCTGCCTGCCCCCTCCCACCCCTCCTGTGGTCCCTTCCCCTTGCTCGAGCTTGGGCGGCAGGGACATTCACAAAGATAGGCACTCACGCACACACATACACACACCGGTTCATTCATGAGTTGTCTGCTCTGCTCTATTTGCACAAATGGAAGAAAGAGAAAAATAAGAATGGCTCTTCAGTAACATTGGAAAACAGCAAAGAATACCATCGATGGAGTAAACATTCTGAGAGATTTCTAGAAGCTGAGAGGCAAATGAGAACAAAATGAGAAACCCATTGACGTCGGAGTCTGTGACCCACCAGGCAAACTCTAGGGAGTGGTTTCCCCACCAGAACCCAGGACCCCCCCCCCCCAACTCTGGGCAGCAGGGCTGGGTGGAAGGGCTGCAGGAGGCCTCCGGAGCAGCGACATCCAGTCTACCCTTTGTCCTCAGGATTTACTGGATTAGGACTGTGCACTGAGTCAGTGGGGGGTCCAGGAGGCCTGCACAGCAGAAGGAGTAGGAACATATGATCCCAGCCAGGAGAACAAGGAGAGGGACTCGGTCCAACAGTGGTATCTCCTATGATACCAGAAACTTCCCTACGGTTACTGGCTATTACAGCCTTAGGAGACCCTGAGGTCCAATTAGTAGGAGGTGTAGGAGTGGGTGATTGGGAACAGGTAGCATGGCATGGACTCTGCCACTCCCCGGTCCCAGCCTCTCAGTGGGGAGAACTCCCAATGAGACCTAGGACATGAGACACAAGGAATCCTGTCACTCCTGTCCCTACATGGCCATTTGCTCACAGCTCATGCTCTTGGGAGAGCATTTCCTGTCCACAGCCCTTCCAACAAGGTTCAGATCAGGTCAGGAAATCCTGTGCTCCTCTTGACATTCATAATATGTCTTACCTTGATAAAGGCTCTGAAAAGTCCTGCAGTAACTTTACTGTATAAATTACATTCAGTGCAGTTGCAGATCTAAAGTGTGCAGTTCAATGAACTTTGACAAGAGCACACTCATATAACCTAGAGTTGCAGCAAGATTTAAAGCATTTCCATTGCACCAGAAAGTTCCTTCATGCCCCTTTCCCATCATCCCCATTCCTACCCTAGAGGCAACCACTTTATTTTTTTTTAATTTAAAAAATTTTTTTAAATTTTTATTTATTTCACAGAGCGAGATCACAAACAGGCAGAGAGAGAGGAGGAAGCAGGCTCCCTGCTAAGCAGAGAGCCCTATGTGGGGCTCGATCCCAGGACCCTGGGATCATGACCTGAGCCAAAGGCAGAGGCCTATAACCCACTGAGCCATCCAGGTGCCCCTCGAGGCAACCACTTTATGACTTCCATAACAATAGAGTAATTTTGCCTGTCCTAAAGCTTCATATAAATAGATTCTTATACAGCCTGTGCTCTTGTGTCTGACTTTTTTCCCTCAGCATAATAATTGCAAGATTCATCCATGCTGCTCCATGTGTCAGTAGTTCATTTCTTTTGCTTATTGATCGTTTGCAGTTGTCCACTATAAAAACTTATCTATTACAGTTTGCTTATCTACCATTATTCTGGTAAATATGTAGGCTTTTCCAATTTCTGCTTGAACAAAGCTGCTACAAACACTTCTCCACGAGACATCATGAATGCATATTTTGTATTTTTCTTGGGCGGTTATACCTAGGCACGGGATTTGCAGGTAAATGCAAACTGCCAGGCTGTTTTCCAAAATACCAATTTGCACTCCCACCAGAAATGTGTGAGACTTTCTGTTGGTCCATACCCTCACCATTACTTCGTGTTGTTTCTGCAGTAACTATTTAAATTTTTTTGGTTTAACTCCTCACTTCCCACACTTATTAAACCACTGAGCATTTTTTCTTATAAATCTTTCTAATACCCCATGGAACTAGTGTCCTGCAGAAGTCACTGTGGATGGTAAGGACCTGAACCTTCACTTATAAATAGAAGTCAAAACATTAGCAACAACAAATCACCAGAATATGAGGAGCAAGAGAAGGTCAAAAGAGGGGATAGAGGCAAGCAGTCAGAAGAAAAGGCCTCCAGAGAAAAGGAGTGAGTTTAATAAATAACTTGGTAAAAATTCTGAGATTCAAGAGGATGTCACACAGATAAAACTAGAATAGGCTACTGTGAAAGAGAAAAAGAATTCATAAATAACAAACATGACTGCCAACATGAAGGTCACGTTAGAAGCGTCTAAAAGGAAAATGCTGAAAATGCAGAGGGACATGGAAAGAGAACCAAGAGCTCAAGAAGTTAGAGGAAAATATCCCCAGAGCAAGGGGAGGCTTGAATTCACAGACTGAAAAAGCATACTACACATCAGGGAAAGCTTGATAAAGAACAAGATCAATAGCGTTTGGTCCTGATATATAAATGGACTAATTAAAGGGACAAAATTAAGGCCTCAGAAATACACAAAAATAGTAAGAGAATCTAATTTAGGATAAAGGTGGTATTTTATTTTATTTTATTATTTTTAAAGATTTCACTTATTTATTTGACAGAGAGAGACACAGCAAGAGAGGGAACACAAGCAAAGGGAGTGGGACAGGGAGAACAGGCTTCCCACTGAGCAAGGAGCCCCAACACAGGGCTCGATCCCAGGACCCTGGGATCATGACCTGAGCCAAAGGCAGACGATTAACAACTGAGCCATACAGGCAACCCCAAGGTGGTATTTTAAATCAGAGGGAAAAACTATCATTTACTAAAGGGTTTACAACTGACCATGTATCCAGAAAAAAAAAGATGGTTTTCCTTGTTATTTCTTATTCTAAAATAAATTCCAGATAGATTTTAGTTGTAAAAATGAAATTACAAAAACAATAGAATAAAACATGTATATCAGGTAAGGGGCTATACTAGATAAATTCCAAAAATATCAGCAGCTTAGCACAAGAGTTTATTTTTTGCTCATGTGGAGCCTGATTGGAGGGAAAGGAGCAAGCTGGAGATCTTGCTGCTTAGTCTTCCAGAGACCCAAGGGCCAAAGAAGCTCTGTCGTCTTCAACAAGTGGTCCTGGAGGTGTCCCTGAGCATTGACATCCATCTGTGAGTTAGAGAATGAGAGAGAAGATGATGCATGAGGGAGCACACATATCTAAAATAGGAAAGACAAGTGGGAATAACCTTTGAAACTGAGGGATTTTAAAACTGGCAAGAGGTTTCTCTCCATAATTCTATGTAAGTAAATTTGAAAAATCTAGTTGAAGTGGTGATTTTCTAGGAATAGATTATTTATCAAAACTGACCCCAGAAGAGAAAGAAAGCCTAAACAAATAAATCTTAATGAAAGAAATAGAGGAAGTTGTTCAAGAGCCAATCCCTAAAAAAAATTTTCAGAGGGGAACTCTATAAAGCTGAAGAAATAAGACATTCTCAATGGCCATTAAATTATTCCAGAAAATAGAAAAAACAAGGGCATGAAGAGACAAGTGAAATTATCCAACAAACCACTATGGAAACTCGGGCTGGCCTGGTAGTAAGTTGTATGTACTTGGAGGGCACCCCTTACCTCAGCAACCAAAGCTCAATTTTTCACCAGGTCACCAGGTGCCAACAGTTGGTATTCTAGACAGCTCTCTGAAAAACTGGTGTCTGAATTTAAATTGGACCTCTGGCTCTTCTTATGACAGACTTGTCTTATTCAATAGATGAATTATTTTCTACACACAGAGATCACAAGTAAGAAGAGAGGCAGGCAGAGAGAGAGACAGGCTCCCCACTGAGCAGAAAGCCAGATGCGGGGCTTGATCCCAGGACCCTGGGATCATGACCTGAGCCAAAGGCAGAGGCCTTAACCCACTGAGCCACCCAGGTGCCCTCTATTTAATTCTTAATGTAAATAGGAAATTATATGCTCGAATAGATTAGCTAATAACTTAAAGATAGGCACTAATAATATGAATATGGGATATGGAACCTGAACACCACAAGAGGAACAAAGAAAAACAATAAAATACTTTGTCAACCCAACGAAATTCAGAAAAAGGAAAAAAAATATTGAGAAAGAATAATGAGCAGAGAACATGAAATAAAATGGCAGGAAAGCCAAACATTCCATTGTTATGTTATGACTGTGAATTAGTTAAATTTCTTTTTTGAAAGATAAAGGCCTTAATACTGGGCACATATACACATATCATTGTGTACACTCACATAACTCTGATGGTACACCAGTTACAGGATACTCACTTAAAACATAATGACAAAGATTAACATCAATGGTCCAACAAAGGTATCTCAGGCAGATGCCAGCCAAAAGAAAGCAATGTATGGTGTACTCATATCAGACAAGGTAGAATTCAAGGCAAGATGCATTTTTTCCAGTAAAAAAACACAGTCTACCAAGAAGATGTGAAATAAAAAAACCAAACCATAATCGTGGTGGGAGAATTTATCATAACCCAGAACCAAATTCAGTGGAGGAAGGAGAAGGTTTGAATATCAAACTGAACAAGCTTCACGTGTAGCCCAAAAGCAAACTATCTGCTTTCTTTTCAGATTCTCATGGAATGATAACAACAATTGATCACACACCATGCCACAAAGAACTCAGTAATCAAAAAGTAGAAATTCTGTGGTCCATGTTACCTGATCACAATGTAATCAATCTAGAAAATAAACAAGAAAAAGATAATGCCTTCACCTCAAGCCTAACCACATGGAAATTCCCAAACATTCCTCTAAATACCTCAGGTTAAAATGAAAAATCAGATTAGCATTACAACCTGTCTGAAATTATTAACCACAAGAATATTTCATATCAAAACCTAGATAATCTGACTGAAGAATTCCTCATAGCAGTGGTCAGAACCTTAAACTCCTTTGGGTAAAGTCAGTGACTGACTCATCCATTCCACAAAAGTTTTCTGAGCGCCTATTGTAGGCCAGCACTGCTTCAAGTGGTGGGGACAGAGCAGTGATCAAAAGAGGGAATGTTCCTTTTGGTGGAGGTTATGTTCAGGTGGATAACTGCAAGAATTATTGAAAAAAACATCCTGAATGTTCAATTCAAGAACCTGGAAAGGTACAATAATATGCCTTCAGAAAAGTAAGGGAGAAGAGTAAGGTAAATATAAAAATAGATGACTTAGAAACAAAAAGAAAACAATTGATAAAATTAAGATCTGAAAGTCTAGGGCACCTGGGTGACTCAGTGGGTTAAAGCCTCTGCCTTCAGCTCGGGTCATTATATATATATATATGTGTGTATAGATAGATAGATAGATACATATATGTATCTATCTATCTATCTATACACACACACATATATATCTCTATATCTATCTAAATATATATAGATAGATAGATATCTATCTATATATATATGTAACGGACTATTATTCAGCCATAAAAAATAATGATATCTTGCCATTTGCAACAACATGGATGGATTGAAAGTATAATGCTAAGCAAAATAAGTCAGAGAAAGACAATACCATATGGTTTCCCTCATATGTGGAATTTAAGAAACAAAACAAATGAACAAAGGGGAAAAAAACCCCAAAAAACAGACTCTGAACTCTAGAGAACAAACAGACGGTTACCAGAGGGGAGGTGGGTGGGGATGGGTGACAGGCGAGGGGGATCAAGAACACACTCGTCTTGATGAGCACTATGTACAGAACTGGTGAATCACTGCATTATACACCAGAAGCTAATACAACACTGTATGTTAACTATATGGGAATTAAAATTAAAAACTTAATTTAAAAATTAAGATTTGATCAGACTCTGCCATGTCTAAGAAAAAAGAGAGAAATCACAAATACGTATCTTTAGAAAGGACAAAGGGGATGATATGGCTGCAGATACAGAGAAGATTGTAAAGCTTATAAGCAAATAATGTGTATAATAGAATGTCAAGAAGTGTAAAAACTTAGATAAAAACAGATGGCTACTGTGGGCAAGATGAAGAAATTACTAGGAGTATGTGAATTACCGACATTAACTCGTGTGGTGGAAAATTAGCATGGTCCAATAACTACAGAGAATTTGAAATGATTGTTCAGGATCTACTCACCAAAACACATAAATACCTATACAAGTTCAAAGTAAAACTTGACAGACTATTGAGGCAAAGATAATCTTATTTAAATTATGTAGAACATAAAGATGGAAAGAGACTTTTGCAAGGCTGGAATATCAAAATCTGAGATAGAACATGAACACTGGAATTACAATGATAAGAACAGAAGCAGGGAGAGCAGGAAAGCTGGAGCACAAACTGCCCTGAGGGAGAGCTGTCACAGTGGGAGCTACTGTGTGTGTTCGCTTGGGTCTATGAATGGTCTGTCACCCAAACATGGCTCTGGGGACATCCCAATCTGTGTCCCTGCCCTCCCTTCATGCCCTGCCACAGTCCACATCTATGGCTTTATGGGATGCTCCTTACACTCAGCTGATCCCCTGAAAGTGGACTGCTATGGTGCTACTGTCCCATTTGGGGGGGTGGCCCCAAAAGATGGTGGGGAAGAGACATCCTCTCAAGGACAGAATGTAGAACAATACATCTTCTTGACCACTTTCCCCAAGGGCAAGATGGCCTGAGCTACAGCTTTCCATTGGTTCATGGACAATGGCTAGTGGTGTAGCTGGACAATTGGAAGCTCAGACAGAACAAGATTAGAGACGGGAGACAAGGTCATCTGGGGAGGAGAATGTGAATGGATCTCTCAGAACTGTCCCAGAGGCAGAGACTCCGCTCCAAAATATACTCCTCTCCAAAATTTTCCCCACTGTGAAGGAAGTTCTTGATGATCAGGTGGACAAGATGCCCGCCCAATGGGCGAGTGTATATCAGCTTTTTTCCTCAGTTACCCCTGAGCCTACTCAGAAATGAAGTGCTTTTGGAGGCAGGAACAGAGAACACCTATCCAAGTAAGGACTTGACAGCCTCTCCAAAGCTGAAGCAGCCAGTGAGTGCCACAGACAAGGCTCTAAATTCCAGCAGTGGAGACCAACTCTGCAATTCTGGTATATTGCAGTAGAGATGACCTATCAGCGTTTGACAGCAAGTGGTTACACTGGACTCCTTCCATCTTGGAGGGTCAGTGATTTGTGCTCATTGGGATAAATATTTATATTGGAGCTCGATATACGTTTTCTCTCCATGCTTCTAGCAGGACCACTTTGAGCAGACTTAATAAATACCACTGGAACAACGCATATTCCATACTATTTCTGCCCAAGAAACTCAGTTTAAAAAAAAAAAGTGGGGGCGCCTGGGTGGCTCAGTGGGTTAAGGCCTCTGCCTTCAGCTCGGGTCATAGTCCCAGGGTCCTGGGATCGAGCCCCACTTCGGGCTCTCTGCTCTGCAGAGAGCCTGCTTCCTCCTCTCTCTCTGCCTGCCTCTCTGCCTACTTGTGATCTCTGTCAAATAAATAAATAAAATCTTTAAAAAAAGAAAGTGAAGCAATGGGCCAATGGTCATGGGATTCACAGGGCTTTCTCATATACCAGGAGAGTTTAACGGATAGAAGAATAAAATGGGCCACTGAAGGACCAGTTACAGCACTGATTGACAACACCGTGTGAGTTTGGGACACTGTCCTCCAAGACATGGTATGTAAATTCAACCAGCAACCAATGGATAGTGTCACTATCCACTAGGTATTTGTCACTATCAAACCAAATAACCCACTTTCAAAAAATATGCTTCTCATTCCTGTGTCTGCTCTACATCTGCTAATTTAGAGGTTTTGATATCCAAGGGAGGAAAGCTTCAGTCTGGGAACATATAATGGGTGCACTGAATAGGAAGTTAATAGTGCCAAGCCGTCATTATGGGCTGTTTGTGCCGCTGGATAAACAGGCCCAAAGGGAGGTCATAGTGTTGGTTGGAATGATTGGGATTTGTGCTGTCCAATTCTATAGCCACCTGTGGCTATTATAAATTAATTTAAATTAAGCAAAATTAGAAATTCAATTCTTCAGTCACACTAGCCACATGTCAGGTGGTCAATATCTGTATACAGCTATTGGCTACCATATCACGTGGTAACATATGGCTATTGTCTACAGGAATTGGCAGAGCAAATGTAGAATGTTTCATCACTGCAGAAAGTTGCATTAGACGGTGCTGATTTCAACAACCAAAGAGTAATAGGGAGGTCATTCTGTGGGACACGAAGAAATGAGGTTACCTCTCTGGGACCCAGCTGCTCTATCTACTGGCACCGGTATGAGTGGGGGTCAATATGGAAGGAAGACTACAACAAACATATTTAGGCAGGACCATCAGGGCTTAGACCCCTCACGAATAATGGTCCAGGCCACCTCACAATGTAAAGAATCCCTACCAACTGAGGTGTCAGCTGAAGGCAAAGTCAACGTAAATGGTAGAGGTAGAATAAATGGTAGAGGAGGGAGGTCATACACCTTCGCCAAGGCATAGAGTCTCCTCATAGTTTCTTCTTTGCTCAGCCACATGTATATTCACATATTTAAATGAATTTCTCTGAGATTTCCCTTTAGTTACGTAAATTGTGTGCAGATTATTTAGATAAGATTGGAACAGAATCAGAGAAGGAATGGACCTTGTCCCAGAAATCTTAGACTTGGAGTTGTATAGAGTAACTAATAAAAGAATGAAGATATTGGGGTGCCTGGGTGGGTCAGTAGGTTAAAGCCTCTGCCTTCAGCTCGGGTCATGATCCCAGGGTCCTGGGATCGAGCCTCACATCGGGCTCTCTGCTCCGCGGGAAGCCTGCTTCCCTTCCTCTCTCTCTGCCTGCCTCTCTGCCTACTTGTGATCTCTGTCTGTCAAAAAATAAATGAAATCTTTAAAAAAAAAAAAAAGAATGAAGATATTTTCACTTTGTTAGGTTATAACTTTGGTGGTGGTGGGGGAAGGGTGTTCTAAAGATGGAAATCAGGCAGAACTATAGTAAGAACTTACTGGTTATTTTGGCCGCCAAGAGTTTGATTCTGCCAGTAGCCTTCCAGTGTTAGTTTAAGTAGAGCTGGTTTCTGTTGTTTGCAAGGAGAATTTCTGATGGGTACAGAAGTATAAATGTTGGTGAGGAATTGACATAGTTATTTGTGGATGACATGCTTGTCTTCCCAGAAGTTCCTTGAAAATCAAGAGAGAAAACACTAGGAAACAGCAAATAATTAACTGTGGTAACCAGATATAAATTGCTTTCCTGTTTATCCACTTTATTCTGCAAGAAAATTTAATGCTCAAAATCCTATTTTCAATGTAAAATAAAACCAGACCCTGAAGGGCCCTAAATGCCAGACCATTCTGTCTTGATGGTGGGGAGGAGCCAGAGAAGGTGTCAGAGCGTTGAGACCTTGTCAGCAAGCTAAATGCAGGAGTTTGGGGGCGAGGGGGGGTGGCGGGGAGGTGTCATGTCCCTGCCCCCTGTCCTGGCAGGTGCCTATGGCTGCCGTCCACCGGGCCCAGGGGTGGGGGCTGTCAGCTTGAGAGCAGTGACCACTCCAGTGTGCACTGGTGGGGCCAAGGGGGCAGGAGGGACAGGAGCTGTGGTGTGGTCTCTGGGGTGTGAGTCAGTGCAGGTCCTCTGGGGACAGCAGACCTACATTTTGCCAGTCTTTGGCTTGTATACATTGGAGGACTTCTGTAAGGAAAATAATAAAAATTACAGATATAAAATAAGGTACAAACATGAATAATTACTTGGAATGAGAAAAGAAATCAAAACCACCAACAATAAGAAAAGTCGACATAGTCCAAATATCATATAATCTCCCCAAATAGCCTAACAGTTTTAAATGCTGCACACATCTTTGTAATACTTTTTTTTCCCTTTAATTTTTGGCTACATACCTTTTGGCAACTTCTTCATATAACGATGCTGTAAAGTACAGTACATGACGTTTCCTATAAAGAGAATAATTTGGCATTTCCTAAAAGGGAATAGAAAGATAATTCCCGGTGTGGTTAGCCAATCTGTTATTTTGTTACTAATAGTTTAGGAGAGTTCAGCTTCATGATCTGTCGATAAAGTTGGAAATGTTCAGGATTGTCGCCCAATCAGCGGCAACCTCTATCCAATATCTTTTACAAGTGAGCTGTAAGATTGCAGGGTGAGGGCCAATTTTAAATATTTGGAATTGACGGCTCGTTAACCAGAGCAATTCATTGAATTGCAGCAATGCATTCTTAAATTGCTGCTACATTGCTTTTAGCAGCATAATTGTGTAATAAAATGACTCTTGCGCTATGTACACTGTAGTTATTGATGAATATGTACAGAAGCCTTGTCACGGGAACCCTTGTTCCTCTAGGCTATCTTGCTCTGTTGGTGAAAATTTCATGTGCCATTTCGTCTGGAACTACCAGACCTCATCAGGACAAGGTGCATCAGTCACACTGAGATGTGATTTCATATAGTGAGACATATAAAACATGCAACTTGACACAGAAGTACCGGGTGCTTGTGGAACTTGCGCAGGACTCAAGCCCTTCAAACAATGGAATCCTGATACATTTGATTCTGCATGAATCCCATGAAAGAGAAACAAAATGTGCGATGCACTTATAACTGCATATGTAGCGTTACAGAGTATATTCTTCAACGGGAGTATATTTTTTTTAAAGTTTTTTATTTATTTATTTGACAGACAGAGATCACAAGTAGGCAGAGAGGCAGGCAAAGAGAGGGAGAAGCAGGCTCCCCGCTGAGCAGAGAGCCCTATGCGGGGCTTGAATCCCAGGACCCTGAGATCATGACCTGAGCTGAAGGCAGAGGCTTAACCCACTGAGCCACCCAGGCACCCCGAGAATATATTTTTGAGGGAAGAGAATTTCCAGTTTGACTGGGCATCCATGAGAAATGAATCCTATGTTCTGATGGTGGAAGAATTTTTCACCGGCCCACTCTGGCTCTTTTCATTTCAAACCTCATTTCTCCTCCACAACCTGCCAGTACTGGGGGCTGACACATTCATATTTCAATATGACCTCTGGCCTAAACCTTCGTGTCATGGTAATTGGTGAGCTGGCATGGTGGGTATTGGTGAGTAGGAGTATTATTGCCAGAATGGCTGACAATAATTTAGGTATACACAGGAGTGAGCATAAACTACATAACTATACCCCCACTAAGACAAATAAATGTATCTTCGATTCAACTTCCCCTTAGCCAGACCCCAAAGATGTCCACAGCCATCCAACACCTTTCGACATGGTGGAACTATGATAGGGAAGTTACAGTGAAAGACACAATGGTCTTAACGGGAACATTTTACTTCTGTCAGTTTTACAGAAACATTATGACCGTGAGAATGCATTGCTCGGATCCCTCCCAGGGCTTTGCAGAAGGCCTGTGTGAGTTTATCTAACATCACAGTATACCCACCTTGGCTTTGGCTGTCAGGGCAGGAGCTAGGGAAACAGGGAATAGTCCCTTTAATCATGCTCTTACTGAAAATCTCAACACAGTCCACACAACACCCTTCATGCTCACCCTCTCATCTATTCCCACTACAACCTGTGAAGTAGGTATTATCCTCCCCAGGCCACAGATGAAAAGTGGAAGCCTAGAAACAGAAGGACTCTTGGCCAGGGTCACACAGTCAACAAGCAGTTCAGCCCAGCTCTTGTGTTCCATCCAGGTCAGTGCCTAACACAAGGCCTGCACAGTCTCATTTACTCCCATGCTCATTGCGACAGAGTGATGAGGAAGGGGTTATGCTCCCATTTTACAGAAACAGTAGGTTTTATAATCATCCGTCATACCTGCACCCACAGGATAGTCAACAAGGCATTTGTAGGCCTGTGAGTTTTATTTAACTCTCACAGCAACCTGCAAGGAATGTTATCCCCTTTTCTGGAAGAGGAGACAGACTCACTGGAGGTCATATGGGCTGATTAAGGTCCAGCAGCCAGTCACTCCAAAGAGGCACTCCAAACCAGGACTCCCCACTCCTGGTTCAATGCTCCTTTCACTGCACTCTGCTCTCTTCCCCTTTAGAGATCAAAGGGACCCCAGAGCATCATCTAGTCCCATCCCCTCCTGCCACACAGAAGAACCCCAGAGAAGGGGAAGGACTCTTAACCCAATGGTCAAATTTGTTTCTCTGCCTCACTTCTGCAGGAGGCTTCATCTGCCTCTCCATGTCTAGGGGGCCCCAGTGCCTTGGATTTTGCCCTGACCTCTGAGTGACCCATCCTGCAACAGCTTGTACCAAGTCAGTCTATCACTGTCTTCCCTCTTCTTGTAATTGGTCTCCAGTCGCAGGTCCCACTGAAGAGGGAGGAGAGTCTTAAGCAGCCTTAGATGCCGAGTAGCCCCGTCCCCATGGCCACAGCCGATTGGATGATACCAGGGAGGGAGGCCAATCCAGACTGGGCAAGGTTAGACTTGTGTGCCAGAGCAGGTGGGTCTGAGGGTGGAAAAGGAGCCCTGCAGTAGAAAGGCAGAAACACAGAAGAGAGGCTAGGGGACCCCAGACAGAGCCTCTGTTCTGTGAGTACACCAATCCCCTGATTCCCAGCAGTACCTGGGCCCAGGTTATTTTTCTGTGAGAAGCATTAGCACATTCCCCACATTGAATCACATGAGTGGGTTTTGATACCATGCAACTTAGACCTTATAGAATTATTTTAATTTTTTTAACAAGTTTAATGGCTGATACAGGCGTATGGTATTAACTCATATGTGGAATTTAAGAAACAAAACAAATGAGCAAAGGGGAAAAAAGAGAAAGAGAAAGAGACACACCAAGAAACAGACTCTTAACTACAGAGAACAAACAGATGGTCACCAGAGGGGAGGCAGGTGGCGGGGGTAGGGGGTCGGTGACCTAGGTGATGGGGATGGGAGGAAGGAGGGCACTTGTGATGTATGATGATGACGGGTGATGTACGGAAGTGTTGGATCAGTATATAATGCATCTGAAACTAATATTACACTGTATGTTAATTAACTGGAATGTAAATAAAAAGTTTTTAAAAAGACACTTTTTAAAAGTAGCACACTATATACATTGCTCTGCATCTTGTTTTCTTTTTTCACTGAACAGTCCTGGAAATCATTCCAGGCCATAAAATGATGCATTGTTTTTATAACCAAAGTCCATGGTTTATGTCTGGATTCAACTGACCCCACCAAGGGGTGAGATGGGCCCTGGAGGCCTGTCACTTAGTCAAAAACAAAGGACAGGCAGGATCAGGAGATATGTCTGGTCTCTTCGCTGGTGGGAGAACGGAGAGACTGAGGCCTTAGTCAGTGTCTACAGGAGACTGAGGCCGGACCTAGAGGGTTTGGCCGTGTCGGGGATGAAAGGCCATGGCTTGGCTTGCTGACCTTTGCCCCTCCCTGTGAAGTTCAGAAACAGGTTCCTCAATGACTTCATCATTCTGCCTCATCCTGTCTCGCACGGCAACTTCTCCTCCTGAGTACGTGGCTGCAGAAAGGGGAAAGCTGCCTGGGCCTCCCTGGCTCTTTTGTCCTTCCAGTTTGTCTCCACTCCCTGAGGGGCCTCCTTCCCCCGTGGCAGCAAGGGCTTTGTGGGCCCAGAACAGGCAGCTTCCCTTGCCTCTGCCCCACGGCCCTGGGGATGGGGATTTGGGATACTGGGGGTGGGGGCAGGAGGGGGTGCTGTGTGGGCTCCCCTGCTTGAGCTCTGGAGGTCTTTACCCTCTGCCTCCCTTCCACAGGCTTCCCCAGGGGGCCCGGCCTGATCAGTGCCTTCCTACACCCAGCACCCTACCTTGGGCCATCTGTCCCTTGGAACCACACCTTACTCTTTCTTTCTCCCACAATTCTTTATTCTATTCTTCTGTAAATTGCTTTTGTAATTCTATTCCTGCTGATGGAAATGCCTTTTCCTGACTTTCTAGCCTGCTCCAAAACCCCACAATTTACTGCTGGTCACATCTTGTAAGGACCTCCAAAGGGTTTGCCTCTATTTCTTCTCTCTCCTTCCCCCCACCCCCACAATGCATCGTTGAGGTTATGGAAACATTAACTAGGGTCAGGACGTCTTTTCCACAGAGGAATTTTTGTTTCTAATTCTGGTGGGGCCATTCCACTGAGTCGGCATCAAATGCGTGTCTCCACCTGAAGAGAGGGTTTATTTTATCTGCGTGCACATGCGCTATAGCCGGCGGTCAGGCATGGGAGTCCCTACTGCAGTCACTCTTTCCATCAGCAGATGCTCCCTGCAGCCTCCAGTCTGTGGGCTTGGGCTGGGCAGCCAGGGACACACATAAGAACAGGCATCCTCAGGACACTTGGGTAGCTCAGTCGATTGGGCATCTGCCATCGGCTTGGGGTGTGATCCCAGCGTCCAGGGATCAAGTCCCACATTGGACTCCCTGCTCAGTGGGGAGCCTGCTTCTCCCTCTCCTGCTCCCCCTGTTTGTGTTCACTCTCCGTCTCTCTGTCAAATAAATAAACAAAATCTTTAAAAAAAAAATGGACATCCTCACTGTCCTCACAGGTGCCCCAGTGTGTTGTGGAGGACAAGACATGCACTAGGATAATCCGGGGCTATAGGTTGTATTTGTGCTGAAACTTTATCCCCTTTAGTGATTGTGAAGCATTTTGAGGGCACCTGTTCTGTGCCAGGCACTTGTGTGGCCTCGTTTCATTTTGACAACCACTTGCAAGTTGGGCATTGTTAATCTTACCTTACAGATGAGGAAATTGAGGCCCAGAGAGGGTGAGATGCTCACACAAGGTGATAGTGGAGGTGTAGCGTCAGGATTTGATTCCAGGATAGACTGACCACAAGGCTAGGTTCCCTCCACTGTCTGGAGCAGCCCTCTCAGCTCTGACAGCAAAAAGGAGCAGATTTCACACTGGTTCGTTGCTTTGTCTCATTTCTACCCCGAGTGTGACAGGAGGGGGATGTGGGAGAGAGTTGGGCCCAGAGGACAGAAAAGGGCAATTGGCCTGCACAGGGTAGGGGTGGGAAGCAATGCTTGTCTGTTTGCCTGCACATGCGTAAGGACACAACCTGCGGGGACAGTAGATGGTATGGGAGTAAATGAGGCTGTCCTTGCCTTTTCATGCACCAGCGTCTTCATTTGTGTGGAAACCTTAGTACCACGAGTATCACATCTGATAGGCCTTCCCAGCCCAAAAGAAACTACACTGTTCAATCAACAACCCATGACTGTCTTCCCTACACGGGGCATGGGATAAAGAGATGCTTAAGAAATGGTCCTTTCTCTTAAGAGCTCGTAGGTTAGCACAGTCCCTTGAAAACCAATGGGGCAAGTGACTTGGTGGTAGAATGCCTGGGGTTGGGAGCTGCCAGAACTCAGGGAAGAGGATGTCACTCAGCTGGAGGGGTAAATCAGGAATCCTTCTTGGAGGCAACGACTGAGCTGAATCTTAAAGGATGAGCTGTCCTTCAAGGTCAAGGCAGGTGAGAGAGGGCATCCCAGCACATGTGCATGACATGTCCAAAGGCCGGTGGGGGGGGGAGGCAGGGCAGTTTTGGAGAACAGTAAATAGTTGGGTATGGCCAGAACCTCCTTCAGGTGCTTTGTTACAAAAGGTCATTTAGCCAAACTGGGAGTTTGGTCGCTATTCAGTAGATAAAGAGAATGATTGAAATCCTTTAAGTGAGGGTAAGGGATGTTCAGAGCTGCATTTTAGAAAGATCATTCCAGGAGATGTCTTATTCTAAATGCTGCCTGGAGAGCAGTTCCTCTTGCAGCCTTCTGCACTTCTCGCACGTAAGCACCCACAAAACACAAAAATGCATAACAATTCTGAAAATCAAAACTGGCAGACAATCAATTATGAGAATCTGAAAGACAAAATAATTGCTTGTCCATGCTTGGACTAGGAAACAGAGCAATGCACTCACGTAAATAAAGATAGAAATACACTTAATTCTGTTTGCCATTTAGAGACCCCAAATATTTAACAATTAGAAAATTGCACAACTGTCTTTTTGCTGTAAATGGGCTGCTTTTTTGAGGTAGCCAGTGCAGTATTCTCATATTCCTGTCCCCCCCCCCTTTTTTAAAGATTTTTATTTATTTGACAGTCAGAGATCACAACTAGGCAGAGAGGCAGGTAGAGAGAGAGAAGGAAGTAGGCTCCCCACGGAGCAGAGAGTCCGATGCGGGGCTTGATCCCAGAACTCCGGGATCATGACCCGAGCCGAAGGCAGAGGCTTTACCCACTGAACCACCCAGGCGCCCTGTCCTGTCCCTTTTTTTTTTAAAGATTTATTTATATTTTTTTATTTGAGAGAGAGAGAGAGAGAGAGAGAGCTGGGTGATAGGGGTAGAAGGAGAGAGAGAGAATCCCAAGCAGACTCCATGCCAAGCATGGAGCCCAATGTGGGGCTCAATTTCACAACCCTGAATCAGGTCCTGAGTTGAAACCAAGAATCAGATGCTTAACCAACTGCACCACCCAGGTACCCTGTCTTTTTTTTTTTTTTTTTTGTAAAGATTTTAATTTTTAGTAATCACTACACCCAATGTGGAGCTCAAACTTACAAGCCCAGGATCAAGAGTCACATGCTCCACCAACTGAGCCAGCCAGGCATCCCATCAAATTCCTGTCCTTGCATCTACCTTTTTGCACTAAATGAGCTTGCAATCCCCAAAGGAGAGAAAATAGGGGAGCCCTACTAGGGCTAGCACTTATCATTCTGAAAGGTGAAGAATCTCGACACAAAGCCTTGAGATAGGAGGAGAGAAGGAAGGGAGAGCTGTTAATGATGTATGCTGATGTGCAGGTTTTCATAAACTCCACAGATCCAGAATGGCAGAGGGACCAGACAACAGGAATAGAAGATGTCCCCCACTTGTGAAGGAAGAAGTTAGAAAAATAAAAAGAAAACTAAGCCCAAGTAAAGTAGAAGAAAGACATAATAACAAAAATGAGTCAAATAGGAAGACAATTAATTCATTAATTAAATTTAGCAATGCAGCTGGATCTACTCTATAAACAAAACCCCATAGTACTTCCACTAACCACCTACAATTAGTGAAGTTCAAAAACAGTGCCATTTACAGTAACATCAAAAAAGCAATGAAGTGTGCCTGGGTGACTCAGTGGGTTAAGCTTCTGCCTTCAGCTCAGGTCGTGATCTCAGGGTCCTGGGATCAAGTCCCACATGGCTCTCTGCTCAGCAGGGAGCCTGCTTCCTTCTCTCTCTCTCTCTGCCTGCCTCTCTGCCTACTTGTGATCTCTCACCCTCTCTAAGAAGAAGAAAAAAAACAAGAACAAAACAAAAAGCAATGAATATCTCGGAACACACCTAGTGAAAGGTGTACAAGACCACATACTACTGAGACAAGTTAAAGAAAATCTAAATCAAGGGAGGAAGGGATATACCATGTTCATAGATTGAAGGACTAAGAATATTCATACTGACACTATTCTAAATAGCCTAAACTGGAAACAACTCAAATGCTCCTGAACAATACAATGCACAAATTCATCATGATATAATCACACAGTTGAATTTGCATCTACAACTCAGCAATGAGAATGAGTAAACTTCTGCTGCATGTGACAACCCTGATGAATTCCATAAACATAATGTGGAAAGATATGCACTGTATGATTTTACTGATCAAAAATTCAGAAACATGGGCACCTGGGGGGTTCAGTCAGTTGAGCATAAAACTCTTTGTTTTGCCTCAGTTGCGGTCTCCAGGTCATGGGACTGTTCTCAATGCAGAGTCAGCTTGAGATTCTCTCCCTTTGCCCCTCTCCCTGCTCATGCACATGCTCTCTCTCAAATAAATAAATAAACAAATAAAATATATTTTTTTAAAAGTTCAAAACCAGACAAAACTCGTCTATGGTGTCAGAAGTCTGGATAGTGGGAGATAATGACCAACAGGGCCTAGGAGAGATTTCAGACGTTGGTCATCTAGTCCTTGACCTGGGTCGTAGCTTCGCAAGTGTGTTTAGTTTGGTACAACAGGATTGTGCATTTATGGTTTGTGCGCCTTTCTGAATGGGTCTTAATTCGGTAAAAATTTTAATAAAAAAAGGAATTAATTAGGAAATGGGAAATTGTGGTATAAAGGACTTAAAAGGCTTCTCAGATTCTGTGATATAGATGAATTCTGTGTCATGCGTGTATACTGCAGCCCAGCAAGAGAGCTGAGCACTTTGTAGTTACTCACTTACTTAGCCCTCTCTGATTAAATAGTGTCCCATGAAATAGATATGCTTATCATCCACCCACCCACCCTCATTTTGAAGATAGTCACAAAAATCTGAAAAGAAAAAAAAATCAGCAAATGTAATTTTACAGGTGAGAAAACAGGCCAAGAGAGTTTAAAGGAACTTCCCCAGAGTCACAAAACAACTAAGAGGTAAGGTCCAAGAGTCAAACCTCAGCAGCTGGGGCCCAGGACTCACGCTCCATGCCATCCCACAGAGTCAGCTTGTCAGCTGTTTCTCTTCGCTCCATCCTTCCCCCATCCCTGGAACAGTGTTTCTCAAACTCTATAATTCATTCCACAATTCATGGGGTGTCTTTGCCATGTTTGATGACACTAAGAACAATAGTGATTCCTATGGTGTTTCAGGATGTGCCAGTATTGGACAAACTTTTTAAGAGCTTGGAACAGTGTCAGGAAAGTTGCCGAACAAAATGTCTTCTGTATTTTTGTCACTAGAAGCAGAGTTGTGACGGGCAGCATAATATGCATGTTCACTGCCAAGAAACTTGCATAATGATTTTCTGAATCCATTAAGGCTTTTTAATTGGTATTGAGTAATATACCACACGCATGGCAGAGACTATCCATAGCCATCCCTGAGCTCCTCTTCACATGACCTTTTATCTAGAACTGTTAAAATTGCTCAGTTAACTATGCATAAATGTGTGGAATAATCAGTGTATTCTCAGCTATGTAAAAATGCGGAAAAAGATTTTTTAGGAATACACCAAATTATGCACAGTAGTTATGTTGGGTTGTAGCTTTTTGCATTGGTTATTTTTTTATTCCTTGGTATCCTCAAATTTTCTACAACAAATATATGTTACCTTTTCAATCATATAATTCTTTTTTTTTTTTTTTTAAGAGACTGGGAGGAGAGGCAGAGGGACACAGAGGCTCTTATGCAAGCTCCTTGCCCAGCAAGGGGCTGAACAAGGGCTTGACCTTACAACCCTGAGATCATGATCTGAGCCAAAATCAAGAGTCAGAAACTTAACCTCCTGAGCCACCCAGGAGCCCTAAATCATACAACTATAAAATCAGCTTAGAGTATATAAAGTTTTATATAATCATGTACTTGTAATTATGTCAAATATATGTATATAGTAAAAGACTGGAAGAAGTCAATAGTAATTTTTTTCTGTTTGTAGAGCAATGAGTTTTTTCCTTTCCTTTCCTTTTTAGAACTTTACAATTTTTCTGTAGCAATCATTATATCAGTCAAGATTCTAGATTATAGGGGCACCTGGGTGGGTCAGTCGGTTAAGCATCTGTCTCTTGGCTTTGACTCAGGTCATGATATCAGAGTTGTGGGATCAGGGTCCCATATAGGGCTCCACACTCAGCATGGAGTCTGCTTGAGATTCTCTGCCTCTCCCTTTGCGCTTTGCCCCCTGTTCACATGTTCTCGTTCAATAAAATACATACATATATACATACTTAAAAAAATGATTTTAGATTATAAACAACAGAAGTTGACTCCAGTCACCTTAAGCAGTAAAGGATTTATTGTAAGAACATTAGGTGCTTCTCAGCATCTTCTGGAAGCTAAGGAAGGCTTAGTAGGAGAGAACCCAACCAAGGTCAAACCAAGGTCAATGGTTTGGTTAGGACATTGTTTTTTTTTTTTCTTCTTTTTTTTTTTTTAGCTTTTTTCTTTTCTTTTCTTTTTTTTTTTTTAAAGATTTTATTTATTTGATATATAGATATCACAAGTAGATAGAGAGGCAAGTGGAGAGTGAGGGGGAAGCAGGCTCCCTGCTGAGCAGAGAGCCCCATGTGGGGCTCGATCCCAGGACCCTGAGATCATGACCTGAGCTGAAGGCAGAGGCTTAACCCACTGAGCCACCCAGGCGCCCCTGGTTAGGACATTGTTGCTGGGACTGCCACCAGACACCACTAGCCGTCACTGCTGCTGGAGTCCTGATGCCTGCACTGCAATAACAAATATTCTTTCTAACTGTGCCTGTGTCTTCGTGTCACTCTCTCATGGTCCAGACTTCTGGGCAGAATCATCTGATTCACTAACAATAATCATGTGCCCATGTTCTAGCTGCCTGAGTGCAGGAAGGACTACCTGGCTCTTGCCTGGGCTTCCTACAAGGTTCATACGGTAGAGATTCTTCCAAAGAGATAGGGTGTTCAAATG
Organism: Meles meles; assembly: GCF_922984935.1. Lineage (NCBI taxonomy): Eukaryota > Metazoa > Chordata > Mammalia > Carnivora > Mustelidae > Meles > Meles meles. Next base: position 32,406,385 of record NC_060071.1, on the reverse strand, counting down.
TGAGATAGCTCGAAAAAGGATGAATGTCAACTACACTCAAATATTATTATTACAATTATTATTTGCAATGTCCCAAATCAGAGAGCAGAGCTGGTCTAATAAAGACACTAATTACCATAAGTAGGCATTGCTTTTATAATGGAAATAATACTTTTTTTCTTTCCTGTTAAAACATAGACACTTGTATTACACAATGTGGATCAGAGTGCATTTTACTTTCCATAGTATGGATTAAAGAACAGGGTTTATTGGGGGAAATTATAAGCCAAGAATCAGTGAGAAAAAGCACAAGTATTCCATTTTCTTTTTTTTTTTTTGAAGATTTTATTTATTTATTTATTTGGCAGACAGAGATCACAAGTAGGCAGAGAGGAGAGAGGCAGGTAGAGAGAGAGGAGGAAGCAGGCTCCCTGCTGAGCAGAGAACCCAATACAGGGCTCGATCCCAGGACCCTGGGATCATGACCTGAGCCGAAGGCAGAGGCTTTAACCCATTGAGCCACCACGGCGCCCCAAGTATTCCATTTTCTCCTTGCCTCCCAGACAGGATTATCACAGTCAGGAGCCACAGGGCACACAATGGGTCTGTGTTTCTGAGGATGACCCTCACCCCTTATTTGCTTTTTTTCTAGGTACAACTTTACCAGTAAAATAAGACTGCTGAGCATGAGGCAGTAGGAATTTATAGAGGGCCAGGAGTTACCTGAGAAGGGTAATTTTCTAGCAAGGAGGAGTCTCCCAGGGGGTAGAAGGGGTCAGAGAGGGATACTGTGGGTCATGACACATTGGATAAGAAGATGGGTGTGATGTTCATTGAGCAAAACAACACAGGCAGAAGAGGGGTATGTTTGGGAGAAGTGATGAGTTTGGTTTAGGACATGCTGAGTCTGGAGAACATATGAGTCACCCCCAGACAATGTCAAGGTTCCCATAATATACCCCCAGAACAGCCTGCAACTCTCCTTTGTATTGCTTATCCCAATTACACTTTAATCAATAATCGCAGAATTAGTATTGAATCTCCATTCCAGATTGTGAGCTCCTGGAGGTCTTGGCTCAGGTCTGGCCATTTCAATGCTATAGCCCCAGCACCTGGCATAGAATTAGGCACAGAATAAGTAAGGAAAACAAATGTATTGAATGAATTAATGAATCTACATGGAGCCCTGCAGCAGGCAGATATGTGGATAGGAAACCGAGAGACCCGGGATGAAGCTCTAGATTCAGGAGAATTCCACATTTAGACAGTAACTGAATCCAAGGCACTGGCTAAGATGGGTTACCCACCAAGCTCAGCTGGGTTGAGAAAATCAACGAGCCTGAGCCAGAACCCCAGGAAACATCATCATCCCAGGAATGCAAGGTAGGCAAACGTAGGTAGGCAGAGAACAAAGGGAGGGTTGTGCTCTGGAAGGTAAGGAAGAAGAGAGTTTTAGGCATGGAGGAGTCAGTGGAGTCAAATGCTGCCTGGAGGTCTTGTAAAATGAAAAACACCAATACTTATGAAGGACTGGTGGGCCACTCTCAGCTTCTAACAGCTCTCTGTATTAAATCACTGAATTCTGGAGACCACCATGTGCAGCAGGTGTTACCATCATCACTCCCTCCCCGTGATGAAGATACTGGGGCACAGAGAGGCCACCAGCCAGTAAGTGTGGGAGGGCTGTATTTTGAACCCAGGTGATCTGGTTCCCAAGTCTGCACTCTTCAACATTATATACACAGCCTCAGATTAGAGGTAACAGGTGGGCTCATTGGTAACATCAGGAGAACAAACGTCGGCCATGTTGTGGGGTGAAGCCACATGGCAATGAGCAAACAGTGAGCCAGAAGCAAGAGAGTTAAGACCAGAAATCCAGCTTTTCCTTACAAAGGGTGGTCCGGCTGCACTGACACCACCTGGGAGCCTTTAGACATGCAGAACCTTGAGCTCCAGCCCTATCTTCTGAATCAGACTCTGCAATTTAGCAAGGTGATTCATGTGCACAATGAAGTCTGAGAAGCGTTGGACTAGATGATCTCAGGAACTTTGGCTGAGGAGTGAGAAAGAAAAACACAGCATTAAGTGAAAGGTTGATTTTTCTCTGTTTTTAGGTTGAAGAACCTTGAGCATATTTTTAAACTGAGACCAACGGTTTGGAACTCCTGCAGCACATTAGAAGCACCTGGGATGGGACACCTGGGTGGCTCAGTCGGTTAGGCCACTGCCTTCGGCTCAGGTCATGATCCCGGGGTCCTAGGATCGAGTCCCACATCGTGCTCCTTGTCCAGTGGGGAGCCTGATTCTCTCTCTGCCTCTGCCTGCCACTCTGCCTGCTTGTGCTCTCTCTGTGACAAATAAATAAATAAAATCTTTTTAAAAAAGATTTTATTTATTTATTTGACAGACGGAGATCACAAGTAGGCAGAGAAGCAGGCAGAGAGAGAGGAGGAAGCAGGCTCCCTGCTGAGCAGAGAGCCCGATGGGGGGCTCAATCCCAGGACCCTGGGATCATGACCTGAGCCAAAGGCAGAGGCTTTAACCCACTGAGCCACCCAGGTGCCCCAAAATAAATAAAATCTTAAAAATAATTTTTTTTAAGAAAAAAAAAAAAAAAGCACCTGGATGCTGTTAAAATGACCAGTTTCCTAAGGCCTACCCTTGGGAAAGCTGTGTGGCGTATGGGATGGGGTGGAGAGCAACCCGGGGCGGGGGGGGGGGGGGGGGGGAGGCACACATAAGGAAGGACAGGATGGAGGTGCAAGCACCAGGGAATGAAAAAGGGATAAAGGCCTCTTCAGGGAAACAGGAAGGGATGGGATGAGGATGAAGAAATGCAAAGGAGATGTTTTGGAGAAGGAGGGAAAGCATTAACAATAAAGCAGAGAAAGGAATTTTTAGAGGGAAGGGACCAGCAAGGCAATAGATACTCAAAGGGAATCGTGCCTGAGAGCCATGACTGATTGCTTTCTTTCTTTCTTTCTTTCTTTTTTTTTTTAAGATTTTACTTATTTTAGAGAGAGAAAATGAGAGAGGGAAGGTCAGAGGGAGAAGCAGACTCCCCAAGCAGGGAGTCGGATGCAGGACTCAATCCTAGGATTCCAGGCTCATGACCTGAGCTAAAGGCAGTTGCCCAACTGACTGAGCCACTTTCTTAAATGCTAACTAAGACATGCATGGTGGCAAGAATGGTACTTAAAGTCAGATGGGTTACTGGCTTGCTGAGTCTTGCAGTATCTTCCCATCACACATAGCTTACTAGGCACTTGGTGACTTTATTCTCGTCCCTCCACTGGCCTCCAGCATACCAGGCTCTTCAGTGTTCCTTTTCCTATTCATCACATTCCTGCCTCAGGGCGTTTACATTTGCTATCCCCACCTATGGGCTGTTCTTCCTCCAGATATTCACATGGCCTGCTTCCTTACCTTCAGTTAGATCTCCTCCAGTGTACTCCCCTCAATGAAGTGATGAGGGTCATCATTCTCTATCCCCGTCCTCTGCATTATTTTCCATTACTGCCCAACATCAGTTCATAAAGCTACTTGCCTATTTGTTTAGGTCTGCTTTCCCTACCCGAATGCAAGCTCCATTGTCTTGCTCGCTGTGGAAAACCCACTGCCTAGAACAGTGAGGCATAGAGGTGCACCTGTAAAAAGTTTGGAGTGAATAAGTGGCAGCTGCAACCTAGTACAAATGAATGGGATGCTGAGATGAAAAGGTATTGCTGAGTGTGCCTAGGGAAGGTGATGAGCTAGGGAGGTTGAGGAACAACAGGGTGAGTAAAGACAAATAAACAGGCATCTTAAGGGCCTGATTGAGGAGGAAGCACAAGGTTGTAATAGCAGGAAAGACTGCGGTTTCTGCAGTAGACTACCCACTCTGTGTTGGTCTGGGCAAGTTTGTTAATCTTTCTAAGCCTCAAAGCACCCACTCTGTGTTGGTCTGGGCAAGTTTGTTAATCTTTCTAAGCCTCAATTCTCGCAACAATGAAATGAGGCTGATAACCCTAGTCCCTCCACCTAGGGTTGCCATGGGGGTTAAATGAGCTAGTAGCCAGAAAGAGTGTGATAGGCAGTAAGCTCTCAATAAATGCTAATTATTATGATCAATCCAAGATTGTGGGAAGAGAGTGAAATGTTGCAATGTAAAAAAAAAAGGGCGCCTGGGTGGCTCAGTGGGTTAAGCCGCTGCCTTCAGCTCAGGTCATGATCTCAGGGTCCTGGGATCAAGTCCCGCATCGGGCTCTCTGCTCAGCGGAGGGCCTGCTTCCCTTCCTCTCTCTCTGCCTGCCTCTCTTGTGATTTCTCTCTGTCAAATAAATAAATTTAAAAAAAGAAAAGAAAAAAAGACATTTCTGTAAACCATCGAGTCTTTTTTTTTTTAAGATTTTATTTATTTATTTGACAGAGATCACAAGTAGGGAGAGAGGCAGGCAGAGAAAGAGAGGAGGAAGCAGGCTCCCTGCCAAGCAGAGAGCCTGATGCGGGGCTCAATCCTAGGACCCTGGGATCATGACCTGAGCGAAAGGCAGAGGCTTTAACCCACGGAGCCACCCAGGGGCCCCACCATCGAATCTTGATCCAAAAATGTCCTACCCTGAGACTGACTTGTTACCTTGCCACCCCACCACGCAAACGTGTCTCCGCCTTGCCAACGCCGTCAGCAGCCCTTTCTCCTTTCTGATGACGCTTCTGAGAGCTGACCTAGCGCCTGGCCCAGAAAGTTCTCCATAAAAATTTGCCGGCGTTCACTGCACTTCTCCCAAACAGTGCTGCTTTGGGGCTACCTTGTCAGGAAAACGACGTGCAGTGGGAGAGATTCACGATCCGACCTCTTTAGGGGCGAACGGGCTGGGCAGAAAGAGCCTTCTGTGGGCCCTCAATCATCTAGAAGCCTGGCATAGCAAACGTAGCTCAATAGGAGGGGAGTGGGTTTGTTCCTCTGGAACTCGTCGACGAGACTTGCGCGTCCAAGGGCAGCCCGAGGCCAACAACAGGCCCTGAATCTTGGACTCCTTTAGGAGGCGTGGCCTCGCTGCAGCTACCGCGGGAGTGATTGGCTGAAGCCGGCGGGGGCGGGACTCGGTTGCCAGGGAGCGGCGCGGGGAGCCTGGGGTTCTGCGGCGGCTGCGCGAAGAAGCGAGGTGCTTGCTGGGGCCGGGGCTGCGCGACGGCATCGGGGGCTGCGGTGAGTGCCGCGCAGGCCGTGCACTTCCCAGTGGAGAGGCGCCGCCATTGCCGCCGCGCTCGGTGAGCGCATCCCGCTCGCCGAGCAGGGCCCCCGCGGGCCGCCGGCACCATGGGCCAGTGCGGCATCACCTCCTCCAAGACCGTGCTGGTGTTTCTCAACCTCATCTTCTGGGTGAGCGGGGCAGACGGGCGGGGAAGGGCGAGGGGCCGGCGGCGTGGCCCAGGGAAGGCCTCTACTGAGGCGCTCGACGGGCCCGGCGCTGCGGGGGCAGCGGTGACGAGCTTGTGGGCGATAGGGCCAGGCGGCGGAGGCTTCCTCTCCGCCTGGGACGGAGGGCGGGGAAGGGAAGCCCTCAGGGGCTTCCCGCGGCCTCAGCGCCGGGGCTTGGATCCCCGGCCCGCTGGCTCCACGCCAGGGGCTCCGGGCTGTGAGGCTGCGGCCCTCCCCTTGGACCAGCCTGCTCCACGGCGGGCTCTCACTGCAGATTCTTTCAGGACCTCAGGCTCGAAATAGGATACTCCCCAAAGGGTCAGGCTCTGCTTCTTTGTCAGGGCCCGGAGCCCCCGTAACTCCAGTGGCAGCCCGAGGCGTGTGAGCAAACGGGCGGCTCCGCGGGGACGCTAGCAACTCAGGGCTGAGGGATTTTGACTTACTGCTCTTTGTGTGTACAGAACTGCTTAGCTGGTTACCCGCCCAGAAAACTGAAAGGTTTCTACTTGATAAGCCAGATCATTCTTTGCCCAGGAAAATCGGTATATTTGTTTTGGTCACTGGGCATTAGTAACCTGAGATCATAAGCCCTGGTTACATAGGATTCGGATGTCAAAAGATTTTGAAAGCAATGAGTTCACTTTCAGCAAAAGGTGGCTTATGGGGTTTTTTTGGACACGCCCCCAAAGAAAGGGGTGTTTATAACCACTTCATGGCAGTTCAGGTTCTTATCTCGCCAGGAACTTTTGTAGTAACCGGTGTTGTTCCTATCATTCTCCACCCTCTAGTCCATCTGGACCTTGCACCCTGATAAATTAAGCATTTCTTCCCTCACATCCCCCCCCCCCCGGAGAAAATCTTCAGCAGTACAATAAGGTTCAACCTCCTCTTGGTATTGCAGCAGAAGTCTTCAGTCACCTTTCCTTCTTCATGACTGATCATGTTCTTAAACACTTGCTGTCCAGTCCCTAGACACTTCTTGAACATTCCCACTTCCCATACTTTTGTATGTTCCCATTCAACTTCTCACACACACACCTCATTTGGAAAGATCCTTGCCGCCTTACATGCCCCCACCTTAACAGAGGATGAAACTTTTCATGTTCTGACTGCTATAGCATAAAAGGATAATTATATATAATAAGGCACTACACAAAAATATTGCCATGGAGTCTTTTAGGTTATTTATGGTGTGATGGAAAGGGTCCTGCTGGTACCTGTTCAAAATCACCCAGGTGACATTGGGGTTCTCGGACCTCTTCCAATTAGAGCAGCGTTTCTCACACTTTCATTTGAGTTACAAACCTTTTTAAAAGGTAAAAGAATTTTTCAGGGATCTTCAAGTGAGAGGCACTCTATTAGATAATAAGGTACTTAGGCAGAGACTTGGCTTTGTACCCTTTACAGTTTCTTAGGATTTTCATGGGCATAGCTATTTGATTCTGAAAAACAAACTATCATGAATTCTAGACTATTCAGTCTCATGGACTGGAATTGTTGTTAATGTAACACAATATTTAAAATACAGGAACCATTTTCTTTAAATTTTGAGGGGCGTTGGGTGGCTCATTTGGTTAAGCATCCGACTCTTGATTTGGCTCAGGTCATGATCTCAGGGTCCCAAGATTGAGCCCTGAGCCCTGAGTCCCAGCCCAGCTCTCACTTGTGGGGAGTCTGCTTAGGATTCTCTCCCTCTCTCCTTCCCAGTTCCGGGCATTTTCTCTCTCAAACAAATCAATCTTTAAAAACAATTGAAAGATAATTAAATTTTCATTTACTCTGAAATATCAGTTAATTCTAAGTGATTGCTCATGAATCTTTAGAAATGGTGTAAGTATATGTACTTCTGGTACTTCTGTAAAGAAAGGTTAGATTGAATTTCAGTTGTGCTTTTCATAGTGGGTTATTGCCAAGACTGAAGTCATACTGTGTAGTAAAAATATCGTTTTTCTAGGTTAGTAGGATAGTAAAGCTTTTGTGAGCTGTGATAAGTTAAGCAGACATGCAAGGGGGAGATTGTGTCTTAGAGCAGCATTAGTGGAACATAACTAATGAGGAAACAGTATTAGATGTGTCTCCCACTAAAGGATTGGTTTAAGGACAGATCGTTGGAATCTGATGATGCCGGTAATAACTAACATTTGAGTACTTATTACACTCAGGCATTGTGCTGAGCAATTTACAGTGCTGTTCTCACAGTAACCCCATCTGGCAGTAAATATTCTTACGCATATTTTACAGATGAGGGCATTAAGGTTTACTGAGGTGAGGTTGCACACCCAAGGTGTGGCAGAGTCTGTGTTCAAACCCAGGTTGTCTTATACTCTGGAGCCCGTGATATTAGAGCAAATCTTAAAAGATTTGGAAGGGGGAAGGAACTCATTAGCCAGGTTAGAGTCACTTTCTCTAACCATACTAATTTTAACCTTGGTTAGAGCCTGTACCATCATTTAAAGTACACTGACTTGTCAGTTTAAAAAATTAGGTCATTACAAGGAAGTACATACAACAGATGTTAACTGGTTCTGAGAAAATGTAGTGCATTCTTCAGTTCTAATAAATGTATTCTTTTTTTTTTTTTTAAGATTTTATTTATTCATTTTGACAGGGAGATACAGGGAGAGAGGGAACATAAGCAGGGGGAGTGGGAGAGGGAGAAGCAGGCTTCCCAATGAGCAGGGAGTCTGATGTGGGGCTTGATCCCAGAACCCTGGGATCGTGACCTGGGCCAAAGGCAGATGCTTAACGACTGAGCCATGCAGACACCCCAATAAGTGTATTCTTTTTTTTTTTTTAAGGTTTTAAAAAATTTATCTATTCGACCGACAGAGATCACAAGTAGGCAGAGAGAGAGAGAGAGAGAGGGAGAAGCAGGCTCCTTGTCGAGCAGAGAGGCCGATGTGGGGCTCGATCCCAGGACCCTGGGATCATGACCTGAGCGGAAGGCAGAGGCTTTAACCCACTGAGCCACCCAGGCGCCCCTAAGTGTATTCTTAAATAGCGGCCCCTCCCTCCTTTTAATGCCTTAACACACACACACACACACACACACACACACACACACACACGCAGAAGAATAAACTTTCCCTACATAGAGTATATCAAAAGTTTACCTAGGTTCCCCTGGGCAGCTTTTTAAAGACTTTATAGTTCTGTAGCACCACCTATTCACTATCAGATGGTAATGGCTGTTGTGGATAATGGCTGACTGTGGATTAATTGATTTGGCAGGATCTTTAAACTATACCTTTTAAGGGTGCCCGCGTGGCTCAGTGGGTTAAGCCTCTGCCTTAGGTCATGGTCAGGTCATGGGTCCTGGGATCAAGGCCTGCATCAGGCTCTCTGTTCAGTAGGGGCCTGCTCCCCACCCCCCACCCCCGCCCCCCGCCTGCCTCTCTGCCTACTTATAATCTCTCTCTGTGTCAAATGAATAAATAAAATCTTAAAAAAAATAATAAACTATACCTTTTAATATCTTGATAATCCTGTTTTAGTTGACAGTTTGTTCAATGAGCTGTGGAACTAGATATATACCTGAAATACCCAAGCTTGGCGCTAAATGACCTGATAGTTGAAATTGTTAATATTGACTTGGTCGGTATCCTTTTGGACTGTTCAGTCTAAGAAGATTAACTGTAGAAAAGCACAAACTAAAAGGGGGAACACTCTCTGGCTGCTGCTCTGCCTACTTGTAATCTCTCTCTCTCTCTATCTGTAAAAAAGAAAAAAAAAAAAAAATAAAAGGGGGAACAATCATTACTAAAATCCTGAAGGCTGTCCTTATGGAACTAGAGAGTTCCTTACCAAATTCCAGAATGTTAGGGCATGTCACTTGAAAGATAATTTTGGACAAGTGAAATCAGGTGTACAACTTGAATTTCTATTTTTTTACATGTAAGCATATTAGTGCTAGGCCATGATAATTTATGGAAGACTGGAGTGTTTGAGGTACATGACTAAATGCTACAGACTAATGGAATAGTCTTCAATTTATAATGAAATATTTCAAGGAGAACTAATGCCTCTTCTTTAAACTGCACCTTTGTACCAAGGTCAGAAAGGATTCTTAATTCAGTGGGTCATTTGATCTGACCAAGAGGAGGGCTCATCTAAAATAAGTTTAAATCAGTACTTTTTAATTTTCAGGTTTTATTCTGGGAAATTGGTTGAGTATTCAGTCAAGTTCCATATTACACAAATTGCCTTTACTTTTTCTACCCTGTAAGAAAAAGCCAGTTGGCTTGTATTTATTTTGCTGATATGTGTCTTGGGCATTATAGGGACTGCAAGACAAAACTTTGTCCATGCTTGTAGAATATATAATGTATCATATCTGTTTGGACTTTTTGTTTTTTATTTGTGTGAGAGGCAATAGTAACGCTAAAACATCTATAGAGTAGGAAATATGACACGAAGGTCAGACACTTTAAGTGCCTTTATAAGTAACTTCAGAATGTGGCACCTTCAGTAATCATCATTCACTTTTTTGTAGTCCCCTATACAGACAAATCATATTTGAAAGCCCTATGTAAGGGCGCCTGGGTGGCTCAGTGGGTTAAGCCGCTGCCTTTGGCTCAGGTCATGATCTCAGGGTCCTGGGATCGAGTCCCACATCAGGCTCTCTGCTTGGCAGGGAGCCTGCTTCCTCCTCTCTCTCTGCCTGCCTCTCTGCCTGCTTGTGATCTCTCTCTGTCAAATAAATAAATAAAATATTAAAAAAAAAAAAAGAAAAGAAAGCCCTATGTAACCTTTAAGATTTATCTTTTCAAAAAAAGCTTCACGTCATACTTCCATCTGAATATATATAATTAAGGAAAGATCCTTTGTTAAATATAGCGGAGATACTTGGGCATTTAGTTTGTGCTTATGTTATTGATAAAATGATGGAAAAGACAGTGAAGATCTAATTCTTACAGAACTTTCTTTGTAGGGGAGCAAGCAAAAAATGAGCAAGAAAAATATCAGATACTGATGTGATTATGCAGACAATTAAAACATGGTGATATCACAGAGTGAATGAGTGAATGGCTGCTTTAGGTTGGCAAAGAAGGCTTCCCTGAGGAGGTGAAATGTAATCTGGAGTATAAGGAGGAGGTGATTTGGGGTGATTTGGGGGTGATGAAGACATTTAAAGCAGGGAACATCCTGTAGGCCTAATGGTAAAAATATACTTGGTATATTTTCTTTTGGTAAATTACCAAAAGAAGATTTAACCATACATTCGTGCTTTTGTTTAAAAAAAATTTATAATGAAATATTTTAAGGAAAACTTCTTGTCAGAAATCTCGTTATACATATTTTGTGTTTTCCAGCACTTATGCATTTGGGTTGGGGATGTGATACTTTCAAACTGGAACTTTCATCAGACATCCTGGAATTCGCTTCTCTGTTTCCCATATTTCTATCATCATGAATGACTGCTCTGACAAAGACTGGGTCACCAGAATACACCTTCAGCTAACAGATTCTTTTCCCCCATTATTGTTTTTTTAATTCACCAAAAGAAAAGCTAACTTTGACAGTAAGCTAGTCATGGTACATAATAGGAGACCTATTTCTTACCTTGTGTTTGGCAGTTAAGAAATTGAATGTTTCCAGTCTTAATTCATTTAGAGTCATTTGTCCACTGATCAAGTGCCTTGTGGCTCTGAGTAATTATTGACTGAAAGAACTCAGCATTGGGAACTTGGAATCAGTCAGATGACCAAATGCAGACGTGTTCTCTTTAGTTGGAATTTAAGGAATAGGTTGTTTCTTAGCTTTTTAGAATATTTATTATGCATTGAAATATTTTCATGGATTTTGTTCCATAAGATCCAGTTCATTCTAGGATTTTTGCAGAAAACATATTCCATAAAATTTATACTTGCACCAGACAGGTATACCCTAAGAATCATTCACTCATAAATGCTTGTTGAATATCTGTGCTTTACTTGTTTCTAAGAAGTACAAAAAACAAAAAGACAGTCCCTGTTTTTTAACAGCCCGTGGGGTGAGGGAGCAGATAAGCAAACTCTTCTAATACTTTATTGAATTTAATTTCTAGGTGTACCTTCCTCCTCCTCTCCCCGTCAAATCTTATGGGCAGTCTCAAGTGTTCCTTTATGTCTTCTCCTTCCCCTACCTAAATAGTTTGGTAGAATCAGGTGATGAGAAAAATTACTTTTGTTTATAAATTTGTTTTTAATTTACCAAAGGTGGTATATAGTAAATGCCAAGATATTGTATCTTACATTGTTGCTTCTACTGATTAAATACATAACACCTAATATGGACAAACTATAAAGTTTATGCATCTCAGGCTCCTATAGTAATAACAGATTCTTTTTATAGTCAGAGTAGATTGTGGGGACAGAAGGTCTCAGGAAGAAAATGCATGTTTAAATTCCGTGCTTCTCAGATGACCCTTGGAGCCCTACAGTCTGAAAATAGCCAGTTTCCATGCTGTTAAAATAATCTGGCTCTGGTAATTATTTCATCTCCAATTTCATTACCACCCAAACTTTTGGGTCTTTCAGCAGTAGCTATAAATTGGATTAGGTGAAGAACTTTGTTAAACTAGATAAACAATGGCATAAAAAAACGGAATACAGAAAATGAAAATAGGGCAGAACTGAGGAACATGACCTCTGGCATATCATCAAAATAATAGCGGTGCAAAAGGATTAAGATATTTCTTCTTTAAGAATGATGACAGTAATGCAATGATACAGATAACGATGGCAGAATTTTTTCTTTTTTTTTTTTTACTTTGTCTCCTTGAAAGGTGATGTTTATGTGGTGATGGGGGTGGGGTGGAAGGGTAATGTGTACTGAAAGAATCAGAATTGTGTTAGATAATCAGAAAACATCTGAAGATGAGTCAAAGGCAGGTAGACCAGAGAAAAGTGATAAGCAGAGGAGATTGGCAGAGGTGCCTAAAGTATTTGGGGTGGAAGAGATGCCTATTTTATATTGGTGGTTAAGGACAGATACAGGAATTCATTTGTGAGAGAACAACAAAGTCTGAATTTCAGATATAATTTTAAGGGGATGCCTGGATGGCTCAGTCAGTTAAGCATCTGTCTTCAGCTCAGGCCATGATCTCAGTCCTGGGATCAAGTCCCACATCAGGCTCCTTGTTCAGCCGGGAGTCTGCTCCTCCCTCTGCCTGTTGCTTCCCCTGCTTGTGCTCTGTCTCTGACAGATAAATAAATAAAATCTTTAAAAAATATATAAATATTTTATTTTTCTGATTATGCAAATAATATATTTGCTTTTTAAAGAAGATACTAAAAAGTATTTTAAGAAAACAAACTAATATCACCATAATTCCTCATGCAGAGACAAAATTTACTGTTTTTTAATGTCTTTATGTGATGTATGTTTTCCCCTTAGCACATTACATTATTATTTATTATTATTAATTATGCTTTAACAAAATATTTAAAAGCTTTAATGCCAAGTATACCTCTGGATGCCAGGGTTTTTTCTTTTGTTTTGCTATAATTTTGTTACTATATTAATAACATTTTGATGAACATACCTTCCATACAAATTCTTTGTTTCCATCTGACTTATTTTCATGAGGATAGATTCCTAGAAGTGGAATTAATAGGTGTGAAAACATAAATACTAAGGCCAGTATGTGTTGCCAGATTGCTTTCCAAAAAGATTATTCTGTATTAATCTCTACTCCAACCTGAGGGTGCATTTCTCTGTACCCTCACACATCTTTGAATATAGCTTGGCCTGCTCATTCGTTCGTTCTTTCTTTCTTTCCTCTCTCTCTCTTTCAGTGTACAGGAAACTGAATTAAATGTTAAAAGATGTACATAAGATGGATTTCTACTTGTATTTTTACCCTCTGCTTTCTTTTTGAAATCTGCTTTCTTACAAAGTCTAGAGTACACAGTGTTTTTCACCTTGCCTTTTCTTGATTGTTTTTTCTCCCAATATTCCAGTCATTTTTATTTTACCAATTGATTCTTTGAGGCAAAAATTAGTCTGAAGGAGCAGTTCACACAGGTGGTTAAGAACTTGTCAAACATTATGATTTTAGCTGAATGACCTCACATGGCCCCTCATCTGTACACTGTCTTGAGATTCTTGCCGGTTCTGGACATGAATCAATGACTATACCAGTGTAAGAAAATCACTTCTATTCTTTGCTTTATCTGCACTGAAATGTTCTATGGGATGCTTTCACTGTCACATTTCTAAACTTCCATATAGGTACACTTTTTACAACGGAGCTGTTTTATTCCCTAGCTTTCAACAAGGCTGATAGTGCCACATTCCCTTGTCAAGTTGCACTGTGCATGATGTGCCCACCTTTGTTTTATATTTCTTCTTCCTTAGGAAATGAAAGAATTTAGTAGTTTTGTGGATTTCAGCATTTTATCAGCTATTTCTTTCACAGAAGTTTTGAAAAATAGAAACAGAACAAAACAAAAAAACCCTACTGGGGCACCTGGGTGGCTCAGTGGGTTAAAGCCTCTGCCTTCGGCTCAGGTCATGATCTCAGGGTCCTGGGATCGAGCCCCGCATCGGGCTCTCTGCTCAAGCGGGGAGCCTGCTTCCTCCTCTTCTCTCTCTCTCTGCCTGCCTCTCTGCCTACTTATGATCTCTGTCTGTCAAATAAATAACTAAAAATCTTAAAAAAAAAACAAAACCCTACTATAGTTTTATATAGCTTATAGTTTCTAAACTATAGAAAAAGCAATCTTAAGTAAGAATGAAATGTTTTACTTTAAAAGAGACTTTACATTTGTGTGTATGTAGTAGAAGGGTAAAAGGATAAAATGAATATCATACTTCTGGAATTCTGCTTCCAAAATTTGATAGCAAGATAGCTTTAGTTTTTAGAGAACAGCTTGGTATGGAAAAGCACTCTCTCTCCTATAATTTTAAAATTCTGTGGCTTAATTTAGGGCATGAGTTTTTTAAAAGATAAGGAAGAATAGTTTTTAAAAATTATTCTTTTGATAGTTTCAGCCCTTAGCCTTTCCTTTAAATTTCCCTTCATGTCTTTGGAAAAAGGATGAATATTTTTAGTATAGTGTCCTGGCACAAATCCTCCTTCGAGGCTCAGATTTTTTTCAGCAGTGACTAAAGCAGTGCAGTGCAGTATCTTCCAAGTTCTGCATTTCATCTCCTCTTCTGTGGCACCTCCTCCCCCTCTGCAGCTGCTTTGTTGGCAAAGCCCAGATCCTTTGATAGATCCCAATCCCATCATGACCCTTCAAAAGCAGGATTTAATCCAGCTTACCTTTTAGCCTTTCTTATAGCTGTAATTCTTATATTAAACATCTGTGTGACAACTCTGCATACTAGTTAGGAATTACTTATAACTTCCTCTCTGTATACCATACAGCTCTACCTATGTTTTTCATACTGGTGGTTAGAGTCATTGAAGAAGTTGCGTATTGTTTTTAGGCCTTCAGCTATTGTTCAGATACCTACTCCATATTTTCAAAGAAACTGATGTCATTTCATAAGTTGCTTATTATGCAACTTAAAATATAAACACTGTATACAGCTATCAAAAGAAAATTTTGAAGTTGTCTTCAATTTAGGAAACAAGGCTGTTTACAAGTCATTTGATTTATATACTCACCCCATTCAGTGTAATTTCTGCTTTGTGTGTGCAACTACTAAGTTGTTTCCCACTATGTGTTCAAAACAGAGTTCTATTATGTTCTCAACTCTGCTGTGTGAATTGGCTGTTGACTGGTTTGCAGCCTTGGAAAAGATACTGCTCTCAAGTCAATTCAAAAAAAATAGGCAGCCTTACAGATGGCATCTCCTGCTAGCCTTCCATTGCATTTGTTACATGTTTGGTCATATCTGCTGTTGGTTGGTTTTTCTGCTTCCTCAGAGTCTCACTTTTAGTTGAGTGTTTCAGTCTGGGTGAAGGGTGGCTGCACTGGAAGTATTTCCCTTGGCCCATTCCCAGGGAACACCAATTGTGAGTCTTTCTCTTTAGGTGAAAGGCTCATCATTTTGTATTTAAAATGCAAGTACTTTAGTATCTATGCTTCAGATTAATTGAATACATATCTCTTCCAGTTTTATCTTGTTTTCCTTCAGATTTCTGTAGACTAAAATTTCATTTATTAGAAGCTCTAATTTATTTTAATTAAGCCTTTCTAAAAAATAAAAATTACCTTTTAGAGTAAGAAAAGCTAAGAATCCAAAGGATAGAAAGATGATTAATGAAGACAAACTGGACAAAATTTAATTGATTGATATTTAGGATTTCTTCTAGTTCAGTTGAGGACTAAAGATATTTACTTTAGCAAAATATGTATGTGTACATACATGTGTGTGTTTATCACACACATATATAGTAAAAATAGTAGTATTGGGGTGCCTGGGTGGCTCAGTCATTTGAGCATCCTACTCTTGATTTCATCTCAGCTTATGATCTTGGGGGTGAGATTGAGGCCTGAGTTCCTGCTCTACTGGGAGTCTGCTTGAGATTCTCTCACTCTGCTTCCCACTGCTCATAAGTGCATGTGCTCTGTCCCTCTCAATTAATAAATAAATCTAAAAAAGAAAAGAAAGAATGTTTTTCTTTGGTAAGAATGTTAAGTAGCCCATGTACTTCTGTAATTAATGCTCCCAAACTATTAAGCTATTTTTCTTCTTTTCCCTTTCCAAGGCCTGCCTTCATCCCATAATATACCCCCTAAGTAAGTATGTCAGTGAACTCTGAGAACTTTTGAACAGGCATGGTTGCTATAAGTTCAGCATTTATAAACTAAAAATCTATTCTGGATGTGATGGCCATCAGGAATTTAGTAAACCAGATTAAGTTGCCAAATCATGTTTGAATAGTGAACTAAAAACTCTAAAATTAGACCAAAGAGAAAAAACAAAAACTAAAGCTTATGATAGAAAGGGAGGTGTGCGATTTCAAGGGAAAGGATGAGATGAATTATACTCAATAAATTTTGATTGCTCCAGACACCGTTCTAGGTGCTGGGTGGTGATAGAGGGCTAAAAGACAGATGGGCAAAATTTGTGCCCTAAAGGTGTGCTGAGACGTGTATGGTTACTGCAGTTGTGTGTGTGTCTGTGTGTGTGCACTGAGACATATTTAAGTTGCAACAATTGTAATAAATACTCTGTTAGAGCCAGGTGATGTGGGAGTGCATAAAGGGCACCTAATCCAGCCTGAAAAGGCCAAGAACCTGCATCTTATTAGACAACAAGGAGTCCTCAGGCAGGTGTGGGTAAGGCATTATACAGAGTACAGCAGAGAGGTAAAGAAACAAGAGAATATGTGTACATTTGGGTGTAGCAGTTTTCTCTTAGGGTGTATGTAGGCTAATGGAATCTGAGGTGAGGAGCAGGGAGCAGCAGCTTTGTTCATCAGGGGCCTTATTTTGCCTCACTCTGATTTTAACTGAGCTCATTTCTTGATCTGGTTTGCCCAAACTAAATGTGTCCCATAGACTAGAGAAAAAAACTGCGTGTTTAGGTTGAGAGAGTTAATGATATTTCTAATATCATTGTGGAGGTTGTTTTCTAGTTTGGAGATTAATGATTTATGTGTTAAATTTTAAAGGACAGTGAAACCATTCTTTTCCTGTGAAAGTCTCAAAGTGTTCTACAAATGATAACTCATTACACTAAGTGTTTTAACACTTAGCCTCACACTGCATTTGATCATTCACATATAAACAAGTGGCATTAAACTGTCAGCATTGAGCAGGTACAAAATGATAACAAAATGACAATGATAGAGGAGAGGAGAATGCATATAAAACTGCAGTTGGAGAATGGTGTCTGGGGTAGAGCCGAAGTAAGATAGATCTCTATTCTGTGACTTTCTGCATTCACTTTCCCTATAGGAAACCTTGTTTTCCAAAGTGTAGTCCAAGAACCAGCAGCAGCAGCGTCATCTGGGAATTTGGAAATGCTGAGTCTCAGGCCCCAACCCCAGACCTACTGAATCAAAGTCTGCAGTTTAATAAGGTCCTCACGTGATTCCTGTTAACTTTAGAGTTTGAGAAGTACCATTCTAAAGAATAAATTGAAGGATTTGCAAAGTTCTTTAGTTAACTGAGCCTTCTGGCTTTATTATTGCAGCCTTAGGACAGTAAGTTTTTTGAAAATGGATATTCAGGTTACTAACTATTATTGTATTTTCTTTTTCCAAGTGGGTGGATAAAGGTTAGAAGTGCAGATTTTGGAGTTAGGTTGCCTGGATTCAAATCCTGGCTCTGCCACTTGTACGTAACTCGTACATAATTTTTTTCATTCATTGAGGACAACTACAATGAGCAAAGGCATACCCCACCACCCCACTGATCTGTGGTAGACCTGTAATTGAGTTGCATATAAGCCTTTGTTGTGTGTTTGGGGACAGGAGAGTTTGTTTTTGACAATATTTATTGGATTCATGGTTTCTTGATCTTAACCGAACCATCAGTTATTGAAAAGAAGGCAGTATTTGGGAAACTTTTCAACTTTAGTAAAGAAGTGTTCTTACTAATGAATAATAGATTTTTCAGCTTCACTGTTTAAAAAAAAAAAGTGTATGAGTAGATTTTAAAGTGGTGGTGGGGGATAGGGAAGGAAAAAACGAAACTAGATGGGATAGGGAGGGAAACAAACCATAAGAGACTCTTAATCTCAGGAAACAAACAGGGTTGCTGGGGGTTGGGGAGGTAGGGACAGGGTGGCTGGGTTATGGACATTGGGGAGGGTATGTGCTATGGTGAGTGCTGTGAAATGTGTAAACCTGGCGATTCATAGACCTGTATCCCTGGGGCAAATAATACATTATATACATTATATATAAATAAATACAATATTTAAAAAATTTTTTAAAGTGATGGCAAATCTCATTAAATGATAACCTACTAAGAAATAGTAGGAACACTTTACTAACAGAGCTTAAAGATTTTTACCAGTGCTCTGATCTTGTTTTCTACAGGGGGCAGCTGGAATTTTATGCTATGTGGGAGCCTATGTCTTTATCACTTATGATGACTATGACCACTTCTTTGAAGATGTGTATACTCTAATCCCTGCAGTAGTGATCATAGCTGTAGGAGCCCTGCTTTTCATTATTGGCCTAATTGGCTGCTGCGCCACAATCCGAGAAAGCCGCTGTGGACTTGCCACGGTAAGTTAGCACTTTACTGACTGCGTGTGTCATCATGGTATGTGGGAATATTTTGTTTATTACTGGCTTGAATCAAGCATGAAACTGCATAGACTCTTTGGTTCTTATGATTGAAACAGAATTAGCACTTGTCTTCTAGCAGTTATCTCAGGTAACTGTTTTTATATCAAGACTATTTAGAGCAGTTTGTATTTAACTTTGACACTGTTTTCTTCCTTACAGTTTGTCATCATCCTACTCTTGGTTTTTGTCACAGAAGTTGTTGTAGTGGTTTTGGGATACGTTTACAGAGCAAAGGTATGTTGTCTACTGTTATTCGTATGTTTTAAAAGGTAGCTTAAGTGTTTCAAGTGAAATAGAACAAATTCATTTTATCAGAATAAACATATTCTTTTGCCTTACTTCAGTTTAGTCACTGCTTTAAATATCTAAAGTTCATTAGAAATTGCACAGAGAACAGATTGGTGGTTGCCATTTGTGGGAGGTTGGGTAAACTAGGTAGGTGAAGGGACAAAAGGTACAAAGTTCCAGTTATAAAGGTAAGTCAGTCATGGGAATATAATGTACAGCATGGCAACTAAAGTTAATAATACTGTAATGCATGTCTGAAAGTTGCTAAGGGAGTAGATCTTTTTTTTTTAATTTTTTTAAAATTTTATTTTATTTTCAGTGTAACAGTATTCATTGTTTTTGCACCACACCCAGTGCTCCATGCAATACTTTTTTTTTAAGATTTTATTTATTTATTTGACAGACAGAGATAATAAGTAGGCAGTAAAAAAAAAAAAAGTAGATCTTTTTTTTTTTTTTTAAGATTTTATTTATTTATTTGACAGACAGAGATCACAAGTAGGCAGAGAGGCAGGCAGAGAGAGAGGAAGGGAAGTAGGCTCCCCAGCGAGCTGAGAGCCCAATGCGTGGCTCGATCCCAGGACCCTGGGATCATGACCTGAACTGAAGGCAGAGGCTTTAACCCACTGAGCCATCCAGGTGCCCCTACGGGAGTAGATCTTAAAAGTTTTCTTATCACAATAAAGAAATCTTACATATGGTGAAAGAATTAATTAGACTTATTATGGTGATCATTTTGCCATATAAAAGTTTAAACCATGCTGAAACTAATATAATGTTAGATGTCAGTATTGCCTTCATTTTGTGTGTGTATGTGTGTTTAAGAAAACAAAATGCATTTAGTAAACACAAGTCTAGTTTCCTGGCTTAATAAAGAATACATACCAGAGAACTGAGCTTTTGTTTTATGTTTAAGAATACTGCAGCAGGGATGTTTGGGTGGCCCAGTCATTAAGTGTCTGCCTTTGGCTCAGGTCATTATCCCAGGATTCTGGGATTGAGTCCCACATCAGGCTCTCTATTCAGAGGGGAGCCTGCTTCTCTCTCCCTCTGCCCCTCCCCCTGCTTCTGCGCTCTGTCTCTCTGCTCTTTCTCAAATAAGTAAGTAAAAGGAAATCTTTTAAAAAAAGAATACTGCAACATTTCAGGCTCTTTCTGAACACTTCTTTCCACTGAAGATACCTATGTAGGAATCTAAGATTGTGTTTAATGTGGTTTCTGATCTCAGGAAGTGTCCTGAAAGCTTACTTATTTCAGTTTTTATGTATTTTCTACCACAGTAATTTTTTTCTATAATGTATTGTGTGCTGTGTCATTTGGCGTCTTGTGAGAAACACATGCAAAAATGGAATTCAGTGTACATGGATTCTGTTAGAGGAAGGTTCTGTGAAAGAACATGAGGAAGGAACCCAGGACTGGCTGAGAGCTATCAGGCCTGATGCAAGTGTACTCCCGAGTACTTGTTAGTGTAATTATGTAGTTAATTAGATACTGACCAAGTTTATGAAAAAAAATGAGTACACAAAAAAGAAAATTGAACAATTTGAGAGATTTGGTAAAAACAAGTGGTCACTAAAACATTTTTGATCAAATCAGATGGGTATGATCACTGTATAGCTTTAGGGGAAATTTATTAATATTTAGTAGATTATACACTTGATTTTGTTGCAATGTTTCAACAGTTTAAAGAACTGGAAGTCACTGTCAATATATTAAGAATGTGATTTGTGCAGAACAAATGATAAAGTGTTCTAATCAGTGAATCTTATGCAAAGACAAGACAGGCTTGCATCTTAAGATCAGTGTGAAGTATATACATTTCTGTGCTTTAAGCTAAATGAAAATGTTTACTTTTTTAAAAGCCTGTGATTTTTATGGACTTTCTCAGTTTACCAACCAACTACTCCTTACCATGGGAGGCTTCTCCATTTGTTAAATACGGTATAACTGCCTTTTCCACTGATTTTTACATGCGAGGTAATAATGAAAAGCACAAGATATTCTTTGGATTGAGAGAGTATATAAAAGTCAATTTAGGTCATGATTAAGTCCTTTATTCCACAAATATTTGTTAGGAATGGTTTTAGAACTTTATCAAAATCATAGACGGGCTGCTTGGATTTCAAACTATATTTGACAAACATATATATAGGGTACCCATATATATACCCAGCTCACCCAGTTGACCTTTGAACAACACAGCGGTTTTGTATGTATAGATTAATATATGACATAAATCTCTGGAACTCAGAGGATGGAGATCAACCCAAGACATGCTAGAGAATTTTCAGCTATCAGCTACATTACATTTCAGCTGTCTGCTGAAGGAAGGATTCATTTTAAAATTTGATTCATCCAGGCCCACTTTTAACCTCAGGCTATTTCATGTGGTTGATTTGTTCATGAAGAATTTCTAGCTAACCGTTAACTAAACTTTATAGGCACACCCTAGTGACTGTTCCACATGGGGGAAATGTTACAGCCCTTTGTAAAATCCTTCTGAAGCTTAAATTAGAGGCTATTGTAATATCTGATCATAATTCACTTTCCTCATTTGAGACAGGATAATAGAAGCATTAAACCAACAAGCAAGTGATTTCTGAACAAGATAGTTTTCTCTCTTTTCCCCTTGTTGGATTCTGCTACAGTGTATCTTAGAAAGATCTAGTCTGGGGACTCCGAATTCCTTTAGGGCGAGGCAGTCATCTTTGACTGTCCAGCAGTGGCAAGGTGTTATGATAATAGATGAATTGGGTGATGGATTGAATAAAAAAATTGTCAAGACGTCTAGTCTTATTTAACAAAGTGTTCTCCTGTTCTAATTTGTAAGTATTTAACTTTCTTTACCTCAGAATGAGCTGCAGATGAATAGTTGGTCAGCTGAGAAGTTTGTTCAGATTTCTTCAGCCCATAAATGCCCTGGATGAGAGGACGGCATATAAGTTTTCTGCTTTCTGTTTTAGAAGAACTAAAGGACTTTTGAAGAACTAATATGGACTTCATTTTTCCTTTGCCTCTTTAAAAAAAATGCGTTGGTTCTGGACTTAGAAAAAGATAATTGTTAGTTGAGATCCTACCATCTATGCCCATCCAGAGGAGCAAGGGGTCCCTCCAACTTGAGCACCAAGGGAGCCATTGCCAGCCACTCCCTTCTTGTCCCTTTCCTCTTTCTTAGTCACTTCCTCTTTTCTTTCACCTTTGTTTCTATTTTGCCTGTTTTTGCTCTCTACCTATAGTACCATTTAAGGCTAAACAATCTGCCTTAAATTAATTAATTGGAGTATAACTTTAAAGCTATGATAAAGACATAGTAGAAGTATTCCTAATGTAGCACAGTTTTAAATCAAAGGCATAATATGCCAGTTTAATATTCAGACCATTGATACATAAGGCACCTGGGCAGCTGTGCCCCAAAAAGGAATGCATCGGATTATGCCCCTACTGGTTATCAACTTTATAGTTGTATCACATAACTGGTATAATTACTAAGTAGGTCTAATCATCCTAGAAGGGTAAGGAGAATCTGGTACAAGCACATTTTACTAAATGACACTTTGTTGCCACTTTAGTGATTAACAGCAATAAGTTAAGAAGTTTATTTCCTGTCTCCTCATTCACACATTGAACTGCACTTTTTTCATAAAAGGCCACTTTTAAGGACTGATTTTTTTTTAACTTGCTGATTACTTTTGCATATTTAGCCAAATCTAAACATTGAATAAATAAAATGGAAAGCTTGTTGGTATTTATTCCAAAGGGGAGGGGGTGCTTAAAGTTCTTTTATTTTTACCTCCCTTTGGAAAGGAAAATGAGCAAGTCCAGCCCACTAAAAGTTTATTTGAAATGGAAGGCAGTTCATTTATAATTAACAATATCTGTCTCAGG
This sequence comes from Meles meles, assembly GCF_922984935.1. Classification (NCBI taxonomy): domain Eukaryota; kingdom Metazoa; phylum Chordata; class Mammalia; order Carnivora; family Mustelidae; genus Meles; species Meles meles. Next base: position 32,383,649 of record NC_060071.1, on the reverse strand, counting down.
GTTCAGCTGCTTTCTCCCTCTTGAATAGATTGTTAATCTGCCATTTTTCACACAATCTTCCCTTTGGATGGTTTTAATCTGTGATGTAATATGTCTGAATTTTCATCTGAATTTCTGTAGAGACAGGAAGGGAGAAAATTTTTTTTCTAATGAGAAATTCACAGAGCTATCTGGCAACTTGCCATACATTTTAGTTAGGTACTTTAGCTGGAGCCTTGACAAATGTTAATTTTACCATTATTATTAAGGGACTGAATTCTTCGTTTTGATTCAGGTGGAAAATGAGGTTGATCGCAGCATTCAGAAAGTATATAAGA